>NW_026020574.1:386636-703283 GCF_900185275.1 Solanum verrucosum
ATACTTGTATAAATGAAAGTAATGTGGATTGATGTATCTTGAATTGGTAGGCTTAAGGCATCCTTTTCTTGTATTGGTGAATGTGACCTTGAATGTTGTATCTTGAATTGGTAGGCTTAGGCATCCTCTTCTTGTGTAATGAATGTATCTTGACTTAATAAACATGAATCGGTAGACCTAATGGTGGTAGCCCTTTTATGAAGAGTCTATGAATGAATGTAATGATGGACCTTGAATCGGTAGACCTAATGTTGGTAGCCCTTTCCTAAATGAACGATGAAGCATTCTAGGCTATGACATAAACCGGTAGATCTAATGTTGGTGGCCCTTTATGATGAGTTTAGGAACTAATGTGATGATGAACCTTGAATCGGTAGACCTAATGTTGGTGGCCCTTTCTATTGTTAAATGATGAACCTTGAAGCGGTAGACCTAATGTTGGTGGCCCTTTCTTCGAAAGTCAATGAGCTATCCTTAATGTACCTTGAATCGGTAGACCTAATGGTGGTGGCCCTTTCTTGTGTAATGTACCTTGGGTCGGTAGGCCTAATGTTGGTGGGCCTCTCAAGTACAATAATGTTAATGAAAATGAACTACTTTATCGGAATGGAGGCTAAGTACCGAGTGGATATGGTAAGATGGAAATTCTCCCTACGTTAGACCAAATTTCAATGAACATCTTTCTTATCCCATAACTATGTGCCCATATAGGATAGTTAGTGGATCCACTTAAGCTAAATACATTTAGTTCTACCTTAAGAGAGTAGAACACCCTCCTTCGGTGTGGGGTCATACGACATCGGATTCCATGATTTAGCTCTCATGGTCTAGGTCAGTTAATGCCTATTCCCATCATGTGAGATATGCATTATGGTTTCTTGAGAAGTTCTATGGAGTGTGGGTGGTAGTATGGGATGCTATCCATGCATTGCACTAGTAGGCTTTGAGAGGGCTATAGTGAATTTTGTAATGTCTTAATGACTAATGTATGAATGTGCTCTTAATGAAGCTAATGGAGGATCTTGACTTAAATGTCTAATGTAATGATGCGTGCTATACTTGGACTGAGTTACTTCCTTGTCATGACTTATTGAATATGAATGTGCCTTGTCTATGGTGGCTCCAAAGGAGTACTTAGTGTGAGTAGTAGTATGAGATGCTACTCATACATTGCACAAGTATGACTTAGGGTTGTCCTAGATGTTGGTCCTAATGTGTTGATATGACTTAATGAAATGTTTATGTCTCTTATGTATGAGTATTGTGTGAAGATGGAAAGGTTGAATGGTAAGTTCACTTTTGGTGACCTTAATGTGGTACTTTAGTGTGGATAGTGGTATGGGACGCTATCCATAGATTGCACAAAGTATAGCTTAAGGGTTACTTGAGGTGAAGGCTTAATGTGAAGGTAATGGTTTATATGTTGATTATGCCAAAATGTGAAGAAATGACTTGTATGTTGATTATGTCTTATACTCATGTTCATGAAGGTTTTCTCAAATTGGCATAAAGTATGATTTCCAAAGAAAATGTCTGTTTTAAGCATGATTTTTGCATGGCAATCATACTTAGTACTTTATGTGCTAACCCATATTTCTTCATTTTATACCAAAGTGTAGGGTTTGGAGATTTGATGTTCTATACTTGAAGAATAGGTTTCTGAGGATCTTGGAGATGAAGACTTGGTGAGTCCTCATAGTTTCAAGGACAAAACCCACTATGTTTCCTTTATGTCTTTCATTGTATGTTTAGAGTCTTTGTATGGTCAATGTCCCAAATTTGTATTCAAAGTATTATATGGTTTGAGACATAGTATAGAAAGTCTTCCGCTTGTTTTTATGAAAAATGATTTCGATTGTAAAGAAAAGTTTTAATTCCAACTTAGTTTCCTATTTCCTTATGTTCAAGAATGTTATGAGGCTTGTATGAGACCCCTTTGGGGTCGAGTAAGCCGTGTCATGTCTAGGGGGTAACCTTGGGTCGTGACAAACATGGTATCAGAGCACAAGATTTTGGAATGGTTTTAGGATGTATCAAACCACATCTAGTAGAGTCTTGTTCATAGTGTGAAGTACGCCACATTTTTGAATAAGAGGCTATTAGATGTTAGGAAAGTCTCACTTCTTCATTCTTCAAGTCATGCCATAGAGTTTAACTCTATAATGTCTCTTTCTTATTCCTTATCCGATGGTCTTTAGGATATGACCACTTGAAAGGCTTATGCTAGAAGGGGTGAGGGAGAAAGGTTGATTGTGATGCCAATTATGGCTATGTGACTTGTTAGATTTGAGGTGATAGATTGTGATGTTGTCTTTGGTATGAATGAGTTCTTTATGGTTATGTGTGTTGTTGGTAAAATCCGACTTAGGCATGATGAATTTTGAGGTATGATTGAAAGAGTTGATGAAATATGGTGTTTTAGAAATGCCTAGGTGTGTGAAGTGAGTAGACTCCTCTAAAAAGAGTAGAAGTGTAATTCACCTTTGTTTAGAATCACCTTGGATGTTGAGTGTTAAAGTTTAGTGATGTTTTGCTCCGACCTTAGAGTTGAAAGAAATGATGCTTAAAAGAGTTAGTATAGGCTTGCTCCCAAGAGGGAGATAATGTGCTTAGATAGCAAGGTCATTGGGTATCCTTGCTGTTCATGACTTAGGTTGACTTGAATTTTCACCTTGAGTGGTGTTGGTAAGGTTGTTTGTGAGCAAAGAGTTGCTTAAGGAGGACCTCCCTAGTTTAAAAGCACCAGTATGTGATAGTTCCTTATAGATTGTAAAGGTTGTAGTGAGGTTCCTATGTTATTTTCATGTTAGCCTTGGTTGAGTTTACTCCCAAGTGGGGGATAGTATGTTGAATAGTAAGGTTGTTGAGAGTTTTGATATCCTTACCTCTTTCCTTCTATTCATATTCAAGCTTCCAAGAAGTTCCTTGTAGCTTGTTTCATGTTTTTGAGTCATGTGTGGATATGTGTTTCCACGGTCTCCTTATGTTATGCATGTTCTTGATGAATTTATGTTTAAATGAGAAATTGAGTTTTCATGAATTATGTTCCTTATGTTGATATGCATTTAGTATGAGTTGTCTATATGCTTCATGAGGTGAATTGTTGAACATGCCTAAATGTGCTTTTAAGAGAAATTGCATAATGTGCCTAATGATGTTATGATGAGCATGATGTGAGTTGGAGAAGGTAATTCCTCCAATGAAATGAGAAATGTTGAAGTTATGATGCATAATGAATTTGTAGATGTAGTTCCTACTTTCTTGTGTTGCATTAAGCTTATTGATGTGGAGTTGATGTTTCCTCCTAGTTTTGTGCATTGTTTATAATGTTGCATGCATGATGGGCTACTAGTCTTGAGTCATTAACCCCTTAATGTGTTTAAAGTGTCATTCGAGGACGAATGTTCCCAAGTGGGGGATAATGTAACGACCCTAAAATCTAGTAGGTGAAACTAGAGCTTAACGAGTTTCGTTTTGAGTTTAGTTTTGGGTTATGAGTTGTAAAGTGTTGTCCCGAGCTAGGTTGATGGGTTAAATGCCAAGGTACGACTCCCCAAGGACCACCCTAATGGTCCTTGAGGAGGACCCTTAGCATAACCTCCAAGACCCCAAGGAAACTTGAATGTTGCCAAAAATGTGGTGACCTACGGAGGGGGGACCACGCCCAGTAGATCCAACCACGACTCGTGGACCTGTTTCGTGGGTCAAGTCCCTCAAATTCAACCCCCAGCCATGAACCACACCAATGCAGGTTGGTCCATGGACCCATCCACAGTCAGTGGATGGGGTCCGCAGATCACACCTGTAAAAGCTGGTTTTGGTTCGGCTAAGGAGAAAGTGGTTTGGTAAATTGTTTTTATAATTAGTTAAGTTGAGGGATAGTTATTTTGGGTTAATTATGGTATTTTAAGAGTATTAAAAGTATTAAACTCTATTTTTCAATTCATTATTTCAAAATCCAAATTAGAACCCACCTCTCTTTTCAAAAGTTCTCTCTCTAGAAACCTCCATTAGAGGTGAAGGATTCAAGCTCTCAAGGTCAAGACCTCACCATTTTCACTCAAGTTTTGTGGATTTCTTCTCTAAAAGGTATGGTAGTCTTATCCTTGACTTAGTTTCTTTCAAGGAGCCAGTTTCAATAGTGATTTCAAATCTCTAATGTTTCCCCAAAAACCTTAGTTTTCAATCTTAGCATGGGTTCAATGCTAAACGTTTTCCAAATGCTTCATTGCATTGACTTATTAATGAATTGTGGATTTAAAGATGAATTAAAATGATTTCTCCCTTGAACCCATGTTTTCCCCCAAAATCCTAAGTTGTGATTTGTGATTGGGAATTGATTGAACCATGAAAGTATGTTGAATTGTTTATGTTTATATTGAATTAGTTATCGAATCATGCTAATTCCCTTATCTATTGTAGTATCTTAGATGTTTGGGTTGTGATTGATGTATAACCTTGGAAGGAAATTTAATGAAGGATTTATGTATGATTATGATGTGTAGTATATGTGTGTGATCTCAATGAAAGAACTATGATCATGTTTAGAATGTAATTGTGTTATGATTGAAAGCATATTCTCAATTAACACTCATGAATGATGATGATAGAATGTGAAGGGTTTCTATAATGTAATGCTATATCTTGAATTAGTAGGCTTATGCATCCTTTTCTTGTATAAATAAAAGTAATGTGGATTGATGTATCTTGAATTGGTAGGCTTAAGGCATCCTTTTCTTGTATTGATGAATGTGACCTTGAGTGTTGTATCTTGAATTGGTAGGCTTAGGCATCCTCTTCTTGTATAAAAAATGTATCTTGACTTAATGAACATTAATCGGTAAACCTAATGGTGGTAGTGCTTTCATGAGGAGTTTATGAATGAACGTAATGATGGACCTTGAATCGGTAAACCTAATGTTGGTAGCCCTTTCCTAAATGAATGATGAAGTATTCTAGGCTATGACATGAACCGGTAGATCTAATGTTGGTGGCCCTTCATGATGAGTCTAGGAACTATTGTGATGATAAACCTTGAATCGGTAGACCTAATGTTGGTGGCCCTTTCTTGTGTGAAATGATGAACCTTGAAGCGGTAGACTTAATGATGGTGGCCCTTTCTTGGAAAGTCAATGAGCTATCCTTAATGTACCTTAAATCGGTAGACCTAATGGTGGTGGCCCTTTCTTATGTAATGTACCTTTGGTCGGTAGGTCTAATGTTGGTGGCCCTCTCAAGTACAATAATGTTAATGAAAATGAACTACTCTCTGGGAATGGATGCTAAGTACCGAGTGGATATGGTAAGATGGATGTTATCCCTACGTTGGGTCGAATTTCAATGAACATATTTCTTATCCCTTAAGTATGTGCCCACATAGGATAGCTAGTGGATCCACTTAAGCTAAATACACTTAGTTCTACCTTGGGCAAGTAGAACACATTCTTTCGGTGTGGGGTCATACGACACCGAATTCCATGATTTAGCTCTCATGGTCTATGTCGGTTAATGTCTATTCCCATTATGTGAGATATGCATTATGGTTTCTTGAGAAGTTCTATCAAGTGTGGGTGGTAGTATGGCATTCTATCCATGCATTGCACGAGTAGGCTTTGAGAGGGCTATAGTGAGTTCTCTAATGTCTTAATGACTAATGTATGAATGTGCACTTAATGAAGATAATGAAGAATGTTGACTTAAATGTCTAATGTAATGATGCATGTTATACTTGGATTGTATTATGAGTTACTTCTTTGTCATGACTTATTGAATATGAATGTGCCTTGTCTATGGTGGCTCCAAAGAAGTACTTAGTGTCAGTAGTAATATGAGATGCTACTTAAACATTGCACAAGTATGACTTAGGGTTGTCCTAGATGTTGGTCCTAATGTGTTGATATGACTTATGAAATGTTTATGTCTCTTATATATGTGTATTGTGTGAAGATGGAAAGGTTGAATGGTAAGTTCACTTTTTGTGACCTTAATGTGGTACTTCAGTGTGGATGGTGGTATGAGACACTATCCATAGATTGCACAAAGTATAGCTTGAGGGTTACTTGAGGTGAAGGCTTAATGTAAAGGTAATGGTTTATATGTTGATTATGCCAAAATGTGAAGAAATGACTTGTATGTTGATTATGTCTTATACTCATGTTCATGAAGGTTTTCTCAAATTGGCATAAAGCATGATTTCCAAAGAAAATGTCTGTTTTAAGCATGATTTTTGCATGGCTATCATACTTAGTACTTTATGTGCTAACCCATATTTCTTCATTTTATACCAAAGTGTAGGGTTTGGAGATTTGATGTTCTATACTTGAAGAATAGGTTTCTGAGGATCTTGGAGATGAAGACTTGGTGAGTCCTCATAGTTTCGAGGACAAAGCCCACTATGTTTCCTTTTTGTCTTTCATTGTATGTTTAGAGTCTTTGTATGGGAAATGTCCCAAAGTTGTATCCAAAGTATTAGATGGTTTGAGACATAGTATAGAAAGTCTTCCGCTTGTTTTTATGAAATAGGATTTCGATTGTAAAGAAAATTTTTAATTCCGCCTTATTTTCCTATGTCCTTATGTTCAAGAATGTTATGAGGCTTGTATGAGACCCCTTCGGAGTCGAATACGCCGAGTCACGTCTAAGGGATAGCCTTGGGTCATGACAAGATATATCTATCCACGCATCCGTTGCGGCGTGCGACACGACTCTCGAAAATCCATCGCGGCGTGTGACACGTCCCTCAATAATAGAATCCATCGCAGCGTGCGAAAAGTCCCTAGAATCATAATAATTGTTGCGGAGCACGCCACGTCCTAGAAATGATACATCCTCTTTAATTTCTTATTTTTCCTCAATTCACATAACACTTGTCACAATCATGTCTCAGAACTAATGCAAATGACATGTTCACACAAATAATGAGGAGATGACCATTTACATAACAATGCACAATTCACAACCACACAATCATGATACAATATCAATAAGCCTTTCCACAAACTATTAGCAACACATCACACACCAATAATTAATCACATTGCCTTTTATTACCCTTTTTCATAATTAGAATTATTCAATATGGACAATTCAACTATCACCAAGTCACAGTACTCCCCAACACATACCACAAGGAAATACACGATTCTATGCACTTAACAAGGGTTTATAATTCCACTTGCCTCAATCAATCAAGCAATTACTCCGGAATTTGAGTCTTTCCATTTCGTTGGGCTTCCAATTTAATGCAATATATTCACACAAAAAATCGCGATAAGATTTCTAGTTTAACAACACCCATATTACTATAATCCAGTTCCTAATTCTTGATGCCAACCAATAAGTTACATATCATCCTCCTAAATTTTAAGCCTAGGTTAAGTCTAATTTCCTCCAAATATCATAAATTTGACAATATTCATATCAAACAATATACATAATATTTAATTTCATATACCAATATATCAAAACTTGAAACTTGAATCATAATATGATAATTAAAGTAAAAATTAAATCAATTTGTTACGAAATTTTTTTCAGTAGAACCTAACCCATTTACAATAATACACTATACATCATTCTTAATTTCTACCTAATGATTGGATTAGACCATGACAATCATAGCCAATTATGCCAATGACAATCACTGCCAATTAAGATAGTCCACCATAATTTTGTAATGAAATAGTACTATAACACTATAGTGCAACAATCCGAATGTGCAAATTTGAGTCGGCCGCTCCATTATCTTTCTACCCGTAATATAATATTTATTAACTTAATATAATAATTATATGCATATAGGCACAACTTGGATGAATAAAAAGAATTCCATACCTGGTCGTGCTCTTTCTTTTTCTTCTTTTCTTCCGCAGTATCCAGGTTAGTTTTCTTCCACCTCATTCTTTTCTCTTTCTAAATTAATTATGTACTAAAAGTGATAAATTTTACTCATTTATTTTATTATATATGGGTTAAATAGTATGGGGTCTTACATAGATTTCAGACTTGGCCAATTATTTACCAACTAGCTTAATTATTTAAAAAATACCCATCAATTAATTAACTCAAGTTAAACAAATAGTTCAAAATTCCTAAAAATGACCTTTCGGGTCACTACATTATCGACCACTAAAAACCATGTTCTTCCTTGAACATAAAGTAAAAGAAAGAACCTGAAGCTTTGAAAAGCTGAGGATATTTGGCACGCATGCCTGACTCCGCCTCCCAGGTCACCTCTCCAACTGAATGGTGCTTCCACAACACCTTCACTTAAGCAATCTCCTTGGTCCTAAGCTTTTGAACTTGCCTAAACAATGTAGCTATGGCTCCTCCTCGAATGTCAAGTATGGACCCAGCTCCACTGGATCGAGTGAAAGCATATCAGACTCATTTGGAATATACTTCCAAAGCATAGAGACATGGAAAACAAGATGAATTGCCAACAAACTAGGTGGCAAGGCCAACTTATAGGCCACCTCTCCCACTCAGCTCAAAATCTTAAATGGTCCAATGAATCTAGGGCAAAACTTTCCCTTCTTGCCAAACTGAATCACACCCTTCGTGGGTGACACTCTAAGCCAAACATGATCGCCCTACATAAACTCTAAGGCTCTAACTCTCCGATCTGCATAACTCTTCTGTCAACTCTGGGCTGTCAACAGTCTATACTGAATCATACGAACTTGATCCATAGAATCTCGAAGCAATTCTGTATCCAAAGAGTCCATCTCTGCTGAGTCAAAACATCCGATCAGAGATCTACAATGTCTACCATACAACGTCTCAAATGGGGCCATCTGAATACTAGAGTGATAATTGTTATTATAGGCAAACTCTGCTAAAGGCAAATGCCGATCCCGTCTCACACCAAAATTGATTACACAAGCTCGGAGCATATCCTCCAACACCTGAATCGTTCGCTCGGACAGGCAATCTGTTTGGGGTGAAAAGTTGTACTCATATCTAACTAAGTACCCAGCCCATGATGTAATGCCTTCCAGAAATAGGGAGTGAACAATGAACCTTGATCAGAGACAATAAAACTGGGACTCTATGTAGTCGCACAATTTGACTGATATAAAGTTCTGCTAACTTCTTTGTCGTATACTTCACCTGAACCAAAATGAAATGGGCAGACTTGGTCAGCCTATCAACAACAACTCAAATGGAGTCATAACCACCCACTGTGGTAGGCAAACTCACAACAAAGTCCATAGTGATCCGCTCCCACTTCCAAGTAGGAATAGGCATCCTCTGAGATATACCCCCGGGACACTGGTGCTAACACTTGACCTGTTGGCAAGTCAAACACCTAGAAACAAAGCATGCAATATCCCTCTTCATGCCACACCACCAGTAATGCTGACTCTGATCATGACACATCTTCGTCGCTCTCGGATAGATGGAATATTGAGAACAATGGCCCTCTTCAAGAATCAATCTAATCAACTCGCTTGTCTTAGGCACATAAATCATCCCTCTGATATTCAAGACACCATCAGAATCAAGGACAACCTCCTTGGCTTCCCCTCTCAACATTTTCTCTCGAATGATACATAACTTGTCATCATCAAATTGGTGTTCAAGGATCTTCTCGACTAAAGAAGATCGAGCCTCAATAAAAGCAATCATACCATCACTCTCCTCTAAAATCTGCAATCGGACAAGACTATTAGCTAACATCTAAACATCTCTAGCCAATGGTTTCTCCTTAATACTAAGCATGGAAAGACTCCCCATGCAAGGAGTCTTCCTACTTAAAGCATCGGCTACCACATTGGCCTTCCCTGGATGGTATAAAATGGTCACATCATAGTCCTTCAACAACTTAAGTCATCTTTGTTGCCTAAAGTTCAGATCCCTCTGACTAAAGAAGTACTGAAGACTCTGATGATCAGTGAAGATCTCACAATGCACCTCATACAAATAATAACACCATAACTTAAGCTGCCAACTCTAAATTGTGAGTAGGGTAGTTCTTCTTATGGGGCTTCAATTGCATAGAAGCATAAGCAATCACCTTCCCCTTCTGCATCAATACACCTCCCAAACCAACTCTTGAAGCATCAGAATAAAAAGTAAAGTCCACACCCTCCTCAGGTAGAGTCTACACTAGGGCCGAAGTCAACAAAGTCTTGAGCTTTTAAAAGCTTTCCTCACACTCATCAGACCACTGAAAACCCACACCCTGTTGATTCAATCTGGTCAATGGAGCTGTAATAGTGGAGAAACTCTGAACAAATCATCAGTAATAGCCTGCCAATCCCATAAAACTCCAAATCTTGGTAGGAGAAGTAGGTCGCGCCCAGCCTCTAACTGCCTCAATCTTAGCCGGATCTACTCATACCATCCTTGGACACCAAGTGTCCTAAGAATGCCATAGAATTAAGCTAAAACTCGCACTTTGAGAACTTGGTATACAATTTCTCTTCCGTCAACCATTGAAGTACAATCCTCAAGTGTTGAACATGGTCCTCCTCAATCTTGGAGTAAACCAAAATATCATCGATAAAGACAATCAGAAAAGAATTAAGGTATGGTCGAAATACCCCGTTCATCAACTCTATGAATGTTGCAGGGGTGTTTTTCAACCCAAAAGACATCACTAGAAACTCATAAAGTCCACACTGAGTCCTAAAAGCATTCTTAGGGACATCTGATGCCCTAATCTTCAACTGATGATACCCAGACCTCAAATCAATCTTAGAGAATAATGATGCTCCATGTAGCTGATCAAATAAGTCATCAATACGTGGAAGAGGATACTTATTCTTCATTGTTAACTTGTTCAACTATCTGTTATCAATGCACATCCTCGTAGTCCCATCCTTCTTTTTCACAAAGAACACAAGGGAACCCTAAGGTGACACACTAGGGCGAATAAACCCCTTACTCAACAAATCCTTCAACTCTGTTGGATCCATACGGTAAGGAGAAATAGAAATGTTCTTAGCGCCCGACTCCAAATCAATAGCAAAATCAATATCCCTATCGAGAGGAACACTTGGAAGGTCGAAAGGAAATACATCGAGAAACTCCTAAACTACGAGAACAGAATCCATGGGAGGTGGTTCAATACTAGTGTCCCGAATGAAGGTTAAGTAAGACAAACACCCTCTCTCCACCAATCTCTGAGCACGGGTGAAGAAGATAACCTTGCTAGGATAAGAGTCACTAGTACCCTTCCAATCAACCCTCGAAACACCAGGCATCGCTAAGGTCACAGTCTTTGTATTACAATCAAGAATAGCATGATAAGGAGAAATTCAATTCATACCCAAGATAACATCAAAGTTTACCATCCCTAGAATGATAAAGTCTACCCAAGTGTCATACCTCGCCAAAGAAACAAGATAAGATCAGTACACTCGATCCACCACTAAGGGCTCACCCACGGGTGCAGAAACACGAATATGTACAAGCATGTTATCACACGTCATACCAAATTCAGTAGCAAAATAGGTCGACACATAAGATAATGTAGACCCCGAATTAAACAATACAGACGCAGATTGATGGCATACTGGAATGATATCTGTAATAACATCATCAGAACTCTCCCTCTTGGGTCTCCCTAGAAAAGCATAACAATGGCCCCCTCTGCCACCTCCATCCTAGGTGGTGCCTATACCCCCACTCTACTGAGCTGCAGTACCACTACTAAAAGCTCTACCACCTCTACTTGATTGAACTCTACCTCGGTCTCTACCCTGTTGTACTAGTGGTCTGGAATGAAAGTAGGAATTAGGTTGGGGTCCTTCATGATCCCTCTGGGAAGTACACTGTCACATTAGGTGATCGTGATCTCCACAATTAAAGAAAAACCTCTAACTCAAGAACTGTTGTGCGGATCCTGAAAACCTACTAAAATTGTTTTGCCTTGTAGGTCGTTGTTGTGACCCGTACGAACCCTGACCCATGCTATAAGAACCTTGAGGTATCTGACCACCCTCAAATGTCGGCATAGATGCATAAATGGGTCCCTGATGGTGAATGGAACCACTCCCTCTATGTGATCCCCTGCCTCCAGATGAGGCACCATGAAACTGAGCTGATGTACGGGCCCCTCTTATGGTCCCCAAACTTCTCTATCTCCATCAATTCCGCCTTTTTAGGGGTGCTCTTAATGGACTGGAACGAAGCCCCCTCTCAAGACCCCCTAAACACAGCCAATCTGATAGAGAAAGTCAGCCCCCTTACAAATCTATGGATCCTTTCCATATTGTCTGGAATAATGGACAAAGCATGTCTAGACAATTGGCAAAAACAGACCTCATACTTTGTAACGGATAAGATGTCCTGTCTCAGATTCTTAAACCTCAAACGACTTTCCTGTCTCACACTCCAAGGGATGAAGTGGTCATGAAAGGAACTGGCAAAATATCTCCCAAGCAACTGGAGGAGATCCAACTGGCAAAGATCCTGAATAAGTTCTCCACCACTCTCTCGCTGGCCCATGAAGTTTGAGTGCATCATACTGAACCCCATGTGACTCAGCTAATCCAACCACCTCTAGAAACTCTCAGCATGTAGTCAGAAACTCATAAGTGTTCTGGCACTTCCCACTTTGAAACTAAGGTGGGTCCATCTTCTAGAATTTCTCATACCTGCGTTGTTCATCCTCTGTCAAAACAACCAATGGTGCAATTTGACCCCCAACTACTGATGCACGATCATTCCCAACCACGGGATCCACTGGTGACTGCCCCACCGTATCTGAAATAACTGGAGCTTGTTGTTGCTCTTGAGTCTGAGCCCACTCTCTAGTTTGAGAGTCTTGTGGTGTGGCGGTCACACCACCACTATGAATAAAGCTCTCAAGAACACATAACACCCTCAATAATGTATCCTGAAGCAAAGGTGTGGTTGCAGGCTCTCGAGGAACCTATTCCTCTATGTCATCAATCTGAGGCTCCCGAGAGACCTCTCTAGCATGGCCCCTCAGTGGTGCTGCTCCACAGGCACGACCTCTGGCTAGTGTCATTCCATGAACACAACCTCTAGCTCAGGCTCTACCCCTACCTCTAGGTGGGGCCTCAACAAATGTCTCGGAAGTGTCTCCCCTCTACCACTAGTAAATATAGCTCTAGTCCTAGTCATATGTCAAAATAATATACGATAGCTCAGTACTAAAGAAGGTAACTATGCATGATGAGAAAGACTGAACAAAAAAGAAGTTTCCTAACAATCTTCATATCCTCTCACAGATAAGTACAGACATCTCTGTACTGACCCTCGAGACTCTACGTAGACTCGACTTGTATACACATGAGACCTACGAACCCGGGGCTCTCACAAATCTCCATAGAAAGCCTCGGAAAAGAAGAGAACAAAAAATATCACGAAGATCCAGGCTCATAACCTACAAAAAAATTGTAGAAGCAAGGGTCGAGTACCAAACCACACAGTACTCAACAAGTAAACTTCTAAACACAAGTTATGGGAATAGAATACGGGTACTCTTTACACCCCAACCGAACCTCCACAACTACAACCTGCATCCAAACTAGCCCAACCTAACAGTTCACAATTTACATAGAAAAAACAGCTCAACAACAACAGTCTAACAACTACATATCATCAACAACCAACTCAATATTTATCAGTCACAAGTTCCACGGAAAGGCACTCACAATATCAACAACACACAAAATCACGTTCACCAATGATAAAGATGTGCAAGGAAATGAAATGTAATATCAAGTAAAGTGATGCATGTCTGACCTAATGATACACACCCATTGTCTCACAGCCCAGGATCCATGGGGGACATATTTGTCCATACATCCATCGTGGCGTGCGACACGACTTTCAAAAATCTATCCCAGCATGCGACACGTCCCTCAATAATAAAATTCATCGCGGTGTGCGACACATCCCTCGAATCATAATATCCGTCGCGGCGCGCGACATGTCCCTCGAAATGATACATCCTCTTTAATTTCTTACTTTTCCTCAATTAGCATAACACTTTTCACAACCATGTCTCAGAACTAATGCAAATGACATGTTCACACAAATAATGAGGAATGACCATTTACATAACAATGCACAATTCACAACAACACAATCGTGATACAACATTAATAATACATCAATAAGCCTTTCCACAAACTATCATCAACACATCACACATCAATAATTACTCACATTGCCTTTTAGCATCCTTTTTCATAATTAGAATTATTTAATATGGAAAAGTCAATCCATCACCAAGTTTCATTACTTCCCAACACATACCAAAAGGAAATAAACGATTTTATGCACTGAACAAGGGTTTAGAAATTCACTTGCATCAACCAATCGAGCAATTACTCCGAGATTTGAAACTTTCCCTTTCGTTGGGCTTCCGATAAAATGCAATCTATTCACAAAAATAATCGCGATAGGATTTCTAATTTAATATCTCACATATTACTATAATCCAGTTCCTAATTCTTGATGCTAACCAATACGTTACATATCATCGTCCTAAATTTCAAGCCAAGGGTTAAGTCTAATTTCCTCCAAATATAAAAAATTTGACAATATTCATATCAAACAATATACCTAATAATTAATTTCATATACAAATATATCAAAACTTGAATCATAATATGATAATAAAAGTAAAAATTAAATCAACTTGTTACGGAAAAATTGTCAGCAGAACCAAACCCATTTACAATAATACACTATACATCATTCTTAATTCCTACCTAATCATTGTATTAGAAAATGACAATCATTCCAATTATGCCAATGACAATCACTGCCAATTAAGATAGTCCACCAAAATTTTGTAATGAAATAGTACTATAACACTACAGTGCAACAATCCAAATGTGCAAATTTGAGTTGGCTGCTCCATTATCTTTCTATCCATAATATAATACTTATTAACTTCATATAATAATTATATTCATATAGTCACAACTTGGATGAATGAAGAGATTTCCGCACCTGGTCGTGCTCTTTCATTTTCTTCTTTTCTGCCGTAGTATCCAGGTTTGTTTTCTTCCACCTCTTTCTTTTCTTTTTCTAAATTAAGTGATAAATTTTACTCACTTATTTTATTATATATGGACCAAATAGTATGGGGTCTTACATAGGTTTTAGACTCGGCTCATTATTTACCAACTAGCTTAATTATTCAAACATTACCCGATTAATTAACTCAAATTAAACAAATAGTTCAAAATTCCTAAAAATAACCTTTCGGGTCACTACAGTAGGCACAAGTATGCATTAGTACATGAAATGAGCTAAGTATGATAGCAATGCATAAGAGTTATGAAATCATGCTAAAAGGGACTTTATGTGAGATGCAATGGCAAAGCTAAATCATAAAATAATATGTTGGAAAATATAAGTCATCATCATGGTCAATGCAAGATAAACATCTTTAAAACACTTTTGAGAGATACTTTTCGAAAGTAACCTTAATTCGTTATTGTGGAGAGTTTATCATTAACCGACATAGACCATGTGAGTTATAACATGAAATCTGATGTCAATCCCACACCGAAAAGAGATTTCCTTACTTTCCAAGGTAAGAACCATAAACTTGAGATAAAGTGGTTTCACTAGCTAATGTTTATGTAAGACAATCATCCTATGGTGGCACATAGCTTATAGGACATGGATAATCGTTGCTAGTACACTCAGTGCTAAGCATAAATTCCACGGAATAGTCATTAATCGTATTAATCTTATTATCCATGGAAAGACTTGATTTAGTAACTAATCCAAGCTAGAGTTCATTGGAATAACTCCTTAATCTTGATTCAACTTAGGTGAGAAAACCTTTCACCCTTATGAATCCTTTTTGTGAGAAAACCCTTTCACAATAATGATCGTTATATTAAGTGAGAAATACCCTCACAATAACATTGATACTTTCCTTTCAAAGCATCCTTAAATCATTTGTAGTAACTTCATGAGAACATGCATATCTTCATAAATTCATAGTTCATGGGTTTATCATAAATTATGGTTGAAAGTATAATTTAGGCATGGTCAGGCGTAATTTCAACTAAATATAATAGATCAACATCAAATAATGCATTAGAAAACTTAATTAGTCAGAATCAATCATAATTGGAAGAAACTCACATTCATTGAATAAAAATTCTAATTTGATAAACTGAAGATTGAATTGGGAACTTGAAATCTTTAGGGACCCCATAGAGGAAAGGACTCCATGGGTGAAAACACACATACACTGATCCTTTAAGCTAAAGGAAAAAAAAGAGAATTTGGAGACTTGAATGGAACCCTAGCTCTTATTCTTCCTACTTAGACTTAAGAGAATATGGGATGATGAAATTGGTCAAATTTTGGGATCTTAGGAGAATGAGTTACATTGGGTAAATTGGGGGCTTAAAACGTTTATATAGTGCCTTGGGTAGAAGGTAAAACAACATAGTATTGAGTTAAAATAATTAGGCCATACAGTAAGGAGGAATAGAGATAGGTTGCATATTTGGGAGAAGGTCAATATCGAAGTCTATTTCCCTTTCGGGAGGGGCACCGGGTAAATCTTCAGGAAAGACATCCAGAAACAAATTAACAATGGGGACCGACTCAAGAGTAGTAGCTTCGGAATCCGTATCCCTAACCCGAATAAGATGGTATATGAAACCTTTAGCAATCATTGGTTTAGCTTTAAGACAAGAAACAAACTAACCCATAGGCATATAATTTTCCCATTTCCACTCTAGGATGCTTTCATTTGGAAACTGAAACTTGACTACTCGAGTTCTATAATCAATAGAAGCATGACAAGATTGCAGCCAATCCATACCAAGAATAACATCAAAATCTAACTTATCAAGCTCTAGAAGATCAACATAAGTAAATCTATGGGATAAAGAGACGGGAAAATTTCTATAGACTCTATTAGTCGCAATAGATTCACCAATACAAGTAGAGATAAAAAAAAAGATCTAACAACACATCCGGAAGAGATATCAAATCTCATAGCCATTTACGGCGTCACAAAATACAAGGTAGTAGTGAGATCAAGCAAGGCAAAAACATCAAGATGAAAGACTTTCAACATACTGGTAACCACATCGGGAGAACCCTCTTCCTCATGACGACTTTGAAGTGTAAAAAATATAGTTTGCTTTTGACTTGCACTAAAACATCACAAATGGTAAGGTTGAGCCCGTCAACGATTATCTATTTCATTCTTAGCAACTAAGGGACAATCCTTTATCTTATGATCTGTCTTGCCATAAACAAAACATGCATTGGAACCGTCTAGACATTTACCCTCATGCTTTCTTCCATATCTAACACAAGTAAACAATAAAATATTCACCACCATTTCCTCCTTGAGTCTTAGGGTTAGATGCCCTATATCTGTTGAATTTAGGAGCCGGAGCATTGGAGGAACCTTGACCAGAAAACCTTTATTGCAACTTAGAACGACCATGTCCATCGGACCTTGAATGTGAAAAGTTACCATCTCCGGTCTTTTTCCTCTTTGCCTCCCTAAACCATTCTTTAAGCTTCTCCTCTTCAATTTGTTGAGCATGAACTATTAGATGAGAAATTTCCATATCATTAATGATCATGGTGGTACGACATTCTTTAATCACCATCTCGGAGCCTCCCGAAACAAACTTGCTCATATTTGCCCTAGGATTGGCAACCATTGTAGGAGCATATCTAGACAATTGCATAAAATTCAAGTCATACTATTTCACACTCATATTTCCTTGACGAAGGTTGATGAATTCAAGTATTTTTGTCTCCCTCATCTCAAAGGGAAATAACCTATCAAGGAAAGCAACCTTTAACTTTACCCAATTAAGAGCACCTACATCAACCACCCTCTTTTTCTTCCATTGGTTGAACCAAACTTGAGAAACACCCTTAAGTTGATAAGCGGCCAATTCCACCTTTTTCTACCGGTGTCAATCTCATGATCATCAACACCTTATACACCTTTTCAATGAATGTTTGAGGATCTTATTCAACCTTTGAACCATGAAACTCCAGGGGATTCATTATAAGAGAAGCTTAAGGAAGCTGTCGTTGTACCCATATGTGGGTTCACGAGGACCACATCCTCCCTATTGTCTTGTGCCGTCATGGCTTGATCCAACACTTGAAAAACAACCTTAAACTCCGCGTTAGTCACTTGTTCGTCCAAAGGGTTGGCCGGAACATGAGGAGCTTAAGGAGTTTCTCGTTCCACGTTCTCATTTACATTCCTCCTAATGTATGCTCTTTGAGAGGCCATATCTTGAAAAGTACCGGATAAGGATCAGAAGAGAGACATATAGAGTTAAACTCTATTATATGATTTAGAGTAATGAAAGAAGAGGAGTTTTCTTAACATCTTATAGCTTCTCATTCATAAATGTGGTGCACTTCACACATATGAACAATACTCTACTCAGCGTGGCATAGAGAATTCCTAGGATCTTTCTAAGCCTTATGCTTTGAATACTAAGTTTGTTAAGACCCAAAGTGTACCATAAGCGTAACATGTCGTATAGAACCCTGAGAGGTCATACACTAGCCACTTAGCATACATTATACAAGATAGTAGAATATTCAAGAATTCAACTAGACAATCTTATATAATAAAGAGTTTGACAAAAACGTAAGTCTAACATAATTCTCAAAGCCATCTAGTACATCATAAGCAAAGTGATTGGGACGTGACTCATAAATCACATTCAATTTTAAAATGAAAATGACATAAAACAATAAACGAGTGTCAGTCCTTGGAATATAAAGACTCACCAATGTTCAACCGAAGCACCCAAGGGATATCAAGCCATGAGTGTGCTGAATAGGTGTGTCGGACCCTACATTAGTGAAACAATGTAGGCACAAGTATGCATTACTACATAAAATGTGCTAAGTATGATAGCAATGTATAAGATTTACGAAATCATGTTAAAAGAGACTTTACATAAGCTAAATCATAAAATAACATTTTAGAAAACATAAGTCATAATCATGGTCAATGCAACCTAAGCATCTTTAAAATATATTTGAGAGATACTTTTAGAAAGTAACCTTAATTCATTATTGTGGGACGATTGCCATTAACCAACATAGACCACGTGAGCTATTATATGGTCGATGTCTATCCCACATCAAAAGGAGATGTCCTTGCTTTCCAAGGTAAGAACCATAAACTTGAGCTAAAATGGATCTACTAACTAATGTTTATCGAAGACAATCATCCTAAGGTCGCACATAATTCATGGGACATGGGTAATCGCCGCTAGTCCACTCAGTGCTAAGCATAAGTCCCATATAATAGTCATTAATCACATTTATCTTATTATCTATGGAAAGGACTAATTTAGTAAACAGTCCAAACTAGAGTTCATTAGAATAGCTCCATGATCTTGATATAACTTAGGTGAGAAAAACATTTCACCCTTATGAATCTTTTTTGTGAGAAAACCCTTTCACAATCATGATCATCATGCCAAATCTTTTAACAATAACATTGCTACTTTCCTTCCAAAGCATCCTTAAATCATTTGTATTAACTTCATAAAAGCATGCATATCTTCATAAATTCATAGTTCATGGGTTTATCATAAATCATGGTTGAAAAGTATAATTTAGGCATGGTCAAGTGTAATTTCAACAAAATATAATAGATTAACGTCAAATAATGCATTAGAAGACTTAATTAATCATAATCAATCATAGTTGGAAGAAACCCACATTCATTGAATTGAAACCTTAATTTAATAAACTAAAGATTGAATTGGGAACTTGAAATCTTTAGGGACCCCATAGAGTAAAGGACTCCATGGGTGAAAACACACATACATTGATCCTTTAAGCCCAAGAAAAAAAGGAGAATTGGGAGACTTGAATGGAACCCTATCTCTTCTTCTTCTTCTTCCTTAGATTTGAGAGAATTTGGAAGGATGAATTTGATCAAGTTTTTGGAAATTTAGGAGAATTAGTTCAAATGGGTAAATAGGGGGCATAAAACATTTATATAAGGCTTAGGGTAGAAGGTAAATATTGAAGTTTATTTCCCTTTCGGGAGGGACACCGGGTAAATCATCATGAAACACATCGAGAAACTCATTAACAATGGGGACCTACTCAAGAGTAGGGGTTTCTGAATCTGTATCCCTAACCTGAACAAAATGGTATATGCAACCCTTAGCAATCACCTTTCTAGATTAAAGACAAGAAACAAACTAACCCATTGGCATAAAATTTCCCCCTTTCCACTCTAGGATGTGCTCATTTGGAAACTGAAACTTGGCTACTCAGGTTCTACAATCTATAGAAACATATCAAGATTACAGACAATCCATACAAAGAATAACATTAAAATCTAACTTATCAAACTCTAAAGATCAACATGAGTGAATCTATGGGATAAGGAGATGGGACAATTTTTATAGACTCTCTTAGCCGCAATAGATTAACCAATAAAAATAGAGACAGAAAAGAATCTAACAACATATCTGAAAAAGATATCAAACCACATAGTTATTTACGACGTCACAATAGAACAGGTAGCGGCGGGATCAAGCAAGGAATAAAAATCAAGATGAAAGACTTTCAACATATCGGTAACCAAATCAGGAGAACTCTCTTGCTCCCGACGAGTTTCAAGTGCATAAAATTTGTTTTGCTTTTGACTCCAACTAGAACTTGATTACGGGTAAGGTTGAGCCCGTCGATAATTATCTCATTCATTCTTAGCAACTAAGGGATAATTCCTTACCTTATGATTCATCTTGCCAAAAACTAAAACATGCATGGGAACTGTCTAGACATTTACCCTCATGCTTTCTTCCACATCTAACACAAGTAAACAATGATCTGCCATCATTTCCTCCTTGAGTCTTAAGGTTAGATGCCATATATTTGTTAAATTTAGGAGTCAGAGCATTGGAGGAACCTTGACCAGAAAACCTTTATTGCAACTTAGAACGACCATGTCCATCGGACCTTGAATATGAAAAGTTACCATGTCTGGTCCTTTCCCTTTTGCCTCACTAGACCTTTCTTTAAGCTTCTCCTCTTCAATTTTTTTAGCATAAACCATTAGATGAGAAAGGTTTATATCATTAATGAGCATGGCAGTACGACATTCTTTAACCATCATCTTAGACACTTCATAAACAAACTTGCTCGTATTTGCCAAGATATGGTCCTTGTGAAACCAAATGTGGGTACAACAACAACTAGAGTGAGGGACTTCACTAGAATGAAAATCCCCCCAGAGTTACATGGTTCCAAGGACCATATCCTTATTAAATGCTTGAGCCATCATGGCTTAATCCAACACTTGAAAAGCAGCCCTAAACTCCGAATTAGTCACTTGCTCATCTAAAGAGTTGGTCGGAACTTGAGGAACTTCTGGTTCCACATTCTCATTCACACTCCTCCTAATGCATGCTCTTTGAGGGGCCATATCCTGAAATTCACTGGATAAGGATTATGAGGGAGACATATGAGTTACACTCTATTGCATGAATTTAGAGTAATGAAAGAAGTGGAGTTTTCTTAACATCTTATAGCTTCTCATTCATAAATATGGTGCACTTCACACTTATGAACAAGACTCTACTCAATGTGGCATAGCTAATTCCTAGGATCTTTCTAAGTCTTATGTTTTGAATACCAAGTTTGTCAAGACCCAAAGTGTACCCTAGGCGTAACATAGCGTATAGAACCCCGAGAGACCATACACAAGCCACTTAGCATACATCATACAAGATAATAGAATTTTAAAGAATTCAACAAGACAGTCTTACATCATAAAGAGTTTTACAAAAGCGTAAGTCTAACATAAGTCTCAAAGAAATCTAGTACATCAAAAGCAAAGTGATTGGGGCGTAACTCATACATCACATACAAGTTTAAAATGAAAATGACATAAAGCAATAAAGGAGGCTCGGTCCTCAGAATATGAGGACTCACCAATCTTCAATCTAAGCACCCAAGGTATGTCTAGCCATGAGTGTTCAGAATAGAAGTGTCGGACCATACATTAGTGAAATAATGTAGGCACAAGTATGCATTAGTACATAAAATATGCTAAGTATGATAGCAATGCATAGGATTAATGAAATCATGTTAAAAAGGACTTTACATAAGATGCAATGACGAAGCTAAATCATAAAATAACATGTTAGAAAATATAAGTCATAATCATGGTCAATGCAAGCTAAACATCTTTAAAACACATTTGAGAGATACTTTTAGAAAGTAACCTTAATTCGTTATTGTGGGATGCTTGCCATTAACCAACATAGACCACGTGAGCTATAACATGGAATTCAATGTCTTTCCCATATCGAAAAGAGATGTCCTTACTTTCCAAAGTAAGGACCATAAACTTGAGCTAAAATGGATCCACTAACTAATGTTTATCTAAGACAATCATCCTATGCTAGCACATAGTTCATGGGACATGGGTAATCGCCGCTAGTCCACTCGGTGCTAAGCATAAGTCCCACATAATAGTCATTAATCTTATTTATATTATTATCCATCGAAACACATGATTTATTAAACAATCTAAGTTAGAGTTCATTAGAATAACTTTTTGATCTTGATTCAACTCATGCGAGATAACATTTCACCTTTGTGAATTCTTTTTGTGAGAAAACCCTTTCACAATCATGATCATCATATTAAGTGAGAAATCTTTTCACAATAACATTACTAATTTCCTTTCAAAGCATCGTTAAATCATTTGTAATAACTTCATGAAAACATGCATATCTTAATAAATTCATAGTTCATGGGTTTATCATAGATCATCGTTGAAAATCATAATTTAGGCATGGGTAAGTGCTATTTCAACTAAATATTATAGATTAACATTAAATAAGACATTAGAAGAATTTATTTATCAAAATCAATCATAATTGGAAGAAACCCATATTCATTGAATTGAAACCCTAATTTTATAAATCAAAAATTAAAATGGAAAATTGAAATCTTTAGGGACCCCATGGAGTAAAGGACTTCATGGGTGAATACACACATTCTTTATTCTTTAAGCCCAAGAAAAAGGAGAATTTGGAGATTTGAATGGAACAATAACTCTTCTTTTTCTTACATAAACTTGAGAGAATTTGGGAGGATGAGTTTGGTCAAGTTTTTGGGAATTTAGGCGAATGAGTTCAAATGGATAAATTGGGGGCTTAAAACGTTTAGATAGAGCCTAGGGTAGAAGGTAAAACGATATAGTATTGGGTTAAAGAAATTAGGAAAAGACTGATACATCCAAACTTACACCTCAATTAAGAAGTATAACTGTCTAAGTCAATTCTACAACTCTACTGGAGTTGAGGTCAATCCCATAGGAATTTATCGCAGAAATAAACTTATTGACCCTTATATTTAGTTGTGGTTAATATTTCCAAAAAGCGTAAATTACCAAAAGTAAATGTTGGGTTATTTGTGTTCAAGTAACCAATTTTAGTTAAACTTAACAGTTAACAAATGTGAACAATAGTTACAAGATTGTAGTAATTTATTGAGAGAGACTAGGATTGTGATCCCCATGACATTTATTTCACTCTCGAATTCTATACAAATGACTATTTATTTCTAATATTATATGTTCCTAGAAATTTAGATACACCTCAATGCGTTTCAACCCTATTAGATAAGTTTCACTCTTCTCCTCTCGGTCTTATAGTGCTTTGAAGCTTACCCGCATACTTGTTAAGGAGGTTATCTTCTCTCGAGCTCTAATCTTCAAAATAATTAATGGAGTTTCATTCTAGCTTTCCTAATTATCTCTTTTCTCTAGAATAAGTGATAAATACAGGCAAGTTCTAATGTGTTCACTCATTAGAAAGTAGTCATTACGAAAGTAGAATCAACATATGCAATTAACAATCAAACGTTAGTCGTATTTGAATCTGTAGTTATGTTTTAGTCATGGTTCCAACAACCCTAGTTGTGGTTTTTACCCGCTCATTATTTCAAGAAAACTAACAATAGAGATTATCGAGAGAATATAATAGACTTACAATAATAGCAAACCAAAAGCTTCTTGATTGTCAACACTAAATCAAGAACACAAAGTTTTGATCCAAAGTAATCGACCAAGAAATGTGTTCAAAAAGGAAACTCTCGTTTCTCTACGCTCATAATGTCTCAATGTCTCGATAGTCCTTCAATAATAAACCCTAAGAAATTAAAATAGTCTTTGAAAAGAGTCATACTCGAAGTAGGACTAATGATGTCGAACACCTCCACGAGTAAGTTAACGGCTCATCTAAGGTCAGACGGCTCGCTAACTTCTACGTAGTCCCCATACTTGGACAACTTTTTGTTTGTCTTCATTGCTACTCTCTATGAGCCATTCGATGGCTTGTCTTAAGCACCACGGACCATCTAGGGCTTCATCGACTTCAGGCTTCAATTAGGCAGCTAGTCTTTTCATTGCCCCTCTTCCATGAGCCATAAGACAACTCGTCTTAAGCACCACAGCCCGTCTAGGGCTTTGTGGACTTCAGGCTTTACTCAGGCAGCTAAAGTTTTCATTGCCCCTCTTCCACAAGCCATAAGACGGCTCGTCTACTAGACCATGGCTTGTCTGGGGCCTCGTGGTGTCGGACTTCAACTCTATTCTTTCCAGATCACTCCCACGAGCATCTTCACAGCTCGTGCAAAACTTCATGACTCGTGTAAAAGTATAGCGTCTTTCACTTTATTCTCAAACTTTCCTCTATCATTTGCATATAAGTGTTTCATCTGTACGACATCAACAGAAACCATCATATCCACATAAACAAACTTGATTTCTCGCACTAATCCTTAGTTTTGAGTGTCAAATATTGTATGAGTCCATGGCACATCAACACCCTCAACTTAGAACCATTGATTGTCCTCAAGCAATGAAAAAGAACAAAAACTGACGCTTAAATACATTGGAACATATCACAAATATGCAACAGCTATTTCCCCAAGAATTTCATCCAAAATCATCTATCTAACATGCAAGGATCAATGGACAAAATCCCATCACACACAATTGATCATGCTTAGACTAGTACCAACTATTAGCTTACATGACAAACTATAAAATGCAAACATAGTTCCCTCACAACAAAAAAGTCCTTCACACATGATGTTTGGGACTGACAAGTACTCTCACTCTCCATAAGAACATCTAACAATGCAAGTTTATAGACCATAGGCTTGCCCTTGTTTTCTATGCTTCAACTATCAACAATCGAAATAGGTATACTATAGGACTTTTGGATTGTAGCGTTGGCTCAGGTTAAGAAGTGGAACATTTTGTATATGAGTGACTAGATTACCTCGGTTCCCCAAAGTTCTTATTAGCACACAACTCTTATTTGAGTGATTCCAACCTCTTTTTCTTTTAGCAAATCCTGTCACCCACATCATTTATTTTTTCTTTTCCTTTTTTTTCTTTATTTTTCTTTTATTTTCTTTTTTTTATAACTTCCATTTAATTGAACCATTCAACACATGAATTTTGGTTTTTTTTCCTTAAGCATAACCAAGGATGTGATTCTGCTAAGCTATTTCTTTTTCATTTAGGTTATGAACACCCTCAACTAAGGCTTTTGTCCTGAGTTGTGGCATCCTGCCTTCAGAGAACCAAGGTTACGATATCAAGAAGGTGACAAAAAAATTAGCTTCAAGGCTCAAATATGGTTTAAGGGCTCATAATTTCATTTGGTAGTTGTTTTTGGCTAAAGTGGACTTAATACAAAAATGGCCTATGTTCCTAACCTATCCAGTTATTCAACAATATTAGCAAGACTACTTGGGCAAGTTATAG
This sequence comes from Solanum verrucosum, assembly GCF_900185275.1. Classification (NCBI taxonomy): domain Eukaryota; kingdom Viridiplantae; phylum Streptophyta; class Magnoliopsida; order Solanales; family Solanaceae; genus Solanum; species Solanum verrucosum. The sequence continues at coordinate 412,408 of NW_026020574.1, forward strand.
CTTCTACCTACAGTGTTAAACTTCATAAAAATCTCATACTCACATGGCACATGCTTACACTTTCAATATTTAGTCAACCAATTTATGTTCTAGTTAGCAGTGATCAACACACAAGTATATGAGATATCGTACAAAGATCCTAACAGTTAATTTTCAGATTAAGGATGTTTTTCTTATCATTCCACACAAAAACACAGAACTTCAAATGCTACTATCAATTTAATCCCAACAAACTAGCAACTTTTCAACACACACAAAATAGCAAACTACTTTTTCACAAAAATTCCCAACACAAGATCCAACCTCCATGCACTAACGACTAATATGACAGGTTTCTCAACTATCCCATCCCCAACAAAATAGAATTTTCTCTCAAAGTACAAAATATAAGGGTTGTGAGGAGGGGTCATACATGCGACGCTTTGGGCGTCGGTAGTCAAAGTGATGTCGGCACCCTTACCAACGGGTGTACACTCAGGTTCTGAGCAGGGACTGTGTTAGGACAGCTTCTATCTACAGGAACATGAGGTCCAATAGCTGAGGCTTTAGACCTCATCGCATCACGCTCTTGCTCCAAAGCTTCCTTTTCTCTTGTAGCCTACTTGGACTCATTTCTAGTCTTCTTCAGTCTCTGATGCTCTTCCCTGGGAATTTCATCAGGGAGTGATGTGTCAGAGGTCTTCTTCTTCTCCTTTCCCTTTCCCTTTCCTATCTCAGGCTTGTCAAGGTCAACCCAAATATCCCCAACTGGCTGAGTGACCGGAGGCATGGTAAACAGATTCATCAGTGAATCTGGTACAAGTGGGGGAGGCAAAGTAACCGGCTTATCTGGCAGTGTTGCAACATCAGCTTTCAATACAGCTATCTGGGCCTACAAAGAAACACCATCTACATAACCAAACTTATTAATCCGGTTATTCAAGTGAGACTCCAAGCCGTCCATCTGGTTCTTCACCACAGAAACTTCTTGTCGAAGTTCATTCTGCAAGCGTTGCTCCGCATTCTTTACCTGACTCTAGAACACCTATGGTAGTTTTTCAACTACCTGGTCTAGTATGGACCTAGTCTGCCTCTGCTCCGCTACTGGTCTCTCAAAAAATATGGTTGGCAAAGAGACAAATGTATGTGTAGTTGCTGAAGATGGTGCTGATGGAGGTTGCACTCCTGAAGCTACCTGGACTATCCCCTCTGCCTACTCACTAACCCCCCAGCTCGTATAGGCTCTACCAGAACATGTGGCATAACCGCCAAAGGTGATGCAAGTCCTGCTCTCGAACCATATAATGGGTTCGGTGCATCTTTTATCTTAGTCACCGTAGTGAGCTTTTTGGCCTCAACATATCTGTCTACCAATTTTTTAGGTGGTATGTTGGCATATGCACACGGTCTCCTTATCAGACAAGGAAACAACATATTAGCTCTTTCATTCAGGGCGTGATCTCTCTTCCCAGTAACAATAATCCACCCAAAATCTAATGCATAAATAGCTTTGATGCAAGCTACTAAGGAAACTTGCAAAGGCGATAGGGTGTTGTTATCTTTTTTTAAACATTTTATATCTATTTTTTAAAATAGATTCAAGAGAAAGTCACAACGAGATGCGCTTATTCAAGCATAACCTCTTAAAAACACATTAAATCCAAAAAAGTAAAAGTAAAAAAGAACTCTTGGTCACATTAATATAAGAAATCGGAGTATGTAAACATGCATTAACAGAAGAAGACGTGTTGAGCTTTCTTTCCTTCGCTAACCCCCATAGTTGAATAAGAAAGTTTCGTCTCCAGTTCAGGGGAAGGACAAAGGAAAGATTCAGCGAAGGATAAGGTGGAATGAGATCCTCCGGTTTAGCTCCTTTAGTTAAGGTGCCCAACAATTGAGTTTGATTGGAACTAAATTACTTTTTATTGAAATAGTTGAATAGTTCCATGATAATGCGCCCTCTTTTTTTTCCAACTAAATTCATTGAACCAATTAATTAGACATTTAAATGTATGGTACACTTGTCATTTTCCTTTTTTTTTTATTGGGCTGCCTACTTTGAATGTAACAAGTTTATCCACAAATTTGTATATGAATCACCAATAAAGTTATGGTAGAGTCGTAAATGCTTCTTCATCCTTAATCATAAATTTCATAATCGAGTCTTGTGTATGATGTCAGTTTTACCCCGTAAGGTAGAACCGATAACATTTTAGCTTAGGTGGATCCATTATCTAATAACCGATGTGGGCACATAGTTATGGGATAAGTAGATTGTTACTAGAAACCCGACCTTACATAGGGCTTCCACCTAACAATATCCACTTGGTGCTAAGCATTAAATTCCCATGGAGTAGTTAATTCCCTTTTAACATCATTGCACATGAAAGGGATGCCATTGGCCTACCGGTTCAAGGTACATCATTAAGATAGCTCATTGAATCCTCATGAAAGGGGTACCATTGGTCTACCGATTCAAGTTTCATCATCATAATAGTTCATTGACTCCTCATGAAAGGGGTACCATTGATCTACCGAGTCAATACAAAGCCTTAGAATACTTCATTAGTCATTCATGAAAGGGGTATCATTGGCCTACCGATTAAAGGTTCATTAAGTCAAGATAGTTCCTTAATTACTCATGAAAATGATGCCCTTAGCCTACCGATTCAAGGTATATCAATCAAGATAACTTTTAATCACACATGAAAGGAATACCATTAGCCTACCGATTCATTTAGGTGAGGAAAGCCTTTCATAACATGTCATCATCATTCATAAGTGTATAATTGAGAATAGCCTCTCAACAAAACCACAATTACATTATAGTCATAATCACATTACTTTCAAAGTATTCATAAAGTATGTACATAAACATCATGATCATAAAAAACTCTCATAAATTACCCTTCAAGGACCATGGATCACATTCAATCAACACACCTAGAATTACTACATTAGGCATAGATAATAACATGATTCAAGTAATCAATTCATAACATCCATAATTCTATAGCATTCAACAATCATCAATCAAAACCCACACTTTAAGATCAAATTTGAGAAATTAGGGTAATTCATGGATTCTTGAGAAATTCACCGTAAAAACAGTAGTAAATCATCAATTTGATCATAACATAAAGCAATTAAACCATTAGAATCATTTTTGAAGTGAATCCAAAACTTGGAGTAAAACCCTAGCGTTTTGGGTAAAGTTACAAATTTTGGAATTGAGTTTGGAGGGACTCCATGGATGAAAACTATCCATTGATCAAAGACTACCATACCTTGATGAAGAATTCTCACGAAACTGAGTTGGGTCAAGGGACAAATTGGGGAGCTGCAGGTCATGACCTACGGACCTGCAGGATGGTTAGTAGGTCCATTCACGGACCGTAGGTCCCAGGCATAGGTCATGCCTGCAACACTACCCAACCCACGACCACAGTTAGTTTAGGTAATTCCTAATTAATTTAGTTAAGTGTGAATTCATTTTATATTGTTTTATTAGACCTATATAAGGGTTTTTAAGACATTAACTAACCCATATACTTCATAAATCCAAAGACCAAATTCATAACCAACTTTCCCCCAAATATTTCTCTCTCCAAAACTCCATAGAAGAAGAAGAGAAGGAAGCTAGGGAAGATTTCTTCCATTTATGCAAGCTTGGTGAGGGCTTTGATTCAAGGTATGTTAGCTTATTCATCTATTGATTCTTCCATCCACAGAGTCCCCTAAATTTCCCCCAATTGTGAAGACAAAACCCAATTCTAGCTAGGGTTTCTTCCTACATTGTGGGTAGTGTTGAAGTATGATTCCAATTGAGTGGATAGTACTTGATTATGATTGTTTAAATAATGATTCATGATAATTTGATGATCTTACATGTTTTCCATGGCTAACCCTAGTCTAATTGATGAATTTGAATTATGAGGGTTTATGCCATGAGAGGTAAAATTGAAGATTCATAGGTGATCTTCTAGAATTGATGTTATGAGTAGTAATTGTTCAAGAATAGAAACATGTAAACATTAATTGAACTAGATTTTAGTATATATGATGGATCATGACTTTTAAAGCTTGAAGTTGAACTTTTATGGTGAATTATGACTAGAATCACTTAGTAATGAAGAATGTGATTAGATGCCTTGAAATGTAGGTATGAATGAAGATAGTAAGAAGAAAAGCTTTGAGGGTAAGGCCTGTAGTCATGAAGGTTGATCACTAGGGTTTTGAGAGTAAAGACAATGTGATGAATTATGTATGTAAAGGCTTTGAGAGTAAAGTCTACATGAGAATAAAAGTCTAATAGGTAGAATTGTGGTTAAAGGCCTATACTCAACTAATCTACCTTATAAGTGCTTGAATTAATAAAGTGATAGAATCACTTGAACATGGATTTAGTGTCAAGGACATCCTTCCATGAGACATGAATGTTAAGCAAGGCTTAATAAGTGAATTTAGGGGTGTATGCTTGGCCCCTAGTGGATATTGACAATGAGATGGAGTATCACACAAGATAGGGTCCGAGCTCCAAGTTGAAAGGAGAACCACACTTAGTTTATGTGAGGACTATCCAAGTTAAAAGGGTAACTCTTACGCAGTAGATTGGGGTTTTTCCAAAGTTAGGTCTCATGAGATGGAAGCCTTCACATAGTGGAGTTAACGTTTCTAGTAGCAATCTCCATATCCAATGAACTAAGACTTACTTAAATAAGTACCTCATAGTGTTCAAAAGCATTAATGGACTTAGACATACTTAAAGGAGTATCTCATAGGATCCATCTTAATAATGAACTTAGACATGCTGAAAAAAGTTTCTCATAGGGTTCAACCTAATAATGAACTAAGATGTGCTTAAAAAAGTACCTCATAGTGTTCTAAGCTTTAAAGAAAGGGACTAGTTTCCAACTACGAAGTATGAGTATGAGGACCTAAAAGTGGTACTTAGTATGAATGGTATTATAGGATGTCATTCATGCATTGCACAAGTATGACTTAAGGTTATTCAAGAAAGTATTCTCTTATATGATATATGTTTAGATAGGATTGTGCCAGAGTTGCCTTCTTTGTTAGTATTGACTAAAGGTGAGAGATTCCCTTGGTTATGAGAGTTAAGCAAAAGGAAGAGATCCTAAGGTGATTAATGTGATGGTCTAATGTGGCACTTAGTGTTAGTAGGATTATGGGATCTTACTCATACATTGCACAAGTATGACTTGAAGCTACTTATGAGAGTCTAAGGCTTGACTAGCGAGATTGACTATGTTAAAGATGACAAAAAAGGGATACTTAGCCTGGATGGTATTATGGGATGCTATTCATGCATTGCACAAGTATGCTTTGAGGTTATTTGAGAATGGTATTATTATGATATGAATGACTAAGAGTTTAATAATTCTTATATGATGCTTATATTGGAGACTTTACTTATGATTATGATATTATCTCTTATGCTTATAATTGATGTTTCATGAAGTATTTCTTATGCTTATGGATTATGTCTTCTGTTGACTATGCTAGCTAACATATTTAGTACATTTTGTACTATCGCATACTTTGCCTACATTCTCATCAAATGTAGGGTTCGTAGATTTGAGTTCCTATTTTGAAGCTAGGTTTCTAAGGAGCAAAGGAGTTGAAGATTTGATGAGTCCTCATAGCTTCGAGGGCACACCCACTATTTCCTTTATGTCTTTTATTTTCATGTGTTGAGACTATTATATGGGATATTTCCCAAGAGTTTTATTCTAAAGTTGTATTAGATGGTTTGAAAAAAAGTGTAGAAAAGACTTCTGATGAGTCCACAATTTGGAATCATTTAGGGCTATATTTTGATTGAATTAGTATCCTCAAATGCATATTTTGTCTCAATAACTGATGGAAATCCTTAAGTTTCAGTTATTTGGAGTTTGAGGTAAAGCATAGACACTACTTGGCAAAAAGGAACAAGGCGGCTGAAAAGAACGAAGAAAAAGAAGGCATGAGGATCGCCTAAAGCATTAGGCGAGTCGCTGAATGGCCTTAACCTCGCCCAAAGTTCCAGTGTGCTAAGCCCTGATGGAAAAGATCAAGTTGGTGATGAAGGGAGCAGTCGGTGCATCGCCGAGCAGTTCTGCGAAGCAATTCCCTGTCGCCCAATGAATCAAAATGTGAAGATGTTGAAGGCAAAAGCTGAAACGTGATGAACCAGACCAAAGGGCGGATCACCGAGTGTATCGGCGATCCCGACTAACTGCGCCGAGTGATCCTTCGCAGTACAAATTTCAAAAACTATAAATACTCATTTAATTATGTAGTTTAGTATCAAGTTATAGAGAATTATTACTGAGACTTAGAATATTTTCAGTTTTTAGTTCTTAGAGTTTTTGGGAGACATTTTTCTTGAGCTTGAAGGTTTTGAAGGTTTTCAACTCTAAGAAATTGGAAGTGGGTATCCAAGAATCTTCTTCCTAGAAAGATATTTTCTATCATACCCACTTGATGGAAACACTTGTTGATATTGATTTCTATCTCTTTTTCATGTCTAGCTAAAACCCCAATTCTTGGGGTGTGATTTTGTGAATATGGGTTAAATTTCCTGTTGGGTATTACTTATTGTTAGTCTATTTGCTTTTTAAATGTGATTTTGTTTAGTAGTTGTGTTTGAACTTAATGGGATTGTAGTTGCAAATACGATTTCATCTTAGTGTTTTTGGCTTGCTCGAGAGAGAGGTTTTAAAACTAAGACTACTAAATCGATAGCCGGTGGTTATTGGGTCATCGTGGGTTCAGCTCGAGAGAGTGAATCCTAGGCCTTTTCCCACACATTCAGCTCGAGAGAGTGAATGGGCTGAGGCAAAAGCAGTGCTTAAATGCTACAACTCGGTGTTCGAAAGAAACCGAGTTGATTCGGGGTAAGTTGCTCGAGAGAGAATTTACCCCCACTAAAGTCTATCCTAGTTACAAATATTCAGCGATTTACTATCAATAACATTTACCCAATAGTATATTTTATCCCATATTCCTATCACATCCCAAGAATCTCGTCTCCCTATCTCGTATCTTTATATTTTTGCTATCTTCGTTTCATTAGTTCATACAAACCCCCCATTGATAATTGACATTCGTGTCACCTTTAGGATTAGTATGTTTTTATTCGTTAATGTTTACAACTATGATTGATTAGAACTTGATTTTACTTTTCTATTAATTCTTGCAACCACTCCCTTGGGACTCGACCCCAACCCATTCGGTTGGGTTATATTACTATTGTATGATCGTAGACACTTGAATTGAAAGTTGAGTCTTGATTACTCAAACATCAACTTTCGCTTGCTTTTATAAAATACTTCGATTGTATGGATAAAGTTTTAAAATTTTCGTACATTTCTATTATCTTATGTTGTGATATGCTAAGGGCTTCTATGAGACCCGGGGTCAAGTATGCCATGTTACATCTAGGGTGTACCTCTATGTCGTGACAAACTTTCTAATCAGAGCACACAATTTAAAATGGTTCTAGGATTGTCTCAAACCACGTCTAGTGGAGTCTTGTTCACAAATGTGAAGCACGCCATATTTATGAATAGGAGGCTATTGGATGTTTAGGAAATTTCATTTCTTTATTCTCTAAGTCGTGCCATAGAATTTAACTCTGTAAGATCTCTCTCCTACTCCTTATCCGATGGTCTTTAGGATATGACTACTCGAAGGGATCATGCTACAAGGGGTGAGAGAGAAAGGTTAATTGTGTGCCAATTATGGCTATGTGACTAGATAGACTTTGATTGTTGTCTTTAGTATGATTGGGTTGTATTATGGTTATGTATATTTGATGGTAGAACCCGACTTAGTCATGATGAGTTTTGGAGGTATGTTGATAGATCTGATGAATAGGGTGTTTGAGTAATGCCTAGATGGGTATAGTGAACAGAATCCTCTAAGAAAAGGTAGAAGTGTAATTCACTTGGTTTAGAATCATCTTGTGTGATTGATGTGAAAGTTTAGTGATAACTTGCTTTGACCTTAGAATTGAAAATAATGATGCTTAGAAAAGTCCGTACAGGTTTACTCCCAAGGGGGAGATAATGTGCTTAGATAGCAAGGTCGTTGAGTGTTCTAGACGTTCATGATTTGGATTGGCTAGAAATTCCACCTTGAGAGGTGTAGTAAGATTTAGGAAGTTTAGTCCCGGTTTTGTAGGTTCATATAAGATCTTGAGTAAATGTTGGTGAGGTTTCTTGTGAGCTAGATACTTAATGTGAACCTCCTTAATTTAGAAGTACCAGTTGGGATTTTAGACCGGCAAGTTACAAAATAGAAGAACGAGGAAGTTGTTTCCATGAATATGTTGAGGAGTGATCTTTCAGTAAGGTTTTAGTTGAGGGTGCTACTTGGGAGGCCTAGGGCCAATGAGAAGTCCCGATATCCTCATCTTTTTTCCTTGTATTCCTCCTTTAGCATAAGGATCTTGAGATGATAAGTTCCTCTTGATTTGCTTTTATGTGAAGTCATGTGTGATTTGTATGTTTCCATGATTTCTTTATGTGGTGCATGTTCATGAAAGCTTGTGATTTAAAAGAAAATGAGTTTGCATTATGTTACCTCATGATGGTAGTGCATTGAGTATGAGTTGCCTATTTGACTTCATGAGATGAATACATGAGCATGTCTTAGTTTGGGGTTAAAAGATTCCTCCTTGAATAAATGCTTTTTGAGAGTAAATTGCATTTAGGCTCCATGAGTGTATGTTGAGCATGTTTTAGTTAGGAGATGGTAGTTCCTCCTTGAAAATGAGTAAATATAGAATTTCATGCATTTTGGATTGTTAGATGTAGTTCCTACTCCCTTGTGTTGCATTAAATATGTTTAGTTTGGAATTGAAGTTTTACTATTTTGTTCATGTGCATTTAGATGAGTTGTATGCATGATGGGCTGCTAGTCTTAAGTATTTAATTCCGAAAGGTGTTTAGAAATGTCATTCGAGGACGAATGTTCCCAAGGAGAAGATAATGTAACACCCAGAAAACTAGTAGGTGAAACTAGAGCCCTACGTGAGAGTTTTAGAGTTTCATGTGTGGGTTAATGTTGTAAAATGGCTTCCCGTACTTAGGATGAAGTGTTTAGGAGTTAAACGTCAAGGTACGACTCCCCAAGGACCAACCAAAGAGGTCTTTGAGGAGGACCCCAAAACAGTCCCCAAAACTGTCAAATTAAGTGAGCTACAGATGGGACCTACGGGGAGTAGGTCCATCCACACCTCGTGGGGTGTCTCATGAGTCAAGAGCCAAATTGGGGAGCTGCAGGTCATGACCTATGGACCTGCAGGATGGCCAGTAGGTCAATTTATGGACCGTAGGTCCCAGACGTAGGTCATGCCTGCAACACTGCCCTAGTCTCAGCCAAGGTAAGGCGTAGTTTAGGTAATTCCTAATTAATTTAGTTAAGTGTGAAGTCATTTTATATTGTTTTATTAGACCTATATAAGGGTTTTTAAGCCATTAACTAACACATATACTTCACAAATCCCAAGACCAAATTCATAACCAACTTTCCCCCAAATATTTCTCTCTCTAAATCTCCAAAGAAGAAGAAGAAGAAGAGAAGGAAGCTAGGGAAGATTTCTTCCATTGATGCAAGCTTGGTGAGAGCTTTGAATCAAGGTATTTTAGCTTATTTATCTGTGGATTCTTCCATCCATTGATCCCCCTAGATTTCCCCCAATTGTAAAGACAAAACCCAATTCTAGCTAGGGTTTCTTCCTACATTGTGGGTAGTGTTGAAGTATGATTCCAATTGACTGGATAGTACTTGATTATGATTGTTTTAGTATTGATTGATTATAATTTGATGATATTACATTTTTTCCATGGTTAACCCTAGTCTAATTGATGAATTTGAATTATGAGGGTTTATGCCACAAGAGGTAAAATTGAGGATTCATAGGTGATCTTCTAGAATTGATGTTATGAGTAGTAATTGTTCAAGAATAGAAACATGTAAACATGAATTGAACTAGATTTTAGTATATATGATGGATCATGAATTGTAAAGCTTGAAGTTGAACCTTTATAGTGAATTATGACAAGAATCACTTAGTAATGAAGAATGTGATTAGAATGCCTTGATATCTAGGTATGAATGAATATGGTAAAAAAAAAAACTTTGCGGGTAAGGCTTGTAGTCATGAAGGTTGATCACTAGGGCTTTGAGAGTAAAGCCATTGTGATGAATTATGTATGTAAAGGCTTTGACAGTAAAGCCTATATGATAATAAAAGTATAATAGGTAGAATTGTGGTGAAAGACCTATACTCACTTAACATACCTTATAAGTGCTTGAATGAATAAAGTGATAGAATCACTTGAACATGGATTGATTGTCAAGTACATCTTTTATTGAGACATGAATGTTAAGCAAGGCTTAATAAGTGAATTTAGGAGTGTATGTTTAACCCCAGTGGATATTGACAATGAGATGGAGTGTCACACAAGATAACGTCCGTGCTGCAAGTTGAAAGGAGAACCACACCTAGTTGATGTGAGGACTATCCAAGTTAAAGGGAGAAATCTTACGTAGTAGAGTGTGGGTTTTCCCAAAGTTAGGTCTCATGAGATGGAAGCCTTCACATACTGGAGTTAAGATTTCTAGTAGCAATCTTCATATCCAATGAACAAAGACTTACTTAAAGAAGTACCTCATAGTGTTCAAAAGCATTAATGGACTTAGACATGCTTAAAGGAGTATCTCATAGGGTCCATCTGAATAATGAACTTAGACATGCTTAAAGAAGTGTCTCATAGGGTTCAACCTAATAATGAACTAAGATGTGCTTAAGGAAGTACCTCATAGTGTTCTAGGCTTTAAAGAGAGAGACTAGTTTCCAACTAAGAAATATGAGTATGAGGACCTAAAAGAGGTACTTAGTATGAATGGTATTATGGGATGTCATTCATGCATTGCACAAGTATGACTTAAGGTTATTCAAGAAAGTGTTCTCTTATATGATATATGTTTAGATAGGATTGTGCTCGAGTTGCCTTTCTTGTTAATATTGACTAAAGGTGAGAGATTCCCTTGGTTTTGAGAGTTTTGCTAAAGGATGATATCCTAAGGTGATTAATGTGATGGACTAAGGTGGTACTTAGTGTGAGTATGATTATGGGTTCTTACTCATACATTGCACAAGTATGACTTAAAGCTACTTATGAGAGCCTAAGGCTTGACTAGTGAGACTGACTATGTTAAAGATGACCAAAAAGGGATACTTAGCTTAGATGGTATTATGGGATGCTATTCATGCATTGCAGAAGTATGCTTTGAGGTTACTTGAGAATGGTCTTATTATGATATGAATGACTAAAAGTTTAATAATGTTTATATTATACTTATATTGGAGACTTTACTTATGATTAAGATATTGTCTCTTATGCTTATAATTGATGTTTCATGAAGTATTTCTTATGCTTATGGATTATGTCTTATGTTGACTAACCCTTATGACATTATGCTCCTATGATGGTATGCTAGCTAACATATTTAGTACATTTTATACTAACACATACTTTGCCTTCATTCTCATCAAATGTAGGGTTCGGAGATTTGAGTTCCTATCTTGAAGCTAGGTTTCTAAGGAGCAAAGAAGTTGAAGATTTGGTCAGTCCTTAAAACTTCGAGGACAAACCCACTATTTCCCTTATTTCTTTTATTTTCATGTGTTGAGACTATTCTATGGGCTATGTCTCAAGATTTTATTCTACATTGTATTAGATGGTTTGAGACAAAGTGTAGAAAAGACTTCCGCTTGCTTTTATAAAAGACTTTGATGGTATGGATAAAGTTTTAAAATTTCTGTACTTTTCTATTATCTTATGTTGTGATATGCTAAGGGCTTGTATGAGGCCCCTTCGGGGTCAAGTACGCCATGTTACATCTAGGGTGTACCCCTGGGTCGTGACAAGGTCCTATCCACGACCCCTACCTTCAAGGCATGAATTGACCCATGGCCCGTACTGGAAGGGCGTGGGTTGGGGTTTTGCAGCTCCTCATTTGTCTCATGATCTACAAGCCACTCTCACGGAGCATAGACCACCCTACGAGGCATAGGTCCCTTCATGGGTCACTATTTTAGGCAGCTTTGGGGTGAACTTTAGGGTCCTCCTCAAGGACCCTTGGTTGGTCCTTGGGGAGTCATACCTTGACGTTTAACCCCCAAACCCTTCATTCTAAATTCTGGAAGTAAATTTTACGACTCTAATACATATGACAAGCTCTAGTTAAGCCTACTCATTTTTGGGGTGTTACTGATCTCCAGTTCAGCAGCATCAGTGGTGAGTCATCATTTCTCGAGGACAACAGACATGTTTCTTTTGCTTTTAGTCTTTAGTTCAGTTTTGCTAGATTTAGCTGGGGGCATGTCCTAGCACTTCTAGTTAGTTAGAGGCTATTTTCAGACATAGTTTCATCTTTAGTATTTGAGTTTGACTTTTCAGTTGTTGTTGTTAAACTCTCAGTTTTCATATATTCACACAGTTTATGGGTATTCCCCATCATTTTAGTTTATGTTATGATGTAGTTTCCGCACAGTATTGTAACATTCCAAAGTTTCTAGACTTAACAAGAGCCTAACTTAAGAGTTCTAGGGCTTTACGTGGGACTTCTAAAGTTTGATGTGAGGGGTAGAATCATAAAATGACTTCCCGTACTTAGAATTAGGGGTCTAGGGGTTAAACGTCAAGGTATGACTCCCCAAGGACCAACCAAATCCCTAAATCTTCCCAACAAGGGAGTGCACCCACGAGGGGCCTACGCCCCGTAGGCTTGTCCACACCTCGTGGATGGCCTCATGGGTCAAGGTCCCAATTTGAGGGCTGCAGAAGCCCAACCACGAAGGACCAGTACGGTACGTCGACCCACCCATGGTCCGTGGGTTGAGGTCGTATGGGTGGGGACAGTTTTAGTTTTTAGGTTTTTTAAGTTAGGGGTTAAGGGAATGTTCTAGAATTAATTAGTTATTAAGTAGGGTCATTTTATTATTAATTAGGCCACCTATATAAACCTATTAGAACCCTAAACTATGTCAACTAATTCATTATTTTAGATTCACCAAAGAACCCAATTCCCTCCAAGAAATTCTCTCTCTAGAAGAAGAAGAAGAAAGAGGAGGAGGATGAGGAGAAGAAGAAGAAGAAGAAGAAGAAGAAGAAGAAGAAGAGAAGGAAGCTAGGTCAAGTTCCTCCATTGTTGCAAGCTTTTGTGAGAGATTTGAATCAAGGTATGTTAGCTTATTCATCTATGGATTCTTCCATCCATAGAGCCCCTTACATTCCCCCCCCCCCCCCCCCAATTGTGAAGACAAACCCCAATTCTAGCTAGGGTTTCTTCCTATATTATGGATAATGTTGAGTATAATTCCAATTAAGTGGATAGTACTTGTTTGTGATTAATTTAGCATTGAATCATAATATTATAATAAATTTATGTGTTTTTCATGGTTAACCCTAGTCTAATTGATGAATTTGATAATATGTGGGTTTATGCCATGAAAGGTGAAATTGAAGAGTTAGGGATGATCTTCTAGAATTGATGTTATGAGTAGTAATTGTTCCAGAATAGGAACATGTAAACATGAATTGGACTATATTATGGTATATATGATGGATCTTGACTAGTAAAGTTGAAGTTGAACCTTTATGATGATTTATGACTAGAATCACTTGATAATGAAGAATGTGATTAAAATGCCTTGAAATCTAGGTATGAATGATGATTGTAAAAGTAAAGCTTTCAGAGTAGGGCTTGTAGTCATGAATGATGATCACTAAGGCTTTGAGATGAAAGCTAATATGATGAACTGTAGATGCTAAGGCTTGGAGAGTAAAATCTAAATGAGAATAGAGGGCTAATGAATAAAAATTCAATGAAAGATCTTTACCTACCTAATTCACCATATGAATGATAGATGGAAGGACGTGATAGAATCACTTGAGTTATGATGATATGCATGTCTAATGTAGAATAATAGTTATGATATTATACATGTTTCTATGAATCTATGAATATGCTTATGAACACTTTGAGAGCGAACTGTCTATGATCATGATATGGAGTTGTGTTGTTTAAAGGGCATTCTCACATACACACTCATGCATCAATATGATATGATATAAAAGGTTCTCTCTCACATAGAATGATTCTAGGTTGAAAGGTCATTCTCACCTAAAATGAATCCAAGTCCTAGGACTATAAAATGTGATGAGGTTGTGGTGATTCCCCTATAAGACCTTTACTTGATAGGAATGTGAGGTGAGTTCCCTTATTCCTAATTAGTTAAACATGAGGTGATTACCCATGTCATGATATGGGGAGTGTGAGGTGATTACCTTTTTATGTATGTATGACTCTCAAGGCAAGCAGTGATTACCCATTAGCCTTTATGTTGATCATGGAGGCAATTACCTATTATCCTTATGTGATGATGTGGATATGGAGGAAAATAACTGATGTTTCAGACATAATCAACTGACACTATTTTGGTTCAAGTGTCATACGATCGTGTGTAGTAATATAACCCAACCAAAGGTTGGGATCGTTTCCACAGGGAGTGGTTTTGAAAATTAGTAGAAAAATAAAATCTAGTTCTTATTATTCATAGCTATAGATATTAACAATAAAAAAACGTACTAAATCCAAGGGGTGACGCAAGGGTCAATTATCAATGGGGGTTTGTATTAATTAATAACTAAAAAGCAATAAAAATATAAGGAAACGAAATAGGGAGACGAGATTCTTGGGATGTGATAGGAATACGAGATAAACTAGACTATCAGGTACATGCTTTTGATAGTAGATTGTTGAACAATTGTGAGTAGGATAGACTATAGTGGGGGTAAATTCTCTCTTGAGCAACTTACCCCGAATCAACTCGGTTTCTTTGGAACACCGAGTTGCCGCATTAAGCACAACCTCCGCCTTAGCTCATTCACTCTCTCGAGCTAAATGTGTGGGAAAAAGACTAGGTTTCACTCACTTGAGTTGAACCCATGTCGACCCACTACCACCGACTATCAATTTAGTAGTCTTAGTTTTACGGCCTCTCTCTCGAGCAAGCCAAAAACACTAAGATGAAATCATATTTGCAACTAAAATCCTATTAAGTTCATACACAGCTACTAAACGAAATCACATTTAAACAACAAATAAACCATCAACAAGCAAGACCCAACAGATAATCTAACCCATATTCACAAAATCACATCCCAAGAATTGGGGTTTTAGCTAGACATGTAAAAAAGATAAAAATGTATACCAATATCAATTTCCATCAACTGGGTATGAAGAATTAAGTCTTAAAACACATCAAGAGTGAAGAATCTTTGAGACCCACGTCCAATTTCTTGGAATTGAACCCCTTTGAATCTTCAAGTTCTTAGAACAAAGACTTCAAAACCCTCTAAAACTTGAGACTGAAAATATTCCAAGTCTGAATAATAATTGTCTATGACTTGATACTAAGTTAACAATTTAAACAAGTATTTATAGTGTTTGAAAATTTTTGTTGCAGCGGATCACTCGGCGCAGTAAGTCGGGATCGCCGATGCACTCGGCGATCCGCCTTTTGTTCATCGCCTTCTTGCTTTAGCCTTCAGCATATTCGCACTTTAAGTCGTTGGGCGATATAGTATTGCTTCGTAAAACTACTCGGCGACACGCCAACTGCTCCATTTAATCGCCAACATGATCTTTCCCTTCAGGGCTCAACACACTGGAACAAAAGGTGATCTCTAGGCCGATCGGCGTCTCGCCAACTGGGATCGGCGATCTTCAAGCCTTCATTTTTTCGTTCTTTTCTGCCGCCTTGTTCCTTCTTGCCAAGTAGTGTCCATGCTTTGCCTCAAACTCCAAATACCTGAAACTTAAGGGTTTTCATCAAATATTGAGACAAAATATGCATTTGAGGACACCAATTCTATCAAAATATAGCCCTAAATGAGTCGAATTTGTGGACTCATCAACACCCCCAACTTAAACTTTTGCTTGTCCTCAAGTAAAACTCTAGTTCAGCAGTTCAAAAAGGATGTTTCAAACAGTGCTACACAAGACTCGATCATGAATGTACACAACAAGACTTAATTTACTCAAACAATGATCAATTGTGTACCCAAAGATTCAAGTTGTGGCACACCATTACCAAAGATTCTCAAGCTCGCAATACTTGCTTCAAATGCAAGTTCACGCTCAACAAAAGTATTTAAATGCCCTCACACAAAGGATGATTCCATATTCACACACAAAGGTTTAATCATTTAAAGTTCCGGAATCAAATGCAACACTCACTCTCTCAAAAAGAAGAACACTATGCATGCTTTCACTCATAGGTTTGCCTGTATTTTCCAATCGACATTTGTTTCAGCTCACTCAAGATCAAAAATGTCTTTACAAGACTTATAACTGGGATGAGTACAAAGGTATGGTAATTTAGGCTTAGTGACTTTCATCCTCATGAAATGTGGTGCTCACAACACTTCATTTCCTCTTCCTTCATCATTTTCTTTAGTGCTCATAAGTCATCCTATTATTCACTTTCCATGGATTGTTCGGGAACCCCATTTCTTTTGTATTTTATTCCACAACTTCTTTTTTTCATTCTTTTCTTCTCTTTTTCTCTTCTCTTTTTCTTTTGTATGGAGGGGTTCCATTTTTCTCAACACCATGGGTTAAAGGAGACTTTCCTTGCACTTCTTGACTTGTAATTATCCTTTCACCACACCCCTAACTTAGGCTTTTGGCCTAAGTTGGTTATTCAATCAACCACAAATCAATAGGATTATAGGTAATAGATTAAGAGAGGTCTAGTTTTCATCAAGTTTCTTCCAAATAAAGATATGACTCAAGAGGTGTTTAAAAGAGGTTTGCACACTCACAAGGTAGGCCACAAAAGAGGTATATGTCAAATTGGCTCACACTCTTCGAAGTTGCCTAAGATTATATCAAGAGATAGCCTTACTTAGTCGACCGGGCCAACGGGGAAAATTCTAAGGGTTGTCATGCATGGTTCACAATAAGTTCATCACACAAGGCATCGACACTAAAGTCAAACAAGAATCTACACTTTCGCTAGTGTGCAACATTCATCGCAAGAGAATCGATTTGATACATGGCTAATCACAACGCGATGCAAAGAGTTCACATATTGTCTATGCAACTTCATTTGGTCTCATCGTAGTCGTACATTCATGTTCGTTCAATTATGAGCACTATTCAAGTCATCAGTATTGATCAAAACTGAGACTTAAATTTGCTAAAGAACAACCACTACCAAGTACATACAAGAGGTGGTGAAAATTTAAATTTTTTTGAAAGGGTCAAATCATTTACAAATTTAAAATATGAAGCCACAAGCTCAAACCTTGCATGAAAAACAGTATAAAACACAACATTATGATTCACAACCCAACAAGAATATAGTGCACACAAAGGTGGGCCACACCCCACCACAATTAAAATCATTTGTCCTCAAATGCAAATAAAAATAATCCAACAGTGAAGTAAAGTAAAACAGAGAGGGAGGTAAAAAGGGGGTCTTGTCTACACAGTTGTTCTGTCTGTCTGGGCATCAGTGTCCGATGCGTCACCTGAGCCTGGATATCCCGCTCTGGCGGTAATATCCCGCTTTGGTGTCCTCGCATGGAGAGATTAATCACACCCCAGTGGCTCAGATGGAACCAGAACCCAGGCTTATAATTTCTGGGTTCTTTCTCACTCTTCTATGTTTTTCCCGAGGTTCCCATTTTATCAGGCCATCAAATTAAAACTCCAACTACGATATACGAACCATCTTAACCAACAATCTAGGATAAAACTCCAAGCTAGAAAAATCATTAACTTATCTGAATCAGTCTTAACGACACGGTACCCCACTAGTTCTCATTAATTCAACGTTACACCCCCACATTACAACTTGTATAATTTACACAAATTAGCCAACACATTGCGTATACTAAAGGTTCAAGTACATATATATAACCCATGAATTCACATCATTACACTTTAACAGGTTCACTTTTACATTCACATATTTCAAGGCACATCACATATACAATTTACACTCATTAGTTAATTTGTTTCATAGATGACCATTACTGGTCGTTCATGCCCCTTTTTCAGCCCCTAAGGCTAGATACCAATTGGAACCTTCTCCATTCCAATTAACTTGTTGGTGTACCTTTGTTGAGATACCAATTGGACTCAACTCATACCTCAAGCGACACTTTGTACGAAAGGAGAGAATAAGTGGAACGACTTCCTAGAATGCTTCTTATCCTCTTGTAGATTAAATGTGGACGTCAACACACCAATCCACAGAAGTCTAGTTCACATTTTGCTCTTGTATGGGGAGACCAATAACCTAAGCTCTGATACCAATTTGTCATGACCAAACCCACCGGGCCGTGCGGGCACCCACTCTAACACCTAAGTAGGAGAACCCTCATATCCCAATAGTAAAAATATGCAGAAATTTTAAGAAAACAGGAATAAATATAACACTATAATTTTATAAATAACGCATTTAGACACACTATTAGTTAAACTTGTAAGGTAATTTAAACAACTCCCAATGGATCTAGTTTAAACAGGTACAAGAGTTACTAAAAGTACAAATGTACAAGATAAATAAAAGACACAGCTCCCACCATGCTGAAAGATTTAGCAAGCTCTGATGAAAAGCTAAAGCTATATATATGGCATCACATCAACACCCTGCACTTAAACTTTTGCTCGTCCTCGAGCAAGCATTAAAGTTCATCTTAAATAAATCAAACTAGGAATGTCATCACTTTGTTTGACACAAAACAATTATTCCATATACAAATTTCAAAACGTCAAGTACAATTTCCGATCATTAAGCAAGACATTCAAACAAAGAACACACCTCTAACCTCCTAACCTCAAGGAAGGACTTTGGACTCATCAAATTTAAGCTTGTTTACCTATTTTCATAAAAAAAAATTTAATAAATCACGTATCCATCAAGAAAAAAGTGCCCTCCGAGAAGAAATAGTCTAAACACTCAATTCAAAATATTGAATATAAATTAAGGACTTCGCATCAAAGAACAATTCTCACACTCACAAATAAAATTTCCATATATGCACAAAGAACCATACGCTTGCCCATTATGTATATCTCCACTAATTAAGCATGCTCGAATAGAATCACATAGGACTTTAACGGGTTGTAGGGTAGGGGACGGGTAAGAAGACTATGCAATAGTGACTTACACTTCCTTAAACACTTTACACTTTAAGACTTTATCACCCATTATTTTCTTCTCTTTATTTTCAACTCTCTCTTCAACAATTATTTCACAAGTAATTCTCATCATCTCAAGAATACTTCAATTTTTCAAAGGACTTTTTTTCTTCTCTTTTTATTTTTTTCATGTCACATTCTTTTGTTCTTCTCTTTTTTTCTCATGTCATATTCTTTCAAAGAGGCATTTTGAATCACTTTTGTAGCTATCATTGATTACCTTTTACACTCAACAACTCTTTTCTTCAGATTTAATAGTTATAATAAGTCTATGCTACAATGCTCAAGGAAGCAAAGTGCAAAAGCTTGGGATTCAACAAAATAATTAAGGGAAAAATATGGCTACAAACAAAAGACTACAAGCTTTAAAGGGCTAACTAGTGATATAATATTTGAAAAGGCTAAAATATACAAGACAAATCAAAGAAAGCCTACTATCATCTCCTAAACAAAGCAACACTTTTTATTTCGCTTCAATAACATACAGGACAAGTTCTAGACTAAGATGCAAAACATGAAATAAGCAAATTATCATCACACATGACACAAGTATCAATCAAGATGGATCAATTCCACTTCTAAGAGAGACAAGATCATAACAAACTACAAAATAAAATAAGTTATATACAAAGTCACAACCCTGAGCCTAGGTGTCAAAGAGTCTGCAATTTCATTAGCAATCAAACATTCGTAAGAAAGTACTACTCAAAATTAGGCCCAAATAGCAAGTATCACACAACTCAAAATGGTCTTTTCTTTTCTCTTAATAAATTAAAAAAATAAAAAATTATTCCTAAAAAATATAAAATATAGTCGGTTCAAAGGGACTATCCTCGAGAAAAGAATCGAAAACAAAAGTCAAGGAACTCATCCTAAAAAAAAAAGACTCAATAAAATAGTAAAATCTAGGAATTCATTCCTCCACCCCACACTTAAAAAGATGCTATGTCCCCCAAAGCATCAAATAAAATTTAAAGCAAGAGTTAGAAAAACTTCTTGAGGCCTTTAGGCCTAGCTAGTTGCATGTTCTCTTAATTTTCATTAAGGGTCGTACACACCCAACATTTAAGCTCAAACGTGCTCCTTGCTACAAATTTTTGGGTACTCAGACTTCCCCTAACCTGCAAAAACAACACAAAAAAATGACATTAAAAAAATAAAATAAGAAGTTACACTATAAATTGGATTGCCTCCCAATAAGCGCCTAATTTAACGTCGCGGCACGACACAAATAAATTCACCACTTTCTTTCCACTTTGAACTTATGAATTTTACCCCTGGCTTTGCATCGATTTTTCTGCTCCTCTCTTTGGGCGGTGGTATAAAGATAAACGAACCAAGTAATATATGTCGCATCTTGTACTTCTTGGCCCTATGAGGATGTCGTTTTGTCTACGTGGACTAAAAATTTTAGGATGTAGGGGCCTTGTTCCTCATCTAGACACTTATCCATTAGTTCATATGACTTGAATTTCATGTCGTTGTCTATGCATAATATAGAAAAATGTTTTGAATGAGATTCAAGATGCCTTAACTCCAAAGAAACATTATATATAACATTCTCACTTTTGTACTCTTTCTCAACATCGATATTAGGGAATAAGGTATAGTTGAATGGTTAGAATTCCTTTTTTGCTACATTAGTTGGTCATCATCCACAACAATTGGTGATTGGGCTTCAGACGCCATAATCTTTTTGTTCAAGTGAGCCTCCAAGTCATGAATAGATCTGTTTCTTGTGTGAGCTCAACTCTTCCTTCAATTAGTTGGGTTATCATGTATGTTAGACCATCACGGCTAGACTCTTGAAACTTTAGAAGTTGAGTTTGTTGTTGTAACCAAGATCGTTTCACTGTCTCTGTTTCTTCATAAATTTCTCCTTGTTGGGACTCAACACATGCTGGCCCAGAAGATAGTGCCACGTAGGTCTAAAAGGGGTAGAAAATTATTTATAAAATAAGTTCTGGGGATGGGTAATAGGACCTTAGTATAGTATAAGTGTGTCTCTGAGATTTCGGGCATAGGTTTGGGGGGTACTTATGCATTTTCCCTTTTTTCCACAGCCCTAACGATGTCTTCAGATTCAGTATCACTTGACCCTGCATCTTGGGTCAACACTATAGGGTTTTTAACAGGCAAATTGTCGGTCTTCCTTTTCCTCCGATTTCGAATTGTTTGTGCCGTATTGGCGACCATGGCATCCCCAAGTATTTTTTGTGTAGTTCCCCTTGTTACATACTTCATATCCTCCCTTTTTGGGGTGGATTCCACTACTTTCCCTTTCCCTTTCCTTTTTCTCTTTCTTTCAGACTTACTTGGGTTCTTCAAAACTTTTAGCCTCTGTAGCAGTACCAGTACCTGCAGGGTCAGCAGCACCAACATCAAGAGCATGTGCTGACCTTGTAGGTACCTTTAATAAAAAAAGGAAACAATATAGAAGCTAACTAAGATCCAAAGGGTAACCCATAAATACAAACAAACGAAAACAAACCAAATAAAACTTCTAACGTCCTACGTCAGCACTAAATCATTTCAGAGCAACTCCAAAAAAAAAGGTAATAATTCTCAAAACAATATACTAGTATGTGATCAAAATAAAAAGAATAAGGAGCTTACATTCTTCCTCTTGTCCTTTTGTCGCTTTATCACTTCCAAAGGCCAGTCCGCAACTAGCTTTTAAAGTTCAGCCATGAAATTTTGCCTTCTTGAATCAGGTACTGTCTGTGAGAGTATGGCTCAAAGAATATATGCATATACATGAAATGCAACGAGGACCAAACATTGCAGTATATGATAAGTATGAGAACATGATAATAATAGGTAATTAAACTTCAATCTATGTCCATTGATTACTCTTGCACAAAAGTCTAATTGCAATGACCAGCTGAAGGGATGAAGTAAGGTCATTTATCTTGTTCATTTAAGCAAATATGGAAATGCATGTCTACCCTCTTAATTAGTTTTTAAAGACAACTTAATTGGATGGAATGGTCCAAAATTAGGGACTATAAACCTTCAACAAGGAGAACTGAAACATACAAAACCCTCTTTCTTCCCTTTGCATCCCCCACTTTTTAATGACCGAGAAATCCATCTAGAACCAATACCCTTTGAAACTCGGAAATGATTCTCAACTTATATACTAGACTTAGTTTGCTTGGCACTGGGCTCAAACTTGTAACTAACACAAGCCCCTCTAACCCTGGGGGGGCCTTTCCCTCCCTTTCATTGAGCCAAGCATTGTAAAACAAGAGTCTTCAATCATAAATCATAGGAATCCCCCAATGTTTAGAAGATCAGAATAACAAGGAAGATTGAATGAACTTTGAAGAAATTGACATCTGGCAAATCATATAGAATTGATATATTTGCTCTCTATGACCATCAGGTGCAGTACGCTACATGATTAATGTATCAGTCAGTCAATTTATGAATATTCAAGAAATCAACATTTGAGTGATGCTGATGGTCACCGATATTAAAAAGCCTATTCAAAGGGGATCAATTATTCTAGTTGTCTAAGAGCTGACAATTTACAAAACTCTGATTTGAATTGTAATATCCTTACTATTGCACAAGCTATGCGCATCCTTGATAACAACTCTCCATAAAACAATAAAATAAAAGACTCCAAAGTTAGAACAAGCAAAATTGGGAGCAACTTGATTGAGTAATTGAATAGCGGCGGCAACATCTTCATGTTTGTGGTCAATTAGGAAACCCTACAAACAAAACAAAAATTTGTTAATGTCAATCGAGTTCAAGACCACATCTGCTCCAGTGCTTGGATAAATTAGCCGAAAGCAAAAGATGTTAAATAGTAGGTGCAGGTTCATCATGTTGCACTTGCAACTTGTAAGCAATTAGAAAGATAGCAGACAGGAGTTTCATCATCAAGTAATAGAAACCAATCAACTAGTCAATTTTGCTAATCAATGTTAATTAAAGGAGTTCCTCAATCATCTTTTACATTGATGTTGCGTTGTACCATTATCCAACCTGCTCTGAGGCTGTCAAAAAGTACAGGGACTCTGTAGTAGCAACTATGTATTGAACTTGATAGCCAGCCCATATATCAGTAAGGTTTGTTACATACCTATTGCTGCCTACTTCAATTCAATTTAAGAAGATGGGAAAGAGAAGGTGCTACTACTCACAACGATCCAGACACACATTCTTTCGGCAGGTAAGTGACAATGGTGTTAAATGCAAGAAAGCACCAAAAATATGTCTATAAGTCTACTATCAAGACCTCAAATATTTTGCTAACCGCTTCTCTAGTAGGCTATATGCTACGAATTTTTATACCCTTAGCGGTAACTCAGTTTTGTGTTGAAACAAGAAAGGGAGGCATGTAAATACATCAAAACTAAGAAAATGAATTACCTTAGCACATGAAAGTCCACTTCCACGAGTATGTTCCTTCATGGTTTCTGATCATATCTTTTCAATTTTCCACAAAGCATCCACATCTCCTGCAGAGAAGCAAAGATGCAGTCAACAATAATGTGCCAAAGCCTTAGCAGTAAGATTTAGTGTTTGTTTGGAACCTATTATCCATTACAACTGAAGCAACTAAGTAATTCACCCTATTAAATTGAAGTCACTCATGCAACAAAAAAGAAGAATGAGATATAAAGTTCTATATCTTTTGAAAAGTTTTTTAAAAAAAAAAAAGAACAAGTACCTATTTTTGAGGCAAATTCCATCCAAGTGTCCAAGGAAATCATTCGTAGCTTCACTCCTGCCTTGACAAACCTTTTACCATAATTACATATCAAGTCCCAGTTATAAGTTTGGGAGCAAATGCTGCAGTAAGCCAATCCAACAAGTAAAAAGATATGTTTAGAAAGAATGAAGTGTATAAGGAAAACTTAAGCAACAGGGTTCAGACATTACATAGCACTAATAAAACTGCTGTTACTTTTTCTTAATCATTAAAAAATATGTAGTAACTTATGTACAGGAGGTAGCACACTACATGTTGTGTAATGAGCGGAAAATTTCAGCAAAATATCTACAAAATTTCAGTAAAAATTAGATTATACCACGACGCCTTCGTAAAGAAGCGGAGATAAAGGTCAAATATGTTGTTGGATTTCGACATGTTATTTATCTTCTTTCATCAGAGTGAAAGTTGATTGTCGGTCAGAATTGCTTTCTTGGTAAATATATCCTTTTTGATTTATGGAAAGGCTACTTTATGTATTTCAAGTTTTGCTCAACACTTTATACAATGAATGCTGATATGGCACATATATATATATATACAGTAAATTCATTGGTCCACTACCTTCAACCGCTGAGGACTATGTATCTTCCATTCAGAAGTTCTTTCCTTCCATAATTGACACCAAAATACTCTTGAATGCAAACGGTGTTTTTCGACAGAGTGTAAATAAAAGCAACACCTCACTATCCAGAGCATTTGTCTCTATTTGTCCTCAAATTGCTTTAGGTGTCAAAACATTTGGTTTGGCTGATAGACCGTGTGTAGAAGTGGAGGTTCGAGTAGATGAAAAAAGGTTCACTACCAATCCTACTCTATTCTTGGTACTGAATCAACGTGATGCTATTATGTTACTTTACTATATGCTTACCATTTCCATTTGCCTGGCTGTTTCTAGACAATTGATTTTAATTTACATCTTTTACGCATATCTTTCTTTTTCTCCTGTTAGAATTCTGCATGTGATGTTATGTGTGTCTCAACTGTGTTTGCTTTGCCTCTTCAGTACACTTGATTAGCTAGAAAATCTTCTGCCTCTTGCAGTACAACACTCCTATAGCTTAAATTTATTGCTCTGTATCTCAATTTATAAGATTAAAATTAACAATGTGAATAATCCTTGTCACTAATTTTAGCTGATTTGCAGATCCTCGAAGTGGAACTCAGGAGCTAAGCATGAAGTTGGCTATGATGCATTCATGACTGGGTGCATTTTTGCACAGGCGTGCAATCATCTAGGCATTGATTTCACCCTCCATGTGCTTGCTAGAGATTTAGCCAAGGAGACAAAGCTTCAAAATTATATCAATCGCCTTTACCTTAGCTGGGTTAGTGGAGACATCATTGATCTAAGTACTGGGAAATGTACAACAGACTCAGCTTCTAGTAATCTCAAAAGTCGGTACTAGGATATTTGATTTCCTAGCATCATTCTGTTATGGGGATTTCCATCTAAACTAAAAGCTAGTGAGATAAGAGCTTGTATATCAAAAGCCTTTGGCCCAAATTCTATTTCTGTTGTGTACCATTTAGATGAAAGCGCTGTCTTTATTCAGTTTACCAAGCCAGAACTGGTTTCCAAGTTTCTGGAAATGAAGGAAACTCTAAGTAGGATCAGTGATCCAATTTCAATGTTGCATCCTCTTCCAAATATTCTGAACGGGGAATACACTCATCACGCAGCTACATACGATGTATATCAACAAATATGTAGTCCATCCACCTCAAAGAAATTATTCGCAAATCAGGCTGAAGCTGTTGGTATCAAACACAAAACAGTGTCGTCCAGGGCAAAAGGGGAAAAAAAGGGAAACCAGGTATTTGACAAAGAAAACGAAGTAAGGATGTTTGATGAGAAAGTAGATGATCAGATGAGTCCATCACATGGCTACTCTGAAACAGATAGGTCAACGGAGTCTTTTTATCTAGATGAAGTTCTGGCAAGCAAATAGGAGTAGTTATTCCTAATTTATGTAGTCAAATTTCATGTATATATAGATCATTTTTGGCGAGAATAGAGATTTGTTTCTCTGATACCTACAGCTTTCATTCTGCTGTATTTTTGCTGATATTCGTAACATGTATAGTGAGGTTGTGTAACTTAGATTATCAAAGAGCTAAAGATCAATTTATCATTGTAATGCTTCTTCATGAGCATACATCAATCTATTTGCCACTTCATTTATCTTGAACCTTTACCGTTGTGGTAACAATGTGTATGCCACAGCACAACAATAACAATGTGTAGGATGTATGCAGACCTTACCTCCTTTTTGTGGGGTAGAGAGGTTTTCGATAGACCCTCGGCTCAAAAGAAATGTATGTCACAGTATGACATTAATTTTGTATATACAATGACATACCCAATATAGTCCCATAAGTGAGGTCTGGGGAGGGTAGAGTGTACGCAGACCTTACCTCTACGTTGTCAGGTAGATAGGCTATTTCGGAAAGACCCTCGGCTCAGAATTTTTTTGCATATAAGTCAAAATAAAGATAATATAAGAATATTTTAATGCTATCATGCAAACATATTAGAATCATATGTTGTTCCTTAAAATGTGAAGAATTACCAACATCAAGTACTGGAGTACCACATATTAGAATCCTCTACCTTGATAGATGCATTATCAAAAATTCTCCATTTTTTTACTCCAATTAACCCCAATCTTGGTACTGGAATTTAGTTTTCAAACACACAATCTTGTAGTTGAGAAGAGAAAAGCTCTCTTTCACACTATTGAATAATGATCAGACCTTGGATGCTTATGTTGTGTAGCAGAGGGTGACAACAAGTCATTATCTTTAACACTAGAAATAGATAAGTATGACATCAAATTTTAGCTTTGAAGGTTCATTATCAACAACACTAATTTCATGTATATTACTTTTGTGTTCTGTCCAATGCAATAAGCAGTAATAATTATACATGATCTTCATGCCTCTCACTACTCTCTAGCTACTATTGTTACTAAGAGTTGTTCATTTCTTTACTTTATTACATCCCACATGTACATCACCAACTTTTTTCTTTGTGGATATGTGTTGAGTGAAATATTTCAGATTGTTCACATGATCAAACTACTTTGTGAAATCCTCCTACAACACTATCTAGAAGTCAGTATTGTAACATGGCTACAATTTACACTACACAATAATGTTAAATAGTCTACCATTGGTAAAGAATGTGCCAGAATGCCTCTTTTTGCCTTGGCCTTCTCCACTTCTATTACATTTAGGAAGTTTATACTCATTTAAGTTCTAAACAACCCACTGACTCTATGTATTTGATATTCTCAGGGCTAATAAGACAATATTTTCCAGTTATATCTAATATTTATGGTAATCATCATGCCCATGTTAAATTTCAAGTAAGAATATCTAAAAGGAAAATATTATGTTTAAATGGTGCCCACCCGCTTAAAATCATAACTTCACGAGGAAAGTAGTTTGCTTTTTTTTACATTCATGTTT
Organism: Solanum verrucosum; assembly: GCF_900185275.1. Classification (NCBI taxonomy): domain Eukaryota; kingdom Viridiplantae; phylum Streptophyta; class Magnoliopsida; order Solanales; family Solanaceae; genus Solanum; species Solanum verrucosum. The sequence goes on from NW_026020574.1 coordinate 439,886, forward strand.
TTTTTTTTTGGTTAAATTGATTAACAAATATATTCTTCTTTGTGGCACACAAAGTCATTAAACTAATTTTTTCCATACTTTTATTTATAACAACTAAATAAAAATCTAAACGTCAAATGTCAGTATACATATATAACAAATACTCACTATAATAGCCACAAAATTTTCAGACAAACGTTGTCACTGTAACGAGGAGGTTTGACTATACTCTTTTCCAAATCAATTTTGATCTTAACCAAATCATGAATATGCAATCTTTTGAAACAAAACTTATGAGGGAAAAGGAAGTAGTTGGTAATGGTGGCTTTCTAAAATTAATTTTCCAACACTTGAAAACACTACACACAACATAACGTTTGGTACGATTATATAATCTTGTCTTATCCTCTGTTTCAATTATTAATTAGTTCCAAGCTTATTTATTTCACATTTTATACTAAAATAGTGAAATAATTATTATTCCATATAAAATAAGGAGTAACTAATCCTATGAGATATTCTTGTTAAAATTTGGTAGAATCTTTTTTACTTTTTTTTTTTTTAGTCTAAAAATATTTTATAGTATTTAATTTCCTTTCAAGTCTAGGGTTTACATTAATTGCAAAATATTTAGTTTTATTTTAGTCTAGTATCTAGAAGGATTCTCCTTTAAGAAGGATTCTCCTTAATTATTTATAAATAGGGATGTACTCTTCAATTTGAATCAATACAAGAATCAATACAAAGAGTTATCATTCATTCTCTCTTTAATTTTTCTTTCTAGCTTCTTTCATTCCATAACAGTGGTATCAGAGCCTTACATTGATCTTAGTGGATCTGTGAGTTCATTGAAGAAAACTTTCAACACTATTTTCAACTCACTTTTAACCCGTGCTTTTATTTTTAACACAGGGCTAATTTTAACCCGTTCTTTTATTTTTAACGCATGGCTACTTTTAATCAATTTTTAATCTATATTATTTTAAACTTTATTTTTCAAACCATGACAAGCAATACTCTTTCTTTCAATACCCCACAAACCTTCAATGGTGAAAATTATCAAATTCGGGCAATTAAGATGAAGTTTTATCTTGAGGCGTATGATTTGTGGGAAGTTGTAATGGAAGACAAACCCATACAACAACTCACTGAAAAATCTTCTGATGCTGAAATCAAACTTCACTCAGAAGAGAAAATAAAAGAACACAAAGCCAAAATTGTAATTCAAAATTCAGTTGCAGATTCAATCTTTTCTAAAATCATTGCATGTGAGACAGCAAAAGAAGCTTGGGAAAAACTTGAGAAGGAGTACCGAGAATGTGAATGAGGTAGACAAAATCAAATTCTAAATTTGAAAAGAGATTTTGAATCTCTTAGGATCAAGAGGGTGAGACTATCACTAATTATTCTGACAGAATTTCCTTGATTGTCAACAGAATCAGGTTGCTTGGTGAGGATTTTCAAGATAATAGAATAGTTGAAAAGATTCTTGTAACTATTCCCGAGAGATTTGAGTCTAAAATCTCTGTTTTGGAAGAGTCTAAAGATCTCTCTATCATCTCTCTTGTTGAATTGATAAATGCGCTTCAAGCACAAGAACAAAGAAGAGCTTTTAGACAAGATAAAATTGTTGAAGGTATCTTTTATGCAAACTATCAAAAAAGAAAAGTTGATTATCCTCCTTGCAAATATTGCAAAAAGAAAACACATTTGAAAAAATTCTGTTGGTGGAGATCTGATGCAGTATGCGGAAGTTGCAAACAAACAGGTCATGTTACAAAAGTGTGCAAGTTTAAAGACACTCAAGATAAATCGCAAGCATTATTAGTAGAAGAAGAATGTGAGGATAAATTCTATTAGAAGATATTTTTGAAGAATAATTAAGTGTTCAAACTCAAGTTAGATATACCAACTTGAGTTTGAGGGGGGATGTTAAAATTTGGTAGAATCTTTTTTACTTTTTTTTTTAGTCTAAAAATATTTTATAGTATTTAATTTCTTTCAAGTCTAGGTTTTATATTAATTGCAAAATATTTAGTTTTATTTTAGTTTAGTATCTAGAAGGATTCTCCTTTAAGAAGGATTCTTCTTTAAGAAGGATTCTCCTTAATTATTTATAAATAGGGATGCACTCTTCTATTTGAATCAATGCAAGAATCAATACAAAGAGTTATTATTCGTTCTCTCTATAATTTTTCTTTCTAGTTTCTTCCATTCCATAACCATTCTAACCCGTTTGGTGTTATGTTTCCTAGGGAATTTTTATTACAAACTACCAAGGGTTAACTAAACTAGTAATGCTTATACTTTCAAACCTGTCTATCGTAAATTAATTTTTAATTTTCTAATAATGTAGCACTACGGAGAATAAAATATTAAAGAGTCATGATACTGTAAACAGCTTGGGTCGACACCGAGGCCTACCTTGGACGATATGTATCAATGATATATCGAATGATATATAAAATGGTAAATTTGGTCATTTCCACTCTGGGCCTCGTTTGAACTTGAAAATGTGGACGATTGCCCTCAGTATCAACTCACACTAGTGTCGGCAAAATGAGCTCATATTTTGATAACCCGCCCATATTTTAATGGGTTGGGTAAGTGACTTTTTACATGGGTAAAATATGGGTAGATATCCATATTCAACCCATAAAAATATGGGTAAACTATGGATAAAATATGGTTTAGCCAAATGGGTTAAGCTTCTAACTTTTATTCACTCAAAATTCATGATATCACCAAAAAATATTGTAACTTCTTTTCCTTTTTATGTTCTTCTGGGGGTGTACATGGTCGGGTTGATTCGAGTTTTTCAAATATCAAACCAAACCATTTGTGCCGGGGTTTTGAATTTATAAACCAAACCAAACCAATAAAACTTAGGTTTCTCTACTTGAGGTTTTTTCTGATTTTTTCGGGTTTTTCCGGTAAAGTATTCATACAAACATATAATTTACTTGTACTTCAAATATTTCTTTAGTCTTACCAAAATACAACTATCTAAGGTGTTTCTTAAGAAAATAACACAAAATATGATATGATTAATGACACTAAAATATCCAACAAAAAAATAATAATGAAATCGCGCAACATAAATATTACAAATTATTAAGTCATAATGAAAGTGATCATAATTTAAGAGTACTAAATCATGCTAAAATAAGTTTAATAAGTATTAGTTACATGACTAAATATTAAAGGGAATTAAAATTAGATTATGTATTTTAATTTCCTAAACTTATGTAAAACTAAAGAACAAATATTTAATATTATTGTCATTCTTAGTGTTGAATTGATTTTCTTTTTGCATTAGTAGTAATTTGATTTTGATTTAGGCTTTATTATAATTACCAACATCTATGGACTATAATCTTTATTGGACCATTAAGAATTCTAACTTTCAAGCATGAAATAACATATTAAAAGATAAAACTATGAAAAAGTATAAGAAATATTTAAAAATTATATCAAAGTAAATATTTTTACGTATAAAATAAAATTTTAAAATTATATATATCATGTCGGGTTGGTTTGGTCTCGAGTTGGTTTTTTTTAGTTGAAGCCAAACCAACCCAAATATAGTCGAATTTTTTTTCCCAATACCAAATCAAGTCAAACCAAACCACTAGTCGGGTTTTTTTTGGTTTGACTCGGTTTACGGTTTGGTTCGGTTTTGTACACCCCTATGTTCTTCTATAAAACTAATTATTTTTCTCTATAATTGAAAAGGTAAAGTCTTTGACCCTCCAAAAATATATATTTTAAATGTACATTTCTTTTGTTAATTATAATTATATTTTTTATTTGTTTAATTTTATATTGGATAATAAATAATAGTGTAAAATAAGCAAATCATGTATTAGTATTGACATGGCTTAAAGTGCATTAAGCATGTTTTAGTCCTAAAATGCAAATATTCATTTATTTTGAAATTAAAAATATGTTCCCCTTGTTATTACATAAATTTATTTTATATTGAAAATCGTAGGATTTGTTTTTTACTTTTATGATACAATAAAACTAAATGAAGCATTTTCAATATTTTTCATCTAAAAAAAGACTAAAATATTTTCTCCATGTTGAATTCTTAAGTAGAGTACTATTTACTCATGAAAATATGGGTAAACTAGTATTTTACCCAACCCATTTGTCACCCAATCCATTTTCACCCATATCAAATATGGACGGGTTGAATTATTACTCATTTTATGTTGACCCATTTTCAACCCGTCCAAATTTGACCCAACCCGCCCATTTGCCACCACTAACTCACACCATTAATAAGGGAGTCCGGAGCAAAATGACAATTTTTTCCCTTCAAAAAACATAAACGGTATATCAATCTTTTTAAAACCAGAACGACAAAATCGCTATTGAGGGAGCGATATCTTTGTAACTCTGTTGACGGCGTTAAAATCTTCAGTTTTGTCAAAAAAAATAATTTGAAAATTGCTGCCTCAATAGCAATTTCAGGTTTTTCAAAAAAAAAAATCACAAAAGCCTTGCAAGAGCACCGATTTAATTTTTTTTTTAAAAATTGATAAAAAAAAATGTAGATGATAATCATGATGTTGAGACAATGATTTTATAAAAAAAAATTAAAAAAAAACGCGGCTGATCAATAGCGATTTCAGGTTTAAAAAAAAATTGACAAAATCATTGCAAGAGCAGCGATTTTAAATCTTTTTAAAAAAATGTATATGATAATCATGTTGCTGAGACAATGATTTTATATATAAAAAAAGATTTTACAAATTATTTTTAAAAAAAAAAAAAAAAAAAAACCCTAAAATCGCTGCTGGAGCGGCGATTTTAATAGAAAATTTTAACTCCATGAACAGAGTACAATATATCGCTCCTTCAGTACCTACTTTGTTGTTTCGGTTAAAAAATTTGATATACTGTTTATATTTTTTAGAGTAAAAAAGTTGCCCTTTTGGCTCCAGATTCATTAATAAGGCCTTAACGGACGCCCACAAAAAATTTCGGCCAAAAACCCGTCAGGATCACGTATCACCAAAAATTCATGGACCATAACACACATTAAATGGTAAATTTGGTCATTGTCGCTTGAGGCCTCATTTGAACTTAAAAATGCAAACGTTTTCCCCTCGGAACCAACTCATGCCATTAATAAGGTCTTAACATATACCCACAAAATATTTCGGCCAATAATCCATCAAAAATACATGGACTATATCACACGTAAAACGGTGAGTTTGGCCATTCCCTCTCTAGGCCACGTTTGAAATTGAAAATGCGGATATTTGCCGCTCGAGACCAACTCACGCCATTAATAAAGTCTTAACAGATGCCCATAAAATATTTCGGCAAAAAACCCATCGGAATCATATATCACCAAAAATCCTAGGAGTGTAGCACACGTAAACGATAAATTTGGTCATTCATACTCTAGGCCTCGTTTGAACTTAAAAATGCTGACGGTTGCCCCTCGGGACCAACTCACACCATTAAAAAGGTCTTAACAAACGCCCACACCTCTATATCGCTAGCAGGATCCCGGGGTACTCTAGCATAACTCGGTGATCAGAATAGGAAATGGCAGAGACGTCAGTGTTTGTTTGGCTCTCATAGCCATCTCCTGTGAAACCAGCAGTCCCAGGCCGATCTGCCTCCTGACCATGATAGAACCAAGGCAAGCCACCTTAGGATGACGTAGAATGGACTCGTTCTGGGATGGCATTATAGTGTTGCTGATGAAACCAAACTAGTACCGGGAGGCGATGTTCATATCCCTCTTCTCGATATAAGCTTCCGCATCTATCCACCTCGAGGTGATGTCAGAGATCATCGGAGCTAACCAACCCTTCAAATCATCCAAGGATGGAACAATAGGCAAACCCTGGTAGGGTAGTACCGATTGCAGCGATCGACCCAATACATCATTAATATGCTCATTGTGACACTCTACCTCCTTGCCTCTAACTATAACCAACTTCACCGATTGGAAATCACTAGCCTTTTTCTTATTTTTGGGACCAACTCCCCATAGGCTAAGTAGAATTTTCGGACCCAGGAAGGAATGTAAGGACCCCGTGGTCTAGTGAACTGCTTAAACTCACGATACTTCAGCATGTCAGGATCCTCAACATTCTTACCTTCCAAACCCTCCACAGATAGTAATTTTTCTTTTAGAATGGTTCGTAAACCATCGCCTTTCAATCTGTTCAGCAATCTTGGTGGAGGTGGGGCTACGAGGAGTGCAGAGACCACTGAAGGTGGTGCCGGGGCTGGCACTGATTCAGTAGTCGGAGGAGTTACAGCTGATGTAACTCTGGTAGGTGTTGATTGAGGTCTATCTTTAAGCCTATTATGTCGGTGAATCAAGGGTTGTTTATCCTCCGGCTCAGAAAAATTTGGCTCAATAACTGACCTTTTTCTAGAGATATGCTTCTTTCGTTTGCCATTATCTCCCGGTGGGAGATCTTGCTTTCTTTTTTGTGAAGGACATGATCCTCCTTCATTGATCGTAATTCCCCTTACCTTTTTCTGAGGTGGCTCGTTTAAGTTTGCGTAACATATCTTCATTGTCGATTAAATTTGATTTTGAAACGCTAGGCGGCAAAGTGTTCCAATTCTGAGCACAAGTCCCAAACTAAAATGCTAGAGTAACGCTAAATTGAAGAAGATACTACCTTAGTGCGAGTTTAAGAGATTTGTGAGCGAGGGAAAGTGAAGAAATTTGAAGTTTTGAATCTTTTGGCCATTATAAACCGTCCAGTTCGCGCTCGTTTGGTGACGTTAGTAGCATTCGGAGATTCACTCGGTGAATCACCGAGTGGTCACTTGCCCCGCCAATTGCTAAAGTTCTTTCAGTTTCTTAGGGGTCAAAGCGGTGATCTGCATCAAAATTGCTGACCTGGTCTGTGACAGGCCGAACTGCTTTGTGATTTCGCAGTTACAGGCTCTAACTTAACCTTGAGTTGAGCCAAACGGCGGGTCAAGTCAGGCTCGCCGACCTCTTCGGCAATCCACCGACTGACCATTTTCTCGCTAATTTCTATTTTTCACTACCTTCCTCATTCAATCCTACACCACTAACACACCATTATTTATGAAAGCAAAATAAAGCATTTAAAACCTTGGGTTGCCTCCTAAGAAGCGCGTTATTTAACGTCATGGCTCGACGCGAGTCCTTACTCACTCCCCATTGGTTGGGCTGGCCCTAGTGTTACTAGGTAACCCCAATGGTTTGTTAGAGTGAAGAGGAGGCACCGCATAGTTCAGGAGTGTCCTGATCAGTTGGATTGATCTAGAGTGAAAGCCAACCATTTGATTCAACACTTCAATACTCTCCTTCATCTCTTCCAACGTTTGATCTTGTTCGGTGATCTTTTGAAGAATGATTTGGAGTGTGTCTTCGACTCGATTGTTCTCCCGATCTCTAGACTGCTTCCTCTCATGAGGAGGTATGTACGTCCATTGACTCTTGCATTGCTTTTCCACCTCTGTTATTTTGGTGGACAACTCGTTCAACTGAGTTACCAATGCGGTTAACTCGAAGTCCCTCTCGACTTCTTGGCTCATCTCAGCCGAGTTGTCACCATTTCCCCCAGCCATTCTTAAGGCACCTACCTACATCAACAAATTAAAAGGAAAACAAAACTAAAAATAAAGTTAGTAAACTACAACTAAGAAGACCAAAAAAATTCTACTAGTCTAAAAATTCTCAAATAACACAATTTCCCGGCAACGGCGCCATTTTGGAGCTTATCGTGACCAACAATACTAACCTACGGTACGAGTGTCTATGATCATCAATAATATAGTAACCCAACCAAGGGTTGGGGTCGTGTCCTAAGAGAGTGGTTTTGAGAATTAATAGAAAAATAAAATTTAGTTCTAATTAGTCATAGCTAAAGACATTTACGAATAAAAACATTAGAAATATAAAAAGTGACACAAATATGTCGAATATCAAATGGGGTTTGTCACAAGTGTAATAAAAATAACAAAATTTAAAGGAGAAAGCAAGTATGGGGAGAAGTTCTTGGGGTGTGACCGCAATATAAATTGATATAAACCGTTGAGTACATGCTTTCGATAGGAAACTTGCAAGCTAATAGTGACTAGGCTAAGATTTAGATGGAAATAAGTTCCCTCTCGGGCAACTTACCCCGTTTCAAATGGGTTCCTCTCGGACACCCATTTGCCGCATGAAGGCCAGCCTACGCCTTACCCCACTCAATCTCTCGAGCTAAGTGTTAGGATATGGGACTAGGGCTCACCCTCTCGGGTTGAACCTCATTTCGACCCACTCCTTAGGCAATCAGTCTAGCGGTCTTGGTTTCGCGACCTCTCTCTCTCGCAAGCCGAAAACACATGGGTGGTTTTGTAGTTGCAACTACAAACCCATTAACTTAAACCACAACCACTAGGTGAAATCACCATTAAAATATATCTAACCTATCAGCAAACAAGATCCAACAATAATATCAACACATATTTGCTAAATCACACCCCAAGAATAGGGGTTTTAGCTAGACATGAATAAAAGATAGAAATTTATACCAAAATGAGTTTGCATTCAAATGAGTATAAAGATTTAAGTCTTGTTACAGGCCAAGAATGAAGAATCCAAGAGACCCAACTCCGAATCTAGAAGATGAAACCCTCTTCTTCTTCAAGTCTCCAAAACCCTCTCAAACTTTGAGCAAAAATATCAAAAAGTACTATTCTATATTAAAATAATAATAATTGTTTGACTCCTTAAAATAAATTCTAACTAGTATACAGATTTGTGCTGCAGCAGATCATTCGGTGTCATTCGACGGAATCGCCGATCAACTCGGCGATTCGCCCTTTGCTGTAGTTCGTTGCCGTCTTACACCAACCTTCAACATCGTCGTGCTCTGTGTCATTGGACGACATAGTATTGCTTCGCGGAACTATTCGGCGATACGCCGACTGCTCCCTTTCTCCGCCGACTTGATCCTTTCCTTCAGGGCTCAGCACACTGGAACAAAAGGCGAAGTAAAACCCTTTGGCGACTCGCCAAGTGGACTCGGCGATCCTCAGGCCTTCGTTTCTTCATTCTTTTCAGCCCTTTCGTTCCTTTTTGCGACGTAGTGTCCATGCTTTCCTTCAAACTTCAAATACCTGAAACTTAAGGGTTTTCATTAAATATTGAGGTAAAATAAGCATTTGAGGACACAATTTCTATTAAATTATAGCCCCAGATGAGTCCAATTTGTGGACATCAGTATATTAGGATTATAAAACTGAACCTAATCAGATTAGACCCCTAAAACATTACTAAAAATGAATTAAATCTGATTGGGTAAGGGAAAGACCAAAATACCCCTCTAAAATCCGGTTTTGACTTTCCTTATCTAGACAACCCAACTTCTAATTGACACATCTCCCTCATACGAACTTGAAACTGAGCAAACTCGGTGGCGTTGGAAAGCTAATTCAAAGATCTTTCCTACGGTATCTGGTAGCACACCTAAATCATCCTGATCTAGGAGTTATGGTCGTTTGAAGTCGATCCAAAACTCATACTTAGCTTAACTTGCAAAATTTCAGATTTTGGTATTTCCAATTTAGTTCTTTTTGGAACTCAAGGTGCTACATCTAGTTACCTGACCTTAATTTTTAGGAAATTTTTAATTCTTTGTTAAATCTCACTCACTACGAAGAACGTTAGAGTCTTAGTTCGCAAATATTTCTGGGGTGTTACAATTACGAACGATTAATATACTTTAACTCTAAATTTGGAATAACGATTAAATATACTTACCATTATTTTAGTTTATGTTAAGTAAAACATTTTGTCTACAAAAATAATCACTGATGTTTAGCAGATCATTGGTTGTAAATGTATATATATCGATCAAAAGTGTAATGTTAATCATTTCACTATATTTTCTAAGATCATTTAAAAAAAATTAAAATCAGTAAAATGATTCTTAAGCAAATTATTATTCATGATGTATTCGCCATGCATGGATGAACAATAAAATATTTGTGTTCTAATTTTTCAGTGGATCGGACGGATGAATTAAAAAATGTTTAAATTGATAGGTCAATTTAGTTGAAAAAATTGTGTAACGTAAGCGCAACATATATAATACAATAAGGGTAAATATGACTATTTTTTAGAGTACGTGGACATATATAATACAATAAGGGCAAATGTGACTATATATTTATTAGTGTACGAGGACAAATATTATCCTAAAATTGGATGACATGAGAACTACGTTGAAAAAGTATAATGAAAGAAAAATATAATTGATTTGTTAAAGTACAAGATAAAATATGACTTTTTCTCATTTCTCATATGTTACTCAATTAATAGCAGTTATTATCTCAAAAAAGTCTTTTTATTTGTTGACTTTTTGTTTTACAAAATAATAATTTTCTGAAATGATAACTATAAGCTAGTGAGATTCGAACACAAAAACATTTTTAAGGCATGTCTTGGCTCTTTCAAGGCGCTTGAAAGTTGAAACAGATGGGCTACAACATGTTGTTGTGTCAAGGGTGTTCAAAATACGTTATTTAACCACTTCATTTATTATTTTACTTATATATACAGTATAATTTTCTGACAAAGAGTGTCCAATTGGACATCTTGACAAGAGTGTAGCCCCGACTATTAATTGAGTGATCAAGTGAGAAACTAATCAAAAAAAATTTAATATATGACTTGTTAAAATGTTCTAAAAAGAAAAGCATGTTTGGCAACAGAGCCGACTCAACAAGATTGGGGGCCTAAAGCCAAACCTTAAAGAGGGGCCCTAATATTTTTTTAATTCTTGTTTTTCAAAAAAAAATAATCATATATATATATATATATTTAAAATCTATTTTTCTTGCCTTTTTAGATGTGAAGTCATTAATTACTATTTTCTAATCGATTTGTTTTAGTAATTCCTTTTCAATTGATAATATAGCTAATGCATTCAATCTCACATTGTTGATTTTAGATAAGATTTTATCAATTTTAGTTTCGAAAAACTTCTTTTGGTCGAGGCAATAGTTATAGGAATTGTTAACATTATTCTATAAGCAATATATGTGTTAGGAAAAGACTCAAGTCTTTTTATTTGATTGAGTATTTCCATTAAATCATTATCTTCTACTTGTATTATTTCTCTTAATAATAACTAAAACGAAAATATATATAATTACTAACTAAGAATATCAACAATAACAAAAGTTCAAGAAAAATTATAAAATAAAGTTAGAATAATAAAACCTGGCTCACGAATTTGATAAGTTGACATAATAATGTCGAAATAGTATTGTGTTCCTTCAATATAATGAATGCTTGTTGCACTTCTTAAGATTTTGAAGAAGACACTCAAAAGCAAATTTTGTTCTTTTTTAAGTTGTAACTTGTAAGCAACAATAAAAAAAAATTATGAGAGAGTTCAATATTGAGAATAAAAATAATAAAATAGAGAATAAAGAGACGAGTATAAGGTAAATAATAATATAAGGTCAATTTTTTAGGAGATAAATAAGGAAACACAATTTCCCACTTAAGGAAACTATTTTCAAAAAATGTTTCATTCCCTTAGAAAAGTGGGGAAAACTAACGGCTATTTTTTTTATATACTTCCTACATGTTTTTTAAAAAAAAAAATTAAATTACATATAATTTTAAGTAATATGTATAAGTATTTTTAAAAAAATTGAGGATCCCCAAAAATATGAGGTCCCAAGCAATGACTTTAGTGACCTAGTGGTTAAGATGGCCCTGTTTGGCAAAACAAGTGCAAATAATTTTTTAAAGTAGGTATTTGGAGTTATGAATGATATATATATGTAATATTTTAGAAAGGTTAAGATATTTTGATTATTTAATCTTTGAAAAGGATTTTTCATATAAAGTTTCCAAAAAGAATGAGTAAAATGAAAGATATTAAGGCAGCTGCGAGTCACAACCACCACGACTAGCATATGATATCCATAAAAAAGGAAAAAAGTCGTAAACTTGAAGATATTACTCTAATAATAGATATTGAGGTTCTGTTTTATGGAAGACTCCATGGATCACTTCTAACGACATGTCCCAAAAAAAAAATTATATATACTTACTATGTACAAAAATAATAGACTATCAATGTACGTATTTTAACATATTTTTATGGATAATTTATTTAATTTTGTAGGCTCGCATAGAATGTTTTGTGAGATAAAAATGTGTCATCAAAATTTAAAGACAAATTCTACGGAGTGATGATACAAGCAACTATGTTATATGTGGTGAAGTGTTGGACAGTCAAAAACACATTCATAAAATTAAAATGACGGACAAGGTGGGAGTAGCTTAGATGAAGGACAAGATGCAAGTAAGTAAGACTGCGATGGTTCAAACATGTGATGAGGAGATGCACAGATGTCCTAGTGCGATGTGTTAGAGTTTGACTATATATGGATGGTTTCAAGAGTGGTAGAGGTAGACCAAAGAAGTATTAGGAAAATGTAATTAGACATGACATGACACATTTTTAGCTTATACGGGATATGACCTTAGATAGGAGATTGTGGAGGACACACATTAGGGTAGAAGGTTAATTATTAGCTAAGAGTGTGTTGTCATGTTGTTCGTTTATGCTAGTTGTCATTGTATTTCTCATGTAGTCTTTTATCCTTCGATTTGTTTCATTATCCGATGTTCTTATACTACGAATATCGTATTATTTTGTCGTATTATTAGTTTGTTACTATGTTGTTTTTGTACTTTCGTAGTTATTTTTTTTGGAATTTTTTTCATTGAGTCGATGGTCTATCGTAAATTACATTTCTACCTCTGAGTTAGATATAAGATATACGTACATTCTATCCTCTCTAATTTTTACTTTGTACAGAATTACACTGAATATGTTATTGTATTAATCTATCTTCTTTATGGATAATTATATTTTAGTTGACATGACACTTTTGCTTCAAATTGAAATTTCAGGTATTGTTTGTGTGCACATGTAGTGGTATTGGGGAAGGCCTTTCTAGAAAGCTAAAGAGTCTATACTTGAAGTAGGAAAGAGTTTCTTGTTAGGATTGAAAAAATGGGGACATGCAAAGACCAAATCAATTGGATAGAGAAAAGAGGAATCTTCAAGATGAAGACCCGGAAATTATATATGTGAAAAATACTCAGAGATGATAGTCATATGGTTAGTTGGGATATTTAACCACTATGCCCAATTACAGTTTGGCCAAAATCAAAAGGTAGATAAGGAGATTGAGGAGTACCCAGGAAACATGTAATTGTGTTTCCCCAAAAATAAATATTCAATAATTTTCAATATCCTCATTCAAAATAAAGCCTACTTGTCTAAAATGTGGTCTTTCAATATTTTGATGTGAAAAAAATTGTATTTGTATTAAAATTTTACCCTAAAAATTAATATAAGTGATGACTCATGATATGGCATGTTTTTTGGTAACATACAAAATATTATTGAAACTAGATGGTATCAGTACAATAGGTTCATTTAAATCGAGCTAAATAGTTACAAGTAGTAATAATAGTAACATTTCTAACCAAAAAAAAATGAGCAACTCTTGGGTTCGTTTGGTGTGAATAATAAAAACAAATAGTTATGGGATAAAAAAATAGTCCAGGATAAAATTTTGGTATCTTGTTTTGTTGTTAAGTTTGAGATAACTTATCCCACTATTTATACCATTGTGATGTGATAAATTATCCCATATACATGATGGGATAACTTATTCTAGAATAGCTAATCACAAGATAATTAATTTTGAAATAATTTATTCCTAACCAAACGATCCTAAGGATTAAGCTAATTTCTTGCCTAAAGCATAGGAAAGAGATAACCAGAGTGGCGCATCAATTGCAAAGCAGTCAACAAGTAACTGTCTTTATCTACCTTATCTATTGTAAGAACCATATATTATTATATATAAGAAGTACTGGCTATTGGTGCTTGGAATAAATTAACAGAAAACGCTAGCGGTTAAATTCGTAAAAGAGTTCACTATAACAATTATCTTAATTAAATCTCATAAAAACAGAAAATCATATATAAATGAATTTAGAATTTAAATGTTCGAGCCGTTTTTTAAGTTAACTAGTTCTCAAAGAGAAACTTAAGCTTAGCCTAGAGGGTCAGTGTAAAGTGGGGCCTCTAGGCTGTGATAGATGATATCAAAGCTAGTACCTCCCCTAGTATTATGGTAGGTTAATCTCATCTACGATTTCGAGTTCTTAAGGGACCGTGAGTATGACTACCCATGAATTGCCACAACAATGAAAACTTATTTCTCCCAAACACAAATACAAGCACACGTGGTTTCGCCTATTCAAATAACACACTTTTTTTTGGAATTAGGTTTGACAAGAATCTTATGTATAATTCTTGTAAATATAATTAAGCAAGATGATATGACATATAATTAAGCAATTGTCTGCCTCAATTAAGATAAATGGGAAGGAACCGCTCCTGATATGACGAAATGTGCCTCGGCACCCGCTTATGTCAAATTGTCACACGAACGGGTCCTATAGACGGGCTTCACCCTAGGAAGAATTCTTATAACTAGAAATGTTCATAATGACCCTCGAGAGTTTAACAATCAATATTGAGTTGTGCGCCCACCTACAACAATCATCTTTATGTCGGAGAAGAGTTAGAGCATATGCACATGCTATAAAATAGTTTTTTTACTGATAAATGTGTGTAAGCCAATCTGTGTTTAAACAGTACTACTGATTACCAGAAACTTTGCAGAAACACGAAGTTACCAAAGTTTCAATGAACCAGTGAAGAACAGAAATTAATTAACAAAACTAAAATCTGTAAAAACGTACCAGAATCTGAAGAACATAATGGAAAGAAGATCAAGCCCACTGAACGCACAGTGTCCCCTTAAGAAAATTATTCCCCTCTAGTATCCGAGGTTTGATTTGGAATATGTCCTCCGAGGATAGAATGATCTCAATCACCAGCGTATTGATACCCAAAACTCTGGTGTCAATGAGCCACTCAACGGCAGTAAAGTACACGATTAAGTTTTGTGTAGAAGAATTGAAGAACAATTCAAAAATTTCGTAAGTAAAAATCTGAGGAATCAAAGGTATTTATAGACAAGAGGAACTGGTTCCGAAAGGTTGCAACCTTTCAGAAACCACACGACCATTTATGAAAGTTTGCAACCTTTCAAACGATCCTGGTTGTTCCTGAAAGTTGCAACCTCTCAGAACAGTCATCTCCAATGGTGGGAAATTCAAATAAAATGGGAAAGTGTTTTAAATAAAACGAGTCGCGCGGATCCGAGTCGGGTCGGAATGTTTCGGTTAATTAACTAAATAATTGAAATGTTTAGGCATTCAATTCAATTTAATTAATTAAATAAATAATCAAATAATTAAAACAAACTTTGTCCAAAAATAATCTCTCGATCGATCATTTTTCGAAGTCGAAGCCGAGTGAGCGACGACGACGACGCGAGGGGGTTCCCTCTTTCCAACCCTTTTAACAACTAGTAGAAGTATTTCTCTATTTAAACACTTCAATTTTTCTTTCCACCACTAATGAGGGAGAAATGCCTTTTCTTAAAGCATAAGGGAATCTTTTTCAATTCCTCTTTTCATCTTCCCTCCATTTCCATTAACTTTTGCTATAACCCAACAATTTCCCCACATTAATGGGGAATTTTCATAACACAAAAGAATGCACGGATGAGTGTGTACTTTACAAGCAAGGATCAATTGCATCTGGATAAGTAGGTTTTCCCTTGGGCTTTCTGTAGTGAACATATGTCAGATATACTCGGTCAATCGGTAGATGCGATATCTTTGAACCGTCAAGCTTTGGTGTATACCTAGACAACCATATGTCACACAATTAACCCTTTACCTTTTATGATTCTTACGGTTGTGTTTGTTTCAGCCATGAACACCTCCTGGTTTCATGAGTGTATAGAGAATAGACTTTTGACAAAAAATTCTCTTTGAACCGGCTTACACTTCACACTCACATAAGTGATTTCTAATCGTGTCATCTCGTAGATACACTATATGGTCAAATCTGCCAAACTTAGCAAATCATTAAAAACTTTAAGCTTTATTAACTCATTAACAAGCCTTAATGGTTTAACCTCGTTCCTGAACATTGTATTCATCATGAGAATGGATTGAGTTGATTAACAATGTCGAACCGTCAGTCACAACTTTGTTTTTCTCCTTAAGTCTAGCTCTTGGAATCTCCAGTCTGTTAGATAGAGTTACCGCCATGATGACTTGTCCTAGGCCGTAAATCCATTCCCTTAGATGATTTTTCAACTGCCTCTCTTACTAGGCCTTTCATTAGTGGATCTGACACATTATCGCTTAACTTCATATAGTCAATTGTGATAATTCCACTAGAGAACAGTTGTCTTACGGTACTATGTCTCTGTCGTATATGACAAGACTTCCCGTTGTACATGACGCTCCCTACCCTACCTATTGTTGCTTGACTATCACAATGTATGCAAATAGGTCCCACGGGTTTGGGCCAAAATGGAATATCCTCTAAGAATTTTCGGAGCCATTCAACTTCTTCATCTGCCTTACCTAAGGTAATAAATTGAGATTCCATTGTGGAGCGAGCGATACATGTCTATTTGGACTATTTCCAAGAGAGTACTCCTCCACCAAGTGTAAAAACATAACCACTTGTGGATTTTACTTCATTTGACCCGGTGATCCAATTTGCATCACTATATCCTTCAATCACGACAAGATATGTATTATAATGCAAAGCATAATGTTGTGTAGGTTTCAGATACCCCAATACACGTTTCATTGCCATCCATTGAGTTTGATTAGGATTACTAATGAACCGACTCAGTTTGCTAATAACACAAGCTATATCTAGTCGCGTACAAAATCATATAATACATCAAACTTCCCAACACTATGGCATATTCCAATTGAGAGTCACTTTCACCTTCATTTTTTTGAAATGTAAAGCTTAGATCAATTGGAGTTTTGACATTGTTAAAATTCAAGTACTTGAACTTATCCAATACTTTTTCAATATAATGAGATTGATACAATGCTAGTCCCTGAGGAATTTTGAGAATCCTGATCCCTAAGATCAAATCAACAACTCCTAAGTCCTTCATATCGAACTTGCTGAGCAACAAGCGCTTAATAGCATTTATATCGTCAATATCTTTACTCATTATTAACATGTCGACCAACATGCGCTTAATAACATTTATATCGTCAATATCTTTACTCAATATTAACATGTCATCAACATACATACAAACAATGACTTCATGATTCGGAATGTTGTTAATGTAAACACATTTTTCACATTCGTTAATCTTGAATCCATTTGCCAACATCGTTTGGTCAAATTTAGCATGCCATTGTTTGGGTGCTTGCTTGAGCACATAAAGTGACTTCACAAGCTTGCACATTTTCTCTTTTTTACCAGGAACTACAAACCCTTCAGGTTGTTTCATGTAAACCTCTTCCTCTAATTCTCCATTTAAAAAGGTTGTCTTGACATCCATTTGGTGGATTTTAAGATTATGCACTGCCGCTAATGTTATTAACATCCTAATTGATGTTGTCCTTGTTACTGGGAAGTATGTATCAAAGTAGTCCAGACCTTCCGTTTGTTTGTATCCTTTGACTACTAGTCTAACCTTATATTTGTCAATAGTCCCATCGGCTTTCATTTTCCTTTTAAAGATCTGCTTTGATCCTAAAGGTTTATTTCATGGAGGAAGATCAACCAATTTCCAAGTATGATTACTTAAAATTGATTCAATCTCACTATTGACTGCTTTTTTCCAATACGTTGACTCAGACGAAGACATAATTACTTTAAATGTTTGAGGCTTATTTTCAAGCAAGAATGCCACAAAATCAGATCCGAAAGAAGTGGATTTCTGTTGGCGATTACTATGCCTAGAATCTTCGTTAGGTTATGTATTTTTCATTAATTCTTCACATGGTCATTTATGTCTTTCACTTGTCGACTCACATTCAGTTTTATACAGATTAATGTGTTCAAAGAACTCAGCGTTATCTGACTCAATTATCGTATTAACATGAATTTCAAGATTATCAGATTGTGAACCAAAAATCGACAGGCTTTACTGTTCACAGCATATCCAATAAATACACAATCCACTTTTTTGGGTCAATTTTTCACCCTCTTGGGTAAAGGAACTTCTACCTTGGCTAGGCACTCCCACACTTTGAAATATTTTAAATTAGGTTTCCTTCCTTTCCATAACTCATATGGAATCGATTGCGTTTTGCTACGGGGTACCCTATTGAGTATCTTGTTAGCCGTAAGGATGGCTCCCCCCCCCCCCCCACAAGTTTCGCGGTGAACCAGAACTGATTATCAAGGCATGCATCATTTCCTTTAATGCTCTGTTTTTCCGTTCCGCCAAATCATTTGACTGTGGAGTATATGATGCAGTAGTTTGATGAATAATACCATATTCCAAACATATCTCTGCAAAAGGAGATTCGTATTCTCCACCCCTATCACTCCGAATCATTTTTATCTTTAGATTCAATTGATTTTCCACTTCATTTTTGTATTGCTTAAATGCATCAATTGCTTCATCCTTACTATTAATCAAATATACATAACAAAATCGAGTGCAATTGTCAATAAAAGTTATAAATATTTTTTCCCACCGCGAGATGGTATTGACTTCATATTGCATATATCTGTATGAATTAAGCCTAAAGGTTTAGAATTCCTGTCAACAGTATAAGGATGTTTAACAAACTTACATTCCACACAGATTTCACATTTCGATTTATCACATTTGAAATCAGGCAATACTTCTAAAGTAATTAATTTTTACAAGGCTTTGTAATTTGCATGTCCCAAACGGGCATGACATAAATCATTTGACTCCAATAAGTAAACAGAAGCAGAATTCTTATTAATATTGTCAACAACCATTACATTCAGTTTGAAGAGGCCCTCAGTGAGGTACTGAAACGATGGCAGGAGTGCCCTTTTTCTATCAATAGAGGGAGCAAAAATTGGGCTTTGCTCCCCTTTACAATATGAAGAAAGTCCATATCTTTCTATTTTCCTCTATCTCCGGCTAGAAAAAAATGTATGTGTCAAACTTTGATGTCTTACTTTCCTAAGAACATCTCATTCTTACTTATTATAGCTTTGTCATGAACTAGGACACACTTAAACCCGTTCTTAATGAGTAGTACAACAGAAACTAAATTCTTCCTAATAGTAGGAACGTGCAGAACGTTGTTCAAAGTCAACACCTTGCCGAATGTCATTTTCAACATTACTTTTCCAGTTCATGTAATCCTTGTTGTTGTTGTGTTCCCGATGAATAAATCTCCATCGAACTCAGCAAGAGTATACGTTGCAAAGACGTTTTTTGCTAAACAAATATGTCGAGTAGCACCTGAGTCGAGAAACCACTCCTTGGGATTTCCAACTAAGTTGCACTCCGAGATTATTGCACAGAGGTCATCTGCATCTTACATCTCTTCCACGATGTTTGCTTGACTTTTTCCTTTGTCGTTGTCCTTTCTTGGAGCACAACAGTCAGAAAACTTGTGACCAGCCTTACCACAGTTGTAACAGTTACCCTTGAATTTCTTCTTGGACTGTTCTGACTTCTGTCCGTTGGACTTCTTTCTCTTCTTGCCTTTGGTAGGAGCTTCTTCAACAATATTAACTCCCATTATTATCGAATTTCCACGAGATTTCTTTCCGGCGGTTTTCTTATCTTCCTCGATCTTGAGTCGAATCACAAGATCTTCAAGTTTCATTTCCTTACGTTTGTGCTTTAAATAATTCTTGAAGTCGTTCCACGAAGGAGGTAACTTCTCAATCATTGCAGCCACTTGAAAAGCTTCATTTACTACCATATCCTCAGCAATCAGATCAAGGAAAATAAGTTGAAGTTCCTGCACTTGTGATCCAACAGTTTTACTATCTGACATTTTATAGTCTAAAAGCTTTGCAACCACAAACTTTTTCAAGCATGCATCTTCTGTCTTATATTTCTTCTCAAGTGCATTCCACAATTCTTTCGAAGTTGTCATTGCACTATAGACAATATATAAGTCATCTTCTAAAGAACTCAGAATGCAGCCCTTACATATAAAGTCTGCCTGTGTCCATGCTTCAATAATCATGAACCTTTCTCTGTCTGACATATCAGCAGTAGGCACTGAAGTTTCTTCATTGGTAAATTTATGCAAACCAAGAGTAGTAAGCCAAAAAAATATCCGTTGCTGCCATACTTTGAAATTCATACCAGAGAATTTTCTCGATTTCTCTGCTGGTGGTACAACAGTTCGGGTTGGTGCAGCAATAGCCACCGTAACATTATCATTTGTCATTTCAGAATCTATAATAAACAGAAATTGATACAAATGACTCAGTAAGCAATAACTTAAATTACAAACTTAATATGAGTATAAAACCACGAAGATTTTTGTATCCACCAGAAACACATATTAAAATAAAATAAATAATTTCCTTAAGATTGTAAGCCAATCTGTGTTTAAATAGTACTACAGATTACCAGAAACTTTGTAGAAACACGAAGTTACCAAAGTTTCGATGAACCAGTGAAGAAGAAAAATTAATTAATAAAACTAAAATCTGTAAAAACGTACTAGAATCTGAAGAACAAAATGGAAAGAAGATCAAGCCCACTGAATGAACAATGTCCCCCTTAAGGAAATTATTCCCCTCTAGTATTCGAGGTTTGATTTGGAATATGTTCTCCTAGGATAGAATGATCTCAATCACTAGTGTATTAATATCCAAAACTCTGGTGTCAACGAGCCACTCAACGGCAGTAAAGTACACGATTAAGTTTTGTGCGGAAGAAGAAGAAGAACAATTCAAAATTTTCGTAAGTAGTAATCTGAGGAATCAAAGGTAAATATTTATAGACAAGAGGAACTGGTTTCGAAAGGTTGCAACATTTCAGAAACCACACGACCATTTATGAAAGTTTGCAACCTTTCAAACGGTCCTGGTTGTTCCTGAAAGTTGCAACCTTTCAGAACAGTCATCTCCAATGGCAGAAAATTCAAATAAAAAGGGAAAGTGTTTTAAATAAAATGGGTCGCGCGGATCCGAGTCGGGTCGGAACGTTTCGGTTAATTAACTAAATATTTGAAACATTTTGGCCATTCAATTTAATTTAATTAATTAAATAAATAATTAAAACAAATTTTGTCCAAAAATAATCTCTCGATCGATCATGAAGCCGAGCCGAACGACGACGCGAAGGGGGTCCCTCCTTCCAACCCTTTTAACAACCAGTAGAAGTGTTTTTCTATTTAAACACTTCAATTTTTCTTTCCACCACCAATGAGGGAGAAATGCCTTTTCTTAAAGCATAAGAGAATCTTTTTCAATTCCTCTTTTCATCTTCCCTCCATTTCTCATTAACTCTTGTTATACCCAACAATGTGTAATCAATATTTCATATAAAGGTGACGATTCAACTTTTATGACCTATAAAATGAGTCTCTTGAGAGAATAGGAGGCATCGGAGAAACCCCCAAGAAAAAACATATTAATTTTTTGATCTTCTTCCCTTAGAACATAGAATAATGATTCTTGCCTTATTCGAAACTTGCTTTCCATTCTAGTAGATTAAACTCTTGTATTAAGAAATCCCCTTGGTGTTCTAGCCTAGAGGAAACGAACTTGATCGATCTTAACCTACTACCTTTAACCTATTTATTCAAATTTTATTGTTAAATCAAAATAATGAATTTTTCGATAAATTAAACAATGCTAGAATCACAATAAAAATTTAAGAAATTAAATACGCTTGATCAAGTTAAGATATTAAATGCCAAACGTGAATCAGCCATACATAGGGTGTGATGATTATGAGTAGGGATGTATAAAATCGACCCGAAAATCAAACCAAATCGCTAATTGAGTCGAATAAAAAAAATCTGACTAATGATTTTGATTTAGCTTGATTTGGTGTTGGAAAAAAACTCAGCTATACTTGGGTATGTATGTATATTTCATCTATTTCAATTTTGTTCATCAAACTTTTATTTTTAAGAGTTAAGTGTCAAAAACACACTTAAACTATTCCTTTTTTTTTTTAGTTTCATACCTAAACTATTGAGAGCATGAATTTTATACCTAAACTATCTACCATACTTCCCCTTCCCCCCTCCCAAAAAAAAAACACCCATTCATACCCTAAAAATTTGATATTTAAGGGAAACTTTTATCCATTTTACCTCAGTGGGGTGAGAAAAATGTTTTACATTTTATTTTATATGGATAATAATTTTTTAATCTTAATTTTAATTAATACTAATATTTATTAATTTTTTGTCAAGGTGAAATGTGTTGTCCATGTGGAGTATGATGTGGCAATTTTTTTTGAATAAAATAGAGAGTGTATTACACACACTATGATGAGAGTATTATTAAAAATAGAGGTGTGTTTCTCAAACTAATAAATGATAATGTAGGTATGAAACTCACACTCTCAATAGTTTAAATGATAGTTTAGGTGTGTTTTTGACACTTAATCCCCATTTTAAATCGGTTTTAAAGTGATTGTCTTTTTCCTTTTTTTGAAAAATCTTTTATTTTAGCTTCTCACATGATGTGTTTAAGACTACAAATTAAACAACATGTGATAGAAAACATTCTACATATCTTCCGTTTAAAACCACAAGATTTAAAAAAAAATCTTACTTTTTTATATTTCATTAAATAAATAAATTAAAACGGAGAGAGTATAATCAATTAACTACGTACGGTAACATAAATTAATTTGATATGGTGTAGCAGCTTGGTGTGAATAAATTGGGGGTAAAAGGAGAAGGGAAAAAACAAGTGTGAATAAAACACTGAGGATCACGAAAAGGATTTTGGGTTCACATTGGAGCAAAGTGGGTAAAATTTGGTGAGGTTGTTGGCTATGCAACTTAAACAATATCTCAATTACTTGTAAATTAGATATTTGATCAAACAAAAAATTTACAAATATTTTAAGTTTGTTATAAAATAAGTTATAAATAAAATGTATAGCTATAAATTAGTAAATGTAAAATTGGAAGTTCAAAGCTAAATTATTTCTAAATATAAAACTCATTAAGTAAGTATATATGTTTTTTTAAAAAAATAAATAAATACTTTTACTAACAAATGCATGTTGTTAGCATATAATTAAGAACACTACAACTATATCTACAACAACAAAAATAAGAAAAACAATACTAACATTTTGCATACTCTACTTTCAATTCTATAACTCAACCATACTTAAACTAAAAAAAATCCCACATTTGCACACTAATATAACTAGCCAATGTTGATTTCTTGAAAATTTTAACATGCCTCTAATGATATTTTGTTGCTAAAATCTATTAATTATTATAGGTTTAAAATACCACGAAATTGATACATGCACATATGCTACTTTTTGTGGCTCAATAGACGCAATTAGAGATTTTCAAACATGTTAATGTTTATCATTCAGATATTTGAAATTTTGAATATATATAACTCTGATTGAGATAGTTGAGCGAGTAACACTCTTAACTCTAACATTGCATATGCATATTTAAAATCATAAAATTTAAAAATAGTGGGGTACATTATAAATATATCTAATATTACTATTCTTTTTGGCCAAAGTTTTTGACAAGTCAAAAAGTGTTTTCTTTTAAAATACTTATTTTAGCAAGTTAAGGGTCATTTAATTTGATATGTGTTCACAATGGCATTTTCAACCAAATCCAATAATAGATCATAGGAAGTTCTGATCCTTTGTTCGTTTTATTTAGATTGTGTGTTAGCTTTAAAGGCACTTTTGGGCCAAAATGAAAATGTTGGGGATATTTTTGGCTAAATAGATGGACAGTAAGTATTTTTGTTCCAACTCCAATAAATTAAGGGAAACTTTTATCCATTTTCAAATATACAAAGAAGTCATTTTTTTATACTCACGAAGAAAAATGTCACGTAAATTAAAATAAAAAGAGAAACACTTTAATTTTGATTTCTCAAATATAAGTAATTTTATTTTTATCCATTATGATATTTGACTTAAGTACATTGAACCGTTAATTAGTTGAAGTGATGCACTTTTTCATCCTCTTGATTGAGAGTCATTCTAAATTTACAGAGTTATATATCAATAATTAGACTATTTTATTGACAATGTGCAATGTTTAAGTATGTATTGTTGATTTGTAGATCAATATATATTTGCGGATAATATAATTTCAAAAGTAATTTAAATATAATATATTTTTCTATATAAAAGAATTAAAAGCATATTTTTTTAATTTATTGAAGATTAAATATATGAAATCAAATATCATAACAAGTGAAATAAAAATTTATATAGATAGACCTAAAGTATGATTATCCCAGATACAAATTAAAGTTGGAGAAGTGCCTCAAATACTTTTGAACTACGAGATTTGGTATAATATTACCCTATATTTACTTTTTGGGTGAAAAATTTCTTGACACTATTAACCATTCGGGCAAAAAATACTCTTATTTCTAACGGTCTACACTCATAAGGTGGATGGCCGACAATATTGTACCGAATTTCATAGTTCAACGTATTTTAGTCTCTTCTCCATTAAAATAATTTGAAAATTACTTAATATGTAAAATCATTTTCGTATTCCCTTTTTCAAACTGCTTTGAGATGCATTACTTTAGTTGATGGTCAATCAGAAACAATTTTTCTACATCTACGATGTAGAGATAAAGTATGCGTACAGAAGGGGGATCTACATGGAGTTCAGGGGTTCACCTGAACCCCCTGAGTCGAAAAATTATAGTGTGTATATAGGATTGAATTTATATTTTATGTCTACATATTTAATATTGAACCCCCTCAACTCAAGTAAGGGACTATATTACTTGGATGGGTACCTTTTAATAAATAATTACTGATTTTAGTATTTATTGCCATTTTTAGCAATACTATTATAAATCTACAATATGTATTAGAAGTGAATTATGTATGCAATATATATGTATTATAACTATTTTAAAATATATTGTGCTTGTTTGGTAAGAAATCGACACATTGTATTAAAATGTGTGAAAAATGTATTATCCATCAATAAAACTTGTATTATATGTGTTTTATAAATTGTTCTCACTTCTCTGTAATATGTATTAAAATTGTATTACAAATATATTAAAAGTGATCAAGTGAAGAAAAAATGTTATTGCTATAATAAATGGAAAATATTTTCTTAATATTTTTTTTAACCTCCTCACTAAAAATTTTGATTCCGCCATTGTCAACATACAATTTACCTTCTCAAACCCCACTTCTGAAATTTCACAAAACATATTATTGTTATATTCATTTAAACACATTTTTAGTAATACTAATTAATAAATTTTGACATCAACCTAATCGTGTCATTTTAGAGGGGTAGAGGTGAGCAGCCACCTCACTTCATATAGTGGCATTATAATAAAGACAAAATCAAATGAAAATCCTCGTATATACACTATCTTTGTCAATATACGATAGCTGTAATATTAATTATTAAAAAATGTGCATAGAAATTAACGCAGCTTTACAACATATATATAATAGGCATCTTATTTGCATCCGTACTTTTAGTTTGCTTTAGAAAATTAATTAAAGAAGGTCATATAATGGAGGAAAATCTTCCTCCAGGGTTCAGGTTCCATCCAACAGATGAAGAACTCATTACTTATTATCTGAATAATAAAGTTTCTGATTTCAACTTCACTGCTAGAGCTATTACTGATGTTGATCTCAATAAGTCTGAGCCTTGGGACCTCCCTGGTAATTATGTATTTTATATTTTGATCATTCAATCATCTTCATTTGCTTCTTTCTACCCTTTATTTCAATCTTTAATTTCACTACTAAAAGAAATTAAAAATAATATTATTAGCAATAGACAAATTTTGTAGTTAAAAATCAAAATTAGCTAGTCAGTAATCTTATTTAGCGATGAATATATTATCACTTTTTTTTAGTTAATTACGAACAATTTATACAAATTGTTTTGTGTTGTTCTAGCTCTAGCTCAATCTATATATGTTCAGCTAGTTTTTACCTACTTATTATATTTTGAAAGAAGGATATATAGATAGAAATGTTACTATGTGTATTGATGTATAATTTAGCATGTAGTTTGGGAAGTTCAAATTGTATAATCCACTCATGGGAGAGCAAAAATGAGAATATTTTATTTCTTGCTTCTTCCTTTATCTTTTTTTTTTTCATGAATAGTAGGCAAAGATAGCGTATGAGATTATAACGAGTCGTCAGAGATTTGGTCTAGTGTCCAAGATTTAATATATATATGAAAAATAACTTTTGACTTGTATATATACTTTATACAATTTTCTATATATAATTATAATTTTTCAACAAAGGATGTTATATGTGGCTACGCCACTGATTATAACTCCATGTACAGGATGCTTAATTATGTAGCAAACAAACAGAAAATGACATTCTTCTTTTGCAAAAGCCCTAGGCATTTATCATATTTTTAATTACTACTTCTCTATGTTGACAAACATTGCGTGTGTAAGTGGATATGAAGGTAGAAAAAAATGAAGTGGTGAGTTATTTTTATGTGAATAAGCTCACCAAATAGCAACCACTATGATAATAAAAAAAACTAAAAATAAATAAATATTCGATAATGAAATATTTCGATTGTTGTTAATTTCTTAATTAATGTTGTGGTACAGCAAAAGCGTCAATGGGAGAAAAAGAATGGTATTTCTTCAGTCTAAAAGATCGAAAGTATCCAACAGGACTTCGAACAAACAGAGCTACAGAAGCAGGCTACTGGAAAACAACAGGGAAGGATAAAGAGATATTTCGTGGTGGAACGGGAGTCCTTGTTGGGATGAAGAAAACCCTAGTTTTCTACAGAGGAAGAGCTCCTAAGGGTGAAAAAACCAATTGGGTTATGCATGAATACAGAATTGAAACAAGATTTGGTTACAAACCTTCTAAGGTAAGTACATTCACAATAAAAAACAATACATTTGACACGAAATTTTATAAAGAAAAACTTTTGTAACTTGTCGTCTAAAATAAGTCATATATTACTATATATAAAAATGTGTAATTATTTATGAAATTGACTAAAAAGGAAAGTAAATCATGTAGAATGAGATAGAAATAGTGTGTATTTTTCTATATTCAATATTATCATTTTATATACAATTCAAATCTTAGTAATATGATTTATTTTTTTCAATTACATGGGGGAGGGGATAGTCGAACCTCCACCACCAAGGGCAAAGTCAGGTAGCCAAAGAGAGTTGTTACTACATCTTAAAGAAAGAAATAGAATACACCATGAGATAAAGGGTGATCATTCTTATTATATATCTTGAATTCATCACTTATTCTAACACTAACAAATACCCCCTCTTTTCCAGTTTATACAACTCACTTTCTTTTCTATTTAGTTTGAAAAAGAATAACACATTTCTATATTAAGTAACAATTTAATTTTTAAACAATCTATCACTTATTTGAAACACATGTTTCAAAAAAATTTCTTTCTTAAACTTAATGTCAAGTCAAACTAATTTATATAAAATGGGAGAAAGGGAGTGTTATTATTCCGCGATTAATATATTAAATTTTTGTTGTCTTGCTTTCAGGAGGAATGGGTAGTCTGCAGGGTCTTCCAAAAGAGTTCAACTGTGAAAAAGCCACAACCAACATCATCTTCTCCTCTATCCCTAGAGTCACCTTGTGACACTAATTACACAATAGCAAATGAGCTTGGAGATATTGAGCTACCATTTAATTTCAACTACCTAACCACTACTCCATCAAGCGCGATCAACAATATTTCCTTGCATAATTACAACAACGATAATATAAACTTGGCTGCTGCAACAAGG
Organism: Solanum verrucosum; assembly: GCF_900185275.1. Lineage (NCBI taxonomy): Eukaryota > Viridiplantae > Streptophyta > Magnoliopsida > Solanales > Solanaceae > Solanum > Solanum verrucosum. Next base: position 467,773 of record NW_026020574.1, read on the forward strand.
GAAGCAGCAGCAGCAAACACTCATCCATTACTACCTTGGTCTTCGAACTTGTTAAGCTCTAATCTTTCATCAGTAAATTCGTTGCTTTTTAGGGCATTACAATTAAGGGGTTATTCGCCAAGAGAACAAGCTACAAGTTCTACTACTACTACACATGACTACGCGTTTATGCTCCCACAGGAGAATATTCTCACAACGCAGTTTGGAAATGATTTTGCTGTGAATAGTATTGGGGTACCTTCTTCATCTATGGCATTAGATAATTCTGTACAGCATCAACAGCCACAGGAACAATTGGACTCCAATATTTGGTGAAAGAGCATTAGTCTTCAGTAGTCACAACTAACTACAGCTTTGTAAAGAAGGGAGTTGGAACCAACCAAGACTATTTGTTGGAAATTGGAATGAATGCTTTTTTAGATGTGTTTTTACTGTATATGCAACAAGTAAGTCCATAGGAAAAAAAAATCTATGAGACATAAATAAGTAAAAAAAAAGAGAGGTAAATTTAGTCTTTTATTGACTTGGGAAAATCCCTAGTCTTTGTTGTAATTTGTCTTTTATTTACAAAAATGCTTCCACACTATGTAACAATTTAATTCCTCTTTTGAGCGTTTATGCTTTTAAAACTAATATGTACTTTTAAGATTTTTCTTTAAAAAAAGGAATTTACGCATTAAGGAAGTGTGCCCTTTTATTTCATCATAAAAAAACATGTACATAAACAATTAATGCTTAAAACCATGAGCTAATCTATGAAACATTCACAAATGCATAAATGCTAACAACTATTATATATATATATAGGTAAACTCAAACCTATCAACTGGGTCAAGTTGGCCCGGTTCCGGCCTGGTAAGACTGTCCTAATAAGAGACCGATACCGGTAAGACCAAAAAGGTAATCGACCCACAAAAAAATATGCCTAGCCCATGTTAGCTAGGCTAGATAGGGCATAAGACCGGTTAGCCCGACCCGTTAAGGAACCGACAACTGGTCCACCAGTCCACCGGCCCGATTGATCTCCATTCATCCTGAAAAACTGATAAGAGGTGTAAGACACCCCATAAACCTCTAAAATATCCAGGTTGAACAAACTGTCCTAACATTCAGACAAGAAATCATAAGCCTTTTGTTCAACTGTGTCGTCAAATTTGGAAGGTGCCAATCTAACAAATCTCTCGAAACTCTTCTGCTCTGCGACATACATGACTACACTAGAAGAAACAAGTGGAGCTGCAAATCTCGGAAGTGCCAAAGAAGGTATTGAAGCGAAACCATGTGTCTGAAATCCCACACTAGGCCCCTGAATTTATGGTGTAACACCAACTGTAATAGGAGAATCTGCAGTGCCCGGACAGATACTAGAATTAGGAGCACTATCCAATCTAGGCAATAACCTGACGATCAAAACCTAAAGCATCTGAGCAGTGTCGGGAACCACATGAGGTTGAGATGGTTCCCTCACCTCTATCTTCTGCTCAATAACATCGTCAAGCTCAAATACGGGCTCAGGTGATGCCTCAGTTGCTCGTCCTTGAGCAGGTGTTGCCCTTTTCACTCGGCCACAACCCCTAACTCCACTACATCCCTTGCCTTGCCCACGAACTAGGGCTCTGGCAGTAAGTACGACCTCTCCCTCTGAAGTATTAGCTCTAGTACTCGTCATCTATGCAGAGAGAATAGATTTAAAGGTATGCAACACTTGATATGAATAATTTGCACAAAAGGAATCAAAGGAAATGAATATATCCTACTAGCTTGTAGCCTCTCGAAGATAAGTACAGACGTTTGCGTACCGATCTTGCAAGACGCTACTAGACACCCTGCTTTTTAACTTATGGAGTCGCAGAACCTAGTGTTCTTATACCAATTTATCACAATCCAAAAGTTGAGGTCATGATGACATAACCCTTGAGAACCCAAAATGGTGTGTAAGCTGAAAGAAATACACATACGAGACTCTCGAAAGAAAGTTAGACCACAAAGGATGAAATACAACAAAGAATTTTCCAAAACTTGGTACCATAAATATAAAGAGCATCTAATATATTTCTAGAATCTGAAATACATCTCAAATCTTCAAAAGGAAAATTAAAGACTTAAAATGATATATTGAGATCAATGGCAATCTAGAAAAAATGATCTCACCACAACTTCAAATGAGGAAATCTGTTGGATTCAATCAACCACAACGAGGATCACCCTAACGAGGATCCACATCAAAGGGATAACAGAAGCAAGAGGTGAGTACAATCTGCATGTACTCAATAGGCTAGACCAACTAAGCATTAGTAAGTAAACAGACTTGAAAAAAAAACTATGAAACACTTCCAATTGCCCGCACAAGAGTCTCATTCCGACATCGGTGTCGCCAATTTATATAGAATGACGCGAATAAAGTAAACACATAAGGGTTAAAATAATGTTTAAATCAACACATAAATAAATTACACGACATAACAAGGTTGATCAGTGCATGCAACAAGGCTATAGATATTTTCCAATTCCAATTGCTGCCTAAAGTTGATTAGGGGAAGCACTAATTATTTGTAGATTTTCTTTAGGCTTTTAAAGTAAGTTAGTCATGGTGATTATGTGAAGCCTCTTGTGAAATATCCTTTTTCTTTTCCTTTTTGACTAATTACCACATGTTAGAGTAATACTTTAACAGTGAACCTGTAGTCAGGCTTCCTTTATTCTCCCGATGTTATTCTGACAGCGACTGATCAACAATGTTATGAGAGGTTTCAGAAGATGAAACAACCTCAGTTTTAGGGTGGTAAGAGCGAGGATATGATGCTCATGAGTTCTTGAATTTCTGCCAAAAGATGCTTGAAGCTGTAGGTATGGTGGATGCTCGTGGTGTCTAATTTGTTGCACTTCAGCTTTGTGGTTCGCGCCAGAGAGTGGTGGAGGACTTTTGTGAGGTCTAGACCAGTTGGATCTCCGCTGACAGAGTAAGATGTGCTTTCTAGTGCTTTTCAGGACTAGTTCATTCCTTGGAATGTGAGAGAGGAGAATCATCCAAGGTTTGAGAGATTTACTCAAGGCAGTCTATCTATGACCGAGTTGAGGCCTGTTTCTGTGAGATTTCTAGGCATGCTATGACTATTGTTCCAGATGAAGCATAGAGAGATTGCAGATTTGTGAGAGAGTTGACTTTCTCCGTCAGATCTTATGTGTTCAGAGCAACCATAGAGGGGGCTTCCTTCCATTTATTGTGAGCACCGCCAATGAGGTGGAGTTGATGGTTTTAGAAGAATTTGGGGATCCTAAAAGAGTTTGTTTTTCTGGTCAATTCTTTGGTGCCTCGTCTAGAGGCAGAGGTTCACATTGAGGTAGTGGTTCATTTCAGCACCATGGAACAGTTCATGCTTTAATGCCAGTAGCTAAGGGTGGATAGTTAGCCCGAGGATCTTATGGTTCTGGCCAAGTTAACCATGGTAGTTCATCTGGTTCGCAACAACAGTTATTTGTGTCAAGATATTGCTTTACTTGTGGGGATCCAAGTAATATGATGTGACAGTGTCCTCTACAAACTCATTTAGGACCTCATCGTTCTTATTCAACTTCTTCATCTAGGGTTGGAGTGTAAGAGGTATTCATTTTCTAGCTAGACGCCTTGTTTGTTAGGTTGTTTTTTTGGGTACCATATTGTTAGTACTCACCCCTTGCTTCTATACTTGTGTAGGTTCCTATCCTAGACCCGTGTGATCTCTTCTTCCTCTTCTCTAGACAGTCGAGGCTCGTTAAAGGATTTGAGAGGTAGTTGTTTGTCATCCTAGTGGGCCCTCTTTTCCTTTTCTTTAAGCTTTGTTATACTTTAGAAAAAAAGACTGAAACTTGTATTTATCTTTCGAATTCTAGATTTTGATTTGTGGCTTGTACATGTGACAATCAAGTTTTGGGGTATTGTTTAGAATGGATAAGTTTTCCGTCTTTGTTTTGTTTTTTATTTATATTTCCACTTTTCTTTAATTTTCGTTGGGTTGAGTCCGACTTTCTTGGTGGAAATAGACAACTGACATCACATTTGTTTTTGGATCATGAAAATGTTATTATATGAGTTTTTTCTATCAAAATAATTAACATATATTGATTTAATTACTACTATCTTACATTATTATTTATTTTTATGTAATTATATATTTCAGTTGGTTTCTATCACTAAATATATGTGAATTACTTATGAAATCGATTCTTGAAAATGTATAAGAATTATTTTAAAACATAATATAAGATGTTACAATAATTTTAACTCAAGGGACTATTTTTTTTCTTCTACTATTTGTTTGATTATGATCATCTTTTGATAAAAGCATAACAATAGCATTTAAATAAACTGAAATAAATGAAAGATAAAAAAAATAAAGTTATAAATGTAATTTAACATTATTATATTTCAAAATATACGTGTAGCGCATAGGCACAAATACTAGTGTCTCTTAATAGTAATGTAATTCCAAGAAACACACATATCCTCGTCGATATATCTGTTCTAGACTTTTATATGAGAAAGCCAAACCTGTTTTCCTATTTAGAAAAAAAATTCCTTCTTTTTTTGTAAACATTCGAAAGAGGGGTCATACCGGGCCAAACATTTTTTTTCTTCGTAGCAAAAATCTTTCTCATCTATGGTTAAATTTTTTTTATGTCAGGTTTGAAACAATAATGGGTAAATATTTTAAACGAAACAACCATAAATACAAAAGTAACGAGATAAAAAGGAATAAAAAGTATTTTACTTGTTAGTTTTTACCTTTTAAATAAGTTAGTATATTTCTCAAAAAATTGAATAGACATAGAGAAATAAATGACAAAAAAAAAAAACATGTCTAAGCAATAAACAAAAATAAAAACAAAACAAACGAAATGTGAGCAATTCAAAAGGCATTCTCATTTAGATGCCTACCTTTCCACTCGAACTAATAACTAAAATAGTTTTGTTCTTTTTAGAGAAAATCTTATTTGAATTTAGGTGTTTATCGAACTTTTGACTTGTGATGAAATCAGCTACTGATCAGTCAAGCTCCACCATTGATGGAGCTTCAACTCACATGAGAGAAGATGAGAGAAGAAGAGAGAAGAGAAGAGAAGAAGAGTCTAGAAGAGCAACATGAAAATTATCTCTCATTCAATGTGAATTAAAACTACAAGAATTACAATGTGACTATATATATAATCACTGGCAGAAATTAACTAACTAACAAACTTGATTCTAACTAACTCTACTGTACATAGATTCTAACTAACTCTACTGTACATAACTAACTAATTATACTTTATATTCTCATCACCCCCCCTCAAATTGGAGGTGATGTAATTACAGACAACTTGTGCAATAAGGCAGTATGTTTAACTCCAGTCAGAGCCTTGGTGAAGATGTCTGCCAACTGTGAATCAGTGGGAATATGATGGAGTGTGATTAGGCCTTGTTGAAGCTTGGTCCTAACAAAGTGACAATCGATTTCTATGTGCTTTGTCCTCTCATGAAAAACTGGATTCTTTGCAATGTGGACTGCTGCTTGACTGTCACAATGGACAGAGATAGGTAAGGAGCATTGTACAGTCAACTCATCCAACAATCTTTCAAGCCACACTAGTTCTCCTACAACTTGTCTCACAGCTCTATATTCAGCTTCAGCAGATGACAAAGACACTGTTGCTTGCTTCTTAGACTTCCAGCTGATAGGACTATTACCCAGAAGCACTAGGTATCCACTAACAGACTTCCTGGAATCAGGGCAAGCAGCCCAATCAGAATCACAATAAGCACTGATAGTGAGATCAGGCTTGTTTGAGATAAAAATCCCCAATGTTGGATCCTGTTTCAAATATCTGAGCACATGGTATGCTGCTTTTAAATGTGGTTCCCTAGGTGATTGCATAAATTGGCTCAAGTGTTGTACACTATAAGCTATGTCCATTCTAGTGTTGGTCAAAAAGTTTAGCTTACCAACCAACTTCCTGTATTGAGTAGGATCAGATAAAAGATTGCCATCTGTAGCTGTTAATTTCTCAGTGCAATCAAGTGGTGATGTAGTGGCCTTGTGACTTAACACATCAAAATCTTTCAGGAGATCAGAAGTGAATTTCCTTTGTGAAACTAGCACTCCATCATGTCTGTATAATATTTCCAGTCCCAGAAAGTAGTGTAGTTTGCCCAAATCCTTTATCTTGAACTGATCATTTAAGAAGCTCTTTAAGGAGTTGATTTCAGCCACATCTGTTCCAGTTAGAATTATATCATCCACATATACAGCAACAAACACCAAGGAGCAGTCCTTCCTTTTGTAGAACAGTGAGTAATCACTGTCTGAGTGCTGATACCCAATTGAACATAGACAGTTTGCCAACTTCTCATACCATTGCCTACTGGCCTGTTTTAGTCCATACAAAGACTTCTTCAATTTGCACACCATGTTATCACAACCTACTACAAGACCTTGTGGAGGTGCCATGTACACTTCCTCATGTAAATCACCATGTAAGAATGCATTATTGACATCTAGCTGATACAAGCTCCAATCTTTCTTAACAGCTAAAGAGATTAATGTTCTAACAGTAGTCATTTTAACTACAGGTGAGAAGGTTTCAGTGTAATCCACCCCAGCTTGTTGTGTATAACCTTTGACCACCAGCCTAGCCTTGAACCTCTCCACACTCCCATCAGCTTTGTGCTTGATTTTGTACACCCACTTGCACCCAATAGCTTTCTTCCCATCAGGTAACATGACCATCTCCCAAGTGTCATTAGCATACAAAGCTTCAAACTCCTGTGTCATGGCCTGCTGCCAGGCAGGGTGCAATATTGCTTCCTCAAATGAAATAGGCTCACATTCATGTGAAATGGTTGTTACTAACTGCTGACTATCAGAACAAAGACTGGTGAAACATACATGTTTATGGGGAGATATAAAGGAAGTGAGGGAGTGCAGCTTGGGTATGGTGTAGGTGTATTCTTTTAGGTAATTAGGAGTGTGTATGGTTCTGGTTGTTCTTCTAGGTGCTGATATTGTAGGTACTGGTAAAGTATCATGATGCATGGTGGCATTTGGGTCAGGTAAGGTAGGTTGAGTTGTAGATTCACGTAGGACAGCAGGTGGTACTTCATTCATGTTGGTATTACTGGTTACTTGATTATTAGTGACTTCATGTGGTGTGAAATTTTCCAGTTGATCATCATTAGCAAAAATGTTCATATTACCAGACATACAAGGCATGCTAGTGGTATGAGTAAGCATTTGCAGAATGGAATTGAAACTAGAACCATCAGGGGCAATAACAAAAGGAAAAATATTTTCTTGAAAAATAACATCTCTTGATATATGAACTTTCTTGGTAGCTAAATTCAAAACTTTGTAACCTTTTGTATTGAAAGGGTAACCAACAAAAACATGAGGTGTGGTTCTAGGTTCAAATTTATCTTTGTGAGTTTTCAAGGTAGTGGGGAAACAAAGACAACCAAAACTCTTAAGGTGGGAATATGTAGGTGATTTATGGTACAACATTTCATATGGAGACTTATTCTGTAAAAGTTGAGTAGGCAGTCTATTAATCAGGTATGTGGCAGTCAATACACATTCCCCCCAGTACCTCATAGGCAACTTTGACTGAAACAAAAGTGCCCTTGCTGTTTCAAGTAGGTACTTATGTTTCCTTTCTACCACCCCATTTTGTTGAGGTGTATAAGGACAAGTTCTTTGGTGTATGATACCTTTGTTTTGGAAGAAATTTGTGGCTTCAGTTGAAGTAAACTCTAACCCATTGTCAGATCTTATGGCTTTTAACTTGGTTTGGAATTGGTTTTCTATGAGAGATATGAAGGCTTTGATAGTTTGGAGAGCATTACTCTTACATCTCAGCAATTGTGTCCAAGTGGACCTACTGTGGTCATCTACCATAGTGAGGAAATAATGATATCCATCATGAGTGGGAACATGATATGGTCCCCATAGGTCAACATGTAACAACTCAAACACTTTAGTGGTGGTGGTGATACTTTCTGGAAAAGGCATCCTAGTTTGCCTAGCCATAGGGCATATATTGCAAGTAAAAGGCTGTTTAGGAGAAAAATGAACAGGTATAGTTGAGATTTTTTTCATTTTTACAAAAGGTACATGTCCTAATCTAGCATGCCACAAAAGTTCATCATCATGAGTGTGATTAGAGACATTTGCAAATGAAGGACAAGCATGAGTAAAACAAGAGGAAGGAAAAACAGTACAATCTGCCTTATTCATAGGAGAGTATTTTACAGAAGAACCAGTGGACACATTAGAATATGAAACCCTGCTAGTATTGCCTAAAGAAGAGACAAGAGGACAATTAACATGAGGTGCTTTACTCTCAGCAGATGGACAACAATTATGGCATTTGTGACACAAGAAGTACAGGCCATTCTTGGCTTTACCAAGTTCCAGAGGGCTCTTCAGAGAAGGGCCCTGCAGCAAACAAGAAGATTTGTCAAAACTGACTACACCATTGAATTGTAGTGCTAAACAATTAACAGAAATGAGATTAAACTTGAAGCTAGGTACAAATAACACTTTGCTTAGAGTCAAAGCTGGATTTAAACAAGCATCACCAATTTCAGTCACTTTAACCTTGTAACCATTAGGGAGTGAAATTAGAAAGGGATATGGAAGTGAAATGATGTTTGTGAGGGTGGTCTTATCATAGGTCATATGGTGTGATGCTCCTGAATTTATGATCCAAGAGCCAGCAGTTAGTTTAACACATTTACAAGAAAGATCACCTATATCAGTAATAGAGGAATAACATGCAAGTATACCTGCCAAGTTCACAGCTCCATTCAGTATGTTGTCTGAATTTGAGGCTCCATTTCCAACTTGTAAAGTTCCCAGGAGATTGAGTAGTTGTTCATATTGATCTTTGGACAAGTTCAATGGCATTTGTCTCCTTACTTCAGGTTCTTCTTCAGATTGAACCCCATTTATATCAGGGCCACACACATTTGCTGCAGCTTTTCCCTTTTTGAACCTTGGATTTGGATTGGATGGGTATCCATGAAGCTTGTAACATCTATCCTTTGTGTGTCCTGATTTCTTACAGTAGTCACAAAACAAAGAAGACTTGCCAGTGCTAGAATTGCCTCTAAACCCAGCATTACCAGAACTGATACCAGAACTGGTTCCACCTCCTCCAGATGAACTGTAGTTTGTCCGGAATCCCCTGTATCTTGCACTGCTGTTGGTCTGTCCATAAGCATTGAGAGAGGTAGAATCCAAGGCTGTATGATTATGAGGCTTCACCTCCCTTTGCTTCTCTTCTTGGGACAAGATGGCAAAAGCCTGGGCCATACTTGGTAGAGTATTCATCATGAGAATGTTGCCTCGGACTGCAGTATACATCTCATTTAAACCCATTAGAAAGTGTATAAGCCTGCGATCTTGTTCAGCCTTAACCAATTTTGTTTTACCACCACAAGTGCACACACAATTGCACTGAGAGCTGATATCAATAGTGCTCATTTCTTCCCAGAGTTTCTTCATTTTAGTGTAGTAACCAGTGATATCCAGAGTGCCTTGGACAAGGTCATTGATCTCCTTTTGAAGCTGGTACAACTTACAACCATTGGTTTGATCGTACCTTTCTTCTAGTTCTCCCCAAAGCTCCTGAGCATTATTGACATACTGCAGACTATCACGCAAATCTGGTGACAAGGAGTTCAGGATCCAAGATGTGACCATATCATCACACCTTTCCCATTGCTGAAAGCTAGGATCAGTAGGATCAGGTCTCACAACCTTCCCATTAATGAATCCTGTCTTGCTCTTAACAGATAAAGCCCTGAGAACTGCTCTTCTCCAGGATCTGTAACCAGTTCCATCGAAAACTGCAGGTAATAGGGATGAACTCGCATTCTCAGATGGATGCAAGTAGAAAGGACTAGGGATTTCTACCCTAACAGTGGATGCAGAAGCATTTGGAATGGAATCATTTGAAGAATCGACCATTGTGAATTGAAAATTGGGAAGAAGATCAAGTCGAGAACAACCAGATCAAACAGAGTTCACAAACAAAATTGACAGATCGAAGATCCAGTCGATATCAACCAGATCAAACAAAAAATTCACATAAGAGGAAACGAAGCTCACAGATTGAATTGGAAACGAAAAAAAATATGAGCAATTCCCTGTGCTCTGATACCATGATGAAATCAGCTACTGATCAGTCAAGCTCCACCATTGATGGAGCTTCAACTCACATGAGAGAAGATGAGAGAAGAAGAGAGAAGAGAAGAGAAGAAGAGTCTAGAAGAGCAACATGAAAATTATCTCTCATTCAATGTGAATTAAAACTACAAGAATTACAATGTGACTATATATATAATCACTGGCAGAAATTAACTAACTAACAAACTTGATTCTAACTAACTCTACTGTACATAGATTCTAACTAACTCTACTGTACATAACCGACTCTACTGTACATAACTAACTAATTATACTTTATATTCTCATCAACTTGCTTTCTATATTAGTTTATTGTTTAATAACAAGAAAAACACCTGAGACTTATTTTAATTTCTATTTGACCTAAAGAAAAACTTATGATTTGTTCTATTCCGTCATTATTTTATCACTTTGTCATGGAATCATCTGATTTGAACTGTCCATGAAATATTTCTACGTAATTGTAATTAAGCTATTGACTAATATGTGAACATAGGTTGCTCACCGTCATTCTTGAATGTGAACATGTCTTTTCTAAGAAAGACAATAGAGTTTTTCTTAAGAGAAAAGAAAAGAGGTTTAAGAGAAGCAATCTTTTATATATATATATATATATATATATATAGTCAAGAAAATAAAAGTTTTTTAGTTTGTGTTGAAGAAAAACGTGATGGACAACATATGTGGAAGAGAGTAAAATTTGTTATAAGTATCTATCATGAGTCATAAAGAAGCATATTGTTATTCTTGGGTATTCAGTTTCTGCTATCTCCTCCTATTTTTATTCAACTCTTTCATTATTATTAGTGGTTTGTAATTTTATTAAGATAAAGCTAATATAATCAATTAGTTTGGTAAAGTATTTAGGTTGTTACAATATGAACATGATCTATGATCAGCACTGTCATCCGTAACACACGGCTCTATTAATGGCGGTGGTGATAACATAGATGTTCATTCTATCATTGATCGGTGAAACTGACAAAGCAATCATTAAATTCTTATCTAAACTTCTTACCCATATTCGATTACTACTTTTGCTCATAATTTTAATTTTCATCATTCAACATCTGACTCTTTCGTTAAGAGTGGTGAGCCAAATTCGATTCATAGAGATATTTGGTTCCTCAGTTGGTGTTGATGGAGGTGATATTAACGATGATCGTAAAAATGGCAAAGTAATCACGGAATATATCACAACTTCTTACCTCAATTGGATTACTCATTTTGTCTATAATTTTACTTTTCACAATCCAATTTATGTTATCTGATAGCAGCATTTTTGTTTCAAGTATTTTTCGAGTGGTGACCAAATTCTATTCACTGTGCGAGTGGTTCCCCTGTTGGTGTTGCTCTTGTTCTTCTACTTGATTTGTTTCTTCTGTATAATCGATTTTGAATCTTTGGTGGTGATGGTGATGATGAAGATTGAAGTAACGAAAATGAATCATAAACATATTTAGAATTTAAATTGGACGGATTAAGAGGTTGACGTTCAGGATTCTAACACAAGCCATTTTGATTGAATGAATTCAGAGGTTGGAGTTTGAGATTCTAACATAAGTAATTTGATTTATACGATTTGAGATCTATTATTTTATATTTTTTTAAATACACTAGTTGAGATGCACGTACGTTGCACGTGAATGTCAAACCATGTAGTACATTATTTTTAATAGAGATGTTCATTCCGTCATTGATCGGTGTAAATGGCGAAGCAATAATTGCATTCATCTTTGAACTTTTTTCCCCAATTAGATTAATCCTTTTACTTATAATTTTAGGTCTCACCATTCAATTTCTCTCATCTAACTCTTTCGTTTTGAGTGGTGAGCCAAATTCGATTCATTGAGCTATTGGTTCCCCGATTGATGTTGATTTAGTTCGTCTACTCATTTTCCTCTTTACCAAACAAAAATCAGAGGAACAACCAACTCTATTCAACTTCACTCATTCTGTCAACATGAACTTGATGGACAATCAAGGTCGCGGTCCTTCACAAACGGCCCTATTAGCGGTGGTGGTGGTAATATCAGTGATGATCGATAAAAATGGAGAACCAATCACCGAATGTATATCACAATTTCTTATACAAATTGGATTACTCCTTTTGTCTATAACTTTACTTCTAACAATTCAATTTCTCAAATCTGATAGCAATATTTTTGTTTTGAGTATTTTTTTCGAGTGGTGAGCCAAGTTCTATTCATCCTGAGAGAGGTTCCCCTATTGGTGTTGCTCTTGTTCTTCTCCTTGATTTGTTTATTTTGTATAATCAATTTTTTTTATCTTTGGTGGTGGTGTGATGATGAAGATTGAAGTAACGAAAATGAATCAGAAATAGATTTAGAATTTAAATTAAATGGACTGAGAGGTTGTTGTTTAGGATTCTAACACAAGACATTTTGATTGAATGGATTCAGAGATTGGAGTTTGAGATTCTAACATAAGGTATTCGATTTATACTATTTGAGATCTATTATTTTACATTTTTTTTAAAAATACACTAGTTTAGATATACGTGCGTTACACGTGAAAGTCGAATCATGTAGTACATTTTTTTTTAACAAAGATATTCATTCTATCATTGATGGATGAAAATGGCGAAACAATCATTGAATTCATCTATGAACTTATTACCCCATATTAGATTAGTCCTTTTGCTCATAATTTTAATTTCACCATTCAATTCCTCTCATCCGACTCTTTCGTTTAGAATGGTGAGCAAAACTTGATTCATCGAGCTATTGGTTCCTCAGTTGGTGTTGATTTAGTTCTTCTACTCATTTTTCTCTTTACCAAACAAAAATATAGAGGAACAACCTACTCTCTTAAAATTCACTTATTCTATCAACATGAACATGATGGATGATCAAGGCCGCGGTCCATCACATACGACCCTATTAGCAGTGGTGGTGGTGATATCAATGATGATCAGTAAAAATGGCGAAGCAATCACCGAATGTATATCAAAACTTCTTACCCCAATTGCATTACTCCTTCTGTCTATAGTTTTACTTCTCACAATTCAATCTCTCTTATCTGATACCAACATTTTTGTTTTGAGCATTATTTCGAATGATCAGTCAAATTTTATTCATTGTGGGAGTGTTTCCCTGTTGGTGTTGCTCTTTTTCTTCTCCTTGATATGTTTCTTCTATGTAATCAATTTTCGATCTTTGATAGAGTAGCTTGATTATGGGTCTTACAACTGCATGAGAATCGTAAAATAATTTGGGGTAGGACAGTTTCTGTGTCTAATAGATATGGAATTGATGTTAATGGACTTGGACCCTTCTTACCCCATACATAGTAGACCAGAAATCAATCTTAAAACCCATGGTCCAAGTTGTTTATTTGTGTTGTATAATTATTTTGTAGAAAGTTGATTGTGCTGCACCAACAAAGCTCATCCATGTAGTCAGCGATAGTTGTGCTGAATATCTTTTCAAAGTGTAATAAGCCTGAAAAATTCTAGTGTAAGCTTGTGTGTGTTATGTGGAGATTTCTCCTCAAAAACAGTAGTTAGTTCATATATAGATTACTAGAGGAACTACATAATTCTTGCAAGTCATATGTTTGAATGCTTGTTTTGTTGAGAACACAATATCATGATTCATGATAGCTAATGTTGTATCGAAAGAGTTTTGGCGAAAAACCTGGATGATGCACCATATTTACCACGTAATGCAGCTAGCAGCAGTGAGGATCGAGCCTTTTAACCAGTTCTCGTGGATAACACTATTCCCTTTGTGGATGTACATAAGAGGATGTCCTAAGCTTTTCACAATGTCATGCTCACAACCCCAGCCAAGGAAACCAATATTGCCCATTACCTATTTGAAATAAGATAACTTTATCACAGACTAACTTTAATACTTCAATGAACCACCTCCGATAAACAAAAAGAAAACAAAGCTGATAGCAAAGGTCTATCTCATCAGATTTAAGTTGGCTGCTAAAATGGCAGACTAGTTGTGTTTCCAAAACTGAATTTACGTTTTTCAGCATTCTTCATTCACTACTAAAAAATTATCAAAAAACAACGGTCAAAAGCAACGGACTGCGTCACTTTTTAGCTTGACGCTTTTCAAAAAGCGACGGACTGCGTCGCTAAAAAGCGACGGATAGCTTCGCATTTTTACTATTTTTATTTTATTTTTTTTATAAAAAACGACAAACTCCGTCGCTTTATTTTAATTTTCATTTTGTTATTTCTAAACGCGACGCAGTCCGTTGCTTTTCTGGAAATTTTATTTTTAAAAACCCAGAAAAGCGACGGACTAAACCCCTCTGTCCATCGCTTTTTTGGGTTTTTAAAAAAATGAAAACCCAGAAAAGCAACAGACTAAACCACGCTGTCCGTCGCTTTTTTTGCAATATTTTTGACAGTTTCTGCTGCCCACCTGCAAATACAATTCAATTCAATTTTATACTATTCAGCTCAATCAAACACACACAATTATAAACAATCTAAACAAAATATAAAACAACAAACTTAAAATAACATTCAAAAGTATCTAAATCATAAATTAAACACTTATAAAGTCTTTTAAAATTTGTTTCAAAATTTCAAAAAAGTTCATAAATGTCCAGAGATCTAAACTAGGGAGTGAGATCTACATAATCATCGTCATCACTCTCGTTGTCGGTGTCATTGGGAGCGGAAGTAGTAGGTCGACGAGCGAGGTTCATCACTTGTTCTTTGATTTGCTGAACGGTCTCACTCATGCTTTCTTGTTCAGCTACTCTTCTCCGCTCCGACTCTGCTAGTGTCGCTGTAAGTTTAGCTATTTGATTCGACATAGCAGCAATCTGAACAACGTCAAGTGCCTCGGCTTGACGTGACGATCCAATACCTTCTAAGCCTGACTGGAGTCGTCTAACATCGTTTCGAGAGCCTAGACCATAGCATCTACCCTTGTGTGTCCCCCCTACCACTTTTCTTTCCAAATTTGGGTGGACAATTCAGGGGTCAATTGGACTAAACTATCTAGATTCTCAGCGACGTGTTGATGAAAGTCATTATGCATATTAAATATAAAAATTAACATCAATATATATACATATCATAAATATATTCACTATTAATATATATTATTCATATTAAATAACTTACAAAAGTTCGTTCCGCCCTTTCCTCCACACACACATCCGGATCCGACTCATTTTCTTTCTTCCTGACATGAGTCTTCTTGAAAATCTCTGGTTCAATGGGAGTGAGTCCCAATTCTTTTTCCTATAAATAAAAATTGAAATTTATAACGATATATATGAATCAACTAATTATTTATTTAAGCACTTACATGCACTACAAGGACACCTAACCAATGCATTAATCTTGAAAATGTCAAGTGTCATTGTATGTTCAATAAAATTTCTAACACCGTCAATAAACTCAGGTTTCAAACCAGCACCAGTTTCATAATGCATATTATACATCCACAAACGATGATCCATCTACAAAAATATAGATATACAATTATATTATAAATACAATTTAATAATAATTTTACTAGTAGTAGTCCTAAAACTAGTTTAGTATTGACAAATCCACATTATTTATTTTAACTTATTTAAACAACTTAACAACTTTTTAACTTGAACTAGTTTAGTTTGACTTAATTCCAACAACTAAATCCATCAACAAAACCACATTATTTAATTTAACTTATTTAAACAACTTAACAATTTTTTAACTTGAACTAGTTTAGTTTTGACTTAATTCCAACAACTAAATTCATCAACAAAACCACATTATTTATGTTAACTTATTTAAACAACTTAACAACTTTAACTAGTTTAGTTTTGACTTAATACAACAACTAAATCCACCAACTAAACCACATTATTTATTTTAACTTATTTAAACAACTTAACAACTTTTAACTTGAACTAGTTTAGTTTTGACTTAATTCCAACAACTAAATCAATCAACAAAATTTAATGTAACTTATTTAAACAACTTAACAACTTTATAACTTGAACT
The DNA here is from genome assembly GCF_900185275.1 of Solanum verrucosum. NCBI lineage: Eukaryota > Viridiplantae > Streptophyta > Magnoliopsida > Solanales > Solanaceae > Solanum > Solanum verrucosum. Next base: position 483,964 of record NW_026020574.1, read on the forward strand.
AGTTTAGTTTTGACTTAATTCCAACAACTACATTCATCAACAAAACCACATTATTTAATTTAACTTATTTAAACAACTTTATAACTTTAACTAGTTTAGTATTGACTTAATTCAAACTACTAAATCCACCAATTAACTAAATCACATTATTTATTTTAACTTATTTAAACAACATAACAACTTTAACTAAATCCACCAATTTTGTCATCAATAGGATCAACTAGTGTTGGTACTTATGCTCAACAAATATATTATTTCTAAATTTAAAGTTAAGTGTCAACACTAGATGGACACAAATCGATCTTTCAAGAAAATCAATTTTGTCATCAATAGGATCAACTAGTGTTGGTACTTATGCTTAACAAATATATTATTTCTAAATTTAAAGTTAAGTGTCAACACTAGATGGACACAAATCGATCTTGCAAGAAAATCAATTTTGTCATCAATAGGATCAACTAGTGTTGGTACTTATTCTTAACAAATATATTATTTCTAAATTTAAAGCTAAGTGTCAACACTAGATGGACACAAATCGATCTTTCAAGAAAATCAATTTTGTCATCAATAGGATCAACTAGTGTTGGTACTTATTCTTAACAAATATATTATTTCTAAATTTAAAGCTAAGTGTCAACACTAGATGGACACAAAACGATCTTGCAAGAAAATCAATTTTGTCATCAATAGGATCAACTAGTGTTGGTACTTATTCTTAACAAATATATTATTTCTAAATTTAAAGCTAAGTGTCAACACTAGATGAACACAAATCGATCTTGCAAGAAAATCAATTTTGTCATCAATAGGATCAACTAGTGTTGGTACTTATTCTTAACAAATATATTATTTCTAAATTTAAAGATAAGTGTCAACACTGGATGGACACAAATCGATCTTGCAAGAAAATCAATTTTGCCATCAATAGGATCAACTAGTGTTGATACTCATTCTTAACAAATATATTATTTCTAAATTTAAAGATAAGTGTCAATACTGGATGGACACAAATCGATCTTGCAAGAAAATCAATTTTGCCATCAATAGGATCAACTAGTGTTGGTACTTATGCTTAACAAACAATCGATGGATACAAAAATATTATCATAAAATTAAAGCTAAGTATCAATACTAGATGGACACAAACACATAATTGAAAACAATTATACTTGAACTTTAGAAATTTAGAAGCACCAACCTTATCTCCTACTTTGATGAAAGAAGCAATATAGTCTTGTATCAACTTTTTTAGATGTTGAGCTTCCTCAGTTGCCTAGCACGAAAAGTTCTAAAATTAGTCAAATATAAACTTCAAATCCAAGAATATTTATATATATATTCAAGTTTTAATAAGTTCAAGTTTTCAATTCAAGTTCATATGTAATTTATAGGGAAAATGCACAAGTACCCCCCCCCCCCAACCTATGTCCAAAATCCCTGAGACACACCTAACCTTCACTAAGGTCCTATTACCCCTCCAAACTTTTCAAGTTCAAGTTCCAGTTCTAAGTTCAAGTTCAAGTTCTAATTTCAAGTTCAAGTTCTAAGTTCAAGTTCAAATTCTAAATTCAAGTTCAAGTTCTAAATTCAAGTTCAAGTTCTAATTTGAAGTTTGAAGTTCAAGTTCTAAGTTCAAGTTCAAGTTCAAGTTCAAGTTCTAAATTCAAGTTCAAATTCTAATTTGAAGTTCAAGTTCTAAGTTCAAGTTCAAGTTCAAGTTCAAGTTCTAAGTTCAAGTTCAAGTTCTAATTTCAAGTTCAAGTTCTAATTCTAAGTTCAAGTTCAAGTTCTAAGATCAAGTTTCAATTTCAAGTTCAAATTCTAAGTTTAACTTCAAATTCTAAGTTCAAGTTCAAGTTCTAATTTCAAGTTCAAGTTCTAAGTTCAAGTTCAAATTCTAAGTTCAAGTTCAAGTTCTAAATTCAAGTTCAAGTTCTAATTTCAAGTTCAAGTTCAAGTTCTAAATTCAAGTTCAAGTTCTAATTTCATGTTCAAGTTCTAAGTTTAAGTTCGAGTTCAAGTTCCAGTTCTAAGTTCAAGTTCAAGTTCTAATTTCATGTTCAAGTTCTAAGTTCAAGTTCAAATTCTAAGTTCAAGTTCAAGTTCTAAGTTCAACTTCAAATTCTAAGTTCATGTTCTAAGTTCAAGTCAAGTTCTAATTTCAAGTTCAAGTTCTAAGTTCAAGTTCAAATTCTAATTTCAAGTTCAAGTTCAAATTCTAAGTTCAAGTTCTAATTTCAAGTTCAAGTTCTAAGTTTAAGTTCAAATTCTAATTTCAAGTTCAAGATCTAAGTTCAAGTTCAAATTCTACGTTCAAGTTCTAATTTCAAGTTCAAGTTCTAAGTTTAAGTTCAAATTCTAAGTTCAAGTTCTAATTTCAAGTTCAAGTTCAAGTTCTAAGTTCAAGTTCAAGTTTTAATTTCAAGTTCAAGTTCTAAGTTCAAGTTCTAATTTCAAGTTCAAGTTCTAAGTTCTAAGTTCAAGTTCTAAGTTCAAGTTCTAAGTTCAAGTTCAAGTTCACGTTCTAAGTTCAAGTTCTAGTTTAAGTTATAATTTCAAGTTCAAATTCTAAGTTCAAGTTCAAGTTCTAAGTTCAAGTTCTAATTTCAAATTCAAGTTCTAAGTTTAACTTCAAATTTTAAGTTCAAGTCCTAATTTCAAGTTCAAGTTCTAAGTTCACGTTCAAATTCTAAGTTCAACTTCAAATTCTAAGTTCATGACATTCAAACATTCATCATCTAAATTCATGACATTCAAACATTCATCATCTACTCATAACACTTCAATTACTAATTTCTAACTTCAAATTAACACTTTACTAACTAGTCCTAAAATCAAATCCAAAAAAATCTCAATTCAACCTCAAATTACATATTCTCAAGTTTAAATTAGTCCTAAAGTACAAAAATGTTAATTCTTCACTAACTAACAATGCCTAATTTAAAAATGCCCATTTTTTTAAAAAAAACCCTAAAATAAAAAATTTTAATTATCTATACCTAACTAACAATAATCAAATCAAATTAACAATTGAATAACACAACCCAACAAACAAAAACAATAATATACTAACAAACAATCAATTATAATCACTACAATTGAAAAAAAAAAAACACTAAAATTTAACCTTAACCTTAACAAGGAGAGGCCAACGACGGCAAAGGGCGACGGCGACAGACGAAGGGGAAGGGAAGCACGGGGAGAGGACGCTGACCGGTGACGGCGACGGCGACGGGATTGATATAGAGAGGAGGGAGAGAATAAGAGTGAAGAGAGAGAGAGAGAGAGAGAGAGAGATGAAAATAAGTCCGTCGCTTCTTTTAAATATAGTTGACCATCATTTTGACCAAAAAAACGATGGACTAAGAGACACTGTCCGTCGCTTTTTATAAATAGTTGACCATATATTTTGACCAATAAGTGACGGACATAAAGATGCCGTCCGTCGCTATAAAAAATATTAATAAAATAAAATAAATAAAAAGCGACGGACAACGTCGTTAATTTTTAATTTATATATAATTATTTTTAATAAAAGTGACGGACTAAGAAATGCCATCCGTCGCTTTTTGTAAAATAATTTTAAAAATAATTATTTTTATTAAAAAGCGACGGACAGTGTGGCAAAATGCGTCGCTTTTTGGAGCGACGCCGTCCGTCGCTTTTCAGTCCATCGTTTTTAAGAAGTTTTTTAGTAGTGATTTAATACTTTTTGAGTTTATTTTTTTCATTACAAAAGTTAGTTTTGTGACATTGTTACAGCGAATTGAAAGTTGGATGCAGACTATGAGTAGTAACTTTGGTCTTGTCTTTCTGCAGAAATCAACAGAAACATTAGAAAAACTACATTTATGCATATTTTTGCATTGGAGATTACTTTGTGATTTACCTTTCAAGAAAATAGGCATAGGGTAGCATAACAAACATAAACTGTGTCTTGGATGCTTTCTCATTTTTAATGCTTTCTCATTTCCTTATCTTTAATGTTTTCTCATTGCCTCTTCTCATTATTGAAAAAATATGAAGAAATATTACGGGAAAAAGCAATGTCTCAAATCGATATTGATCAATGTGAAGCATATTACCAAGTTGCGGGGAAGAAAGGAAAAGAAGAATATATGGTGTTGGATCTGAAGCAAAAAAGTACTACGGGCAAGATCTATGTGTCTCATCATCAGTACCACCTTCATTTTCTCAATCAACACCGACAACAAATATTGATGAGTTTGTAAAGCAAATGATGTCTGCACTTACTAATCATCTTGTTCCTGTTATTCTTGAGCGGGTACAAGCAGTGACTACTCCTGTTAGCAACACATCGGTTGTGACACACATAGTGCCTTCGGCTACTACTAATGTGGACGAGGCCGATCCCTCAGTTTCAACTAACGAGCATATCCCTTAGTCTCCCGCAACTTTAACTTTTGATAGTGTCAAGTCTTTTTGAAAACTACAAATTATGTAGCAACAAGTTTTGATGAACGTAGGTTCATTTAAGATTAGTTGTTAGATTACTTTGAATATTTTGAACTAAAAAATATGTGGTTTTGATTTTGCTATATATATTTTTTTAATCGTCTATGAGTATTATTTTGTATGAATGTTGATTATTTTTGGAGTATTTAGTAATTTTCTTTTAATTTATATCAGCATTTTGTATATTTAAAATAAACTAATCATATAATTTTAAGGGAAAAAGTTTAGCAACAAATTTAGCGACTATTTGGTCATTTCTATCAAAAGAATGTTGGCGACGGACTATTAAGCGCCCAATATGCTGGCTTAAATGACAAAATATGTTGCGACGAACTAGCGACCAAAATTTTGTCGCAAATTTATCCGAAGTGACGAAATGATGATATAAAGTGGCAACAAAACTATATTATATTATGACGGATCAATCTGTCACCAACAAGTGGCGACGAATATAATTCGTCACTAAGACGTCGCTAAAAGTGTGACGGAACTCATTTTTCGTTGCTAAGAGATTATTAACGAGCGAAATAGTAACATCCAACAATTCATCGTGAATCCATCGCTAATCATGGTTAGTGACGGAATTTCATAGATTAGCGATGGATTCTATCCGTTGGTAAACGCTGTTTTTTTTTTTGTAGTGGGTGGTGATGATGAAGATTGAAGTAACAGAAATGAATCATAAACATATTTAGAATTTAAATTGGATGGATTCAGAGGTTGATGTTCAAGATTCAAACACAAGGCATTTTGATTTAATGGATTCAGAGGTTGGAGTTTGAGATTCTAACATAAGGCATTTAATTTATACGATTTGAGATATATTATTTTACGTTTTTCAAATACATTAGTTTAGATGCACATGCATTGCACGTGAATGTAAAATCATAGAGTACATTATTTTTTTAACTGATGTAAATTTTATTATACTAGCAATTTAAGTAATCGATTATAAAAGGAATAAAAAATATATATGTTTCTATTAATAATGAATGCACTTTTTTATATTTGCTTATTGTGTGCATACTAAAAGATGTGAAATCAATATCCCAAAACATTTATAGCTTGACTTTTTTCTCTTTTAAAATTAATTGTGGTGTGTAAAAATAAAAAAAGTCACTCTTAAATCTATTAATTGCACCTTTTAAATATACTTTTCCCTCCCTCCCTTATAATTCTTTGCTTAATATATTGCTGTTATATTGTTGGAGTATCTTACAAGTTACACAATTGATGATATCACAATATCTCAAATATATCAAACCAAATCAATATCACAATCATATCAACACTTCAACACTCAATCAATATGTCACGCCCCGAGCCTACACCCTGGACGTGGCCGACACTCGAAGACCATTGCTGGCCCCCAAGCGAACCCTTGGCTTGGATTTCTTAACTCAGCGGAAACTTAACTCGACAGCAACTCAATGCAATGCAAGGTTATAAAACAACCTAACTGATAAAAATCTGGCCAAAAAGGCAACTCGAGTCCCAAAATAGAATATTTACATATATACATAGATGAGAGACTCAAAACCAACTGACCGACTGTCTATGAAGCCTCTATAATACTGAGATGGATGTTGGGACAGACCCCACAACATCCTAATAAAACAAAACTAAGAGAACAAAATAATCGAGTCCTCCGGAATGCAAAGAGGCTCACCACTGACTCTGAAGTACTCAACTGGATCAACGGCGAACCGGACGCTGGCCCTGGGTACCTGTGTCTGCATCATAATAAGATGCAGGCCAACTGGCATCAGTACATTGAATGTACGAGTATGCGAGCTGGAAAACTAAACCACAACTTAAGCTTGGAAAGAGTACAAAGGAACTCTTACCTTGGCTCTGTTCAACTCATGAATAACTGAACTCAATATATAAAGCAATAAGACACATGCAATATATAAAGCTTGTAAAATAGTGTAAACAACTTAGCTTGTTAAAGATAAAACAATAACAGCTCAACTTTACTTATATAAAAGTAATATAACTTTAGTGGGAGATTCTTTAACCGACAATCACCACTATGAGCCTTAGTGGTGATACAACGTTTTACCTCACGTTGCCCAAGGACCATCCTATACCTTGCCGTGATATAGGAAGCTAACTTTACTAAGTGGATCCACTAGCTTAATCTTACGGATTCATCTAAAAAGTATGACCCGTTAACTCCCATGTTGGCGCATGGTTCTTATGGAGAGTTGAGTTAATATGAACTCGTGTCTCCAATTCGGTGCTCAAGACTACTCCCAGAAATACTTAGCTCATAAGTGTTTTAAACACATCTTTCTTTATTTGAGATAATTACTCAAAACTTTGCCCGAAGGCTCACTTGGAAACAATGTTCCTTTTTCTTGAAAACTAGCCCAAAGGCTCTTTTGGAATCATAGTTCCTTTCTTACTCAAATGTAAAAACATTTGGAAACTTCTTTGGGAATACATAGTTCCCTAATAACTTTTGAGAAATGAACTCAACTTTAAACTCTTGACTTAACTTGAAACTCTTGACTCTTTACTCTTTACTTGACTTGAAACTTGAGCCTTAAAATGAAGTTAAAACATTCAATAAAGACTCTTGAACAACTTGAAAGACTTACCTTGACTCACTTCTTTAACTTCTAACTCAACTCTTAACTTCACTTGACTTGGAAACTAACTCTCATTGAATTGGAATCATGAATTCAAGGTGTTTGATCACGTGTTATGGATGAGTTCCTGACGTTTAAACGTACCTTGGGGTGTTGGAAACAACTAGGGAACAGAGGTACAATACCTAGGAACATGTATGAGAAAGTGGGGAAGGAATGGGAAGACTTGGCGCTTTGAGAGGCGCGGAGCGCCAGACCTCAAACTTCAGAGGGGTCTGGTTGGGGCTCTGGTAGGGGCGGCACCCCAAGGGCTGGACCTCAGAGTCCCTCTTGGGGCGCACTGGCTGGCGCGATGCCCCAGCCCTTTTCCCCGAAAACTCAACTTTTCTCCAACTCTAAACCTTCTAAACTTCAAAGCTTTATCGCCCAAACACTTAGAATCATCAAAACCCTTAACATACACTAGATTCAACTCAAAAACACCACCGGAAACATACACCAAACCAACAAGAACTACAACACAACACAACTACAACTTCAACAATTCCAACCAACAACTTCAATCAAACATAATCAATCTTTTCTCGAAATTAAACGAGCTTGGCGTGTGGGGGAAAGAACCAACCCAACACTATGAACTCACATACCTTAATAGGGATCACCCCCGAAGAAAACCACGACGATCTTTACGAAGTTTGCTTCTTCTTCTCCTTTCTCTCCTTTTCTCTCAAGAACCCTAACTCTTACTCTTTTTAAAAAGGGAAAAACTGATCAAAATCAGTCTTACACCTTAATATATATCCAAAGACAAGGCTAGGGAAAAGACCAAAATACCCTTACAATTTCCGGACGGATTCCCTGCCAACTGCCCAACTTTCAAAGGGTATAACTCGCTCATACGAACTCAGAAATGAGCAAACTCGATGGCGTTGGAAAGACCAATCCACGAACTTTGCAACCATAACTGGAACCACACCTAGATCATCCTGAGCTAGGAGTTATAACTGTTCAAAGTTGGCCAAAAATTCATTATATTTTCATACTTAACCAAATTTTCCAGATTTTTTTAATTCTTTCCAAAAAGACTATTTCCAAGTTTTAAGCTTCTTCCTAGTCCCCAACTTGCCAGAAGTCACACAATATGAAATGTATGCAATGCAAGTAGAGGGCGAAAAATCCATGTTGGATAGTTAGGATCCATGTGGAATTCATAAAGTTCATATACTTTTCGAAACCATTTTCCATTGATTTCGCAATTCGCATGATGTCAATTTGCCAAAGCCATTTCTCCTCTGCATTATTAGAATAAGAATTTTGTAAATCAACTCAGTGGCCACCAATCACCAATAATTATCATGTATCGATAAAAAATTGATGAATATATATGAAATTAGTATTTAGTTTTCCGGGATAAACAATTATTTCTTGATATAAATTGAATGTTCTAGAGTCATGTATCTTAGTGAATCACTCATGTAATTATACAATTAACAACCATCAGTAAATAACATTGTCGTTTTAGGCAATTGCTTAAAATTAAGATGATCAATCGTTATTGTGATTTAATCTAAGCACAATAGGAAAATTAATCTCTGCAAACTGTTTTGATGAATGCTATTTGTGAGCTATGTATGTAAATTTTTCACTTCTCCTTAGAGAAAAACTCTATACCCTTCTACGAAATCTCGAACCAGGGAGTCAATTTCGAGCCAATATCTCAATTAAAAATGAAGGTAAAATTTTAAAGTTTGTGTATTATTATTGGACATTGATATGGCGGCGATGGTAAAATAAGTGCATCTAGTTAACATTATTCAAAAGAAACAAATTACTATAGTATAACTTCTTATTTTGGGTTTATTACAAGCAACTATTACATTGAGTTATATTTGAACACTGTAGATTTAAAAATAATAGAAAGTAATTAATATATTATCGCCAATCATTGTATCCTTTACATTAACTAGTTTTAAAGAGTGCATTGATGAATTCCTTTTCTGGAATTGGAATTTGGAAACTGGAAGGATTAACCCTTGTTGTCACCTCTTGAGTTTCAGGCATCGACATTAACGCAGTACGTGAAACTTGCTAAATAAAAAGATGATCAAGTAGTTGACATGACGTCCATTCTGTTACAGTATTATTTATTAAATACTCGTACAAAAAGTCTAGCGATCTCAAAAACATTATTCGGAATCTTATTGTCTTAATCATTCATAATTTTCTCTTGCAAACCTTTAGTGTCATAATGAATCCAGACGCGATCTCTAGTCATCATCTATGCCACAATGCACCCTAGAGACCATATACCATAAGATTTGCTATGAATACCACACAACAAAGACTCTGGAGATGCGTAAAGTAAAGTTCCTCGGTTGCTCAGCGAAATTCCAGTCATATATGTTTTTCTATCACAAACTTTCAAGGACAATCCAAAGTCAGCCAACTTCAACTTGGGCATCCCACCACGTTCATTATTGAAAACCAAAATATTAGTAGGTTTAATGTCACAATGAACCCATCCTTCCTTATGAACGTGTTGAATACCCATTAAGATTTTATATGTATAGAAACATACTTCCAATTCTAACATTGTTCTCATTCCTCTCTTGTAATTGTTGATCAAATCGTGGAGAAATTCACCATATATATGCATATTCAAAAAACAGATTGCAAATTGAAATATTATCATTGTAAATACTAATATATGTTCCAAAGAATTGAACCATCTAAAGATAACCTTTGAGAGTTGTCAAGATTATTGCTTCTTTTTGGAGTGAACTCGAATGGTTATAATCAGCACATTTAACAGCAGCAACAAAAGCACATAATAAAGAAGGATCAAACTTGATAGCATAATAGACTTTTTCATAAGAGCCAATAACAATAACATAATATGTAATTGAATGATTGTGAAAATTATAAATGGTAGTGCCTATCCTCCAATCCTAACTTGATGTGGAGAAGGTTTCTGAAAGTTAAAAGATTACCTTTTTTGGTAATTTTATTTCCATAATTGATACGAATAATGTAATTTTCTATATTCCTGAATGCAGCAAATAGTTTAAGGTTAATTAGCATCAGATATATATTTAATTAATTGTGCAGCAAATTACTATTAGCTTTCGTGAGCCCTTGTTTTTATCTTACTCCTAATTTTATGCTTGGTCATAGAAACGACACTATAAAACTCCAAGTGTTTAAATTATGCAAACATAATGACAAAATAGAGAAAAAGAACGCTATCATTAAAAGGGCATGAAGTCTGACATGCATATACAAAAAAATTTCTTTGGATTACAAGTGGAGGGGTAGATATTTTTCATACAACAAAGGCCTCAAACCACTAGCTTGAAAACCCAAAGAGAACAATAGCTAAAGTGGTCTAGGAGAGTTTGCCTATCTTTTGATAATTCTCGGCTCGAAGGGTTTGGTGGGGCCAACAATGATTAAGGGTGTGTTTGGTATGAAAGAAAATGTTTTCTTGGAAAACAAGTAGACTTTTAACTTATTTTTTCATATTTGATTGGTGAGTAGAAAGTATTTTTTGGAAAATACATGTTTGGTTGGTGAATGAAAAATATTTTTCAAAAAATACATTTTTTTCTGGCTTGAGACTAAAAAATAATCCTTAGAAAAATAATTTTTGATCTGAGTCAACCCCGATAATTGATCTAGGACCCGACACCCAAACTAGGACAAGACCTCGATAACCATTCAAAATATGACCCTGAGATATGACCCAGGACCAAACCCATGTTTATTTTTGTTCAAAAACATTTTTTTATTAAAAATTGACGGGGTCGAGGGGGACCGGGGTGGCATAAAAAATGAAAAAATTTAAAAGTTGAAATTTTTTTCAAAAACAATATTTTCTTCAAAAAAAAATTGATGGGGGTGGCCTGCGTGGGGAAGGTGTTAAAACAATTCTTTTTAAAATTTGAAATCTTTCCCAAAAATAATTTTTTTTCTTAAAAAAATATTGATTGCGGGGGTTGGGTGGTTGGCGGCTTGGTGGGGTAAAGGAGTGGGGGTGGAATAAAAATAATTTTTCAAAAGCAATTTTTTGTGGGGGTAGGGATGTTAAAGAATAACAGAAGTCCCACATTGGTGGTTAATGAGATGGGTGGACTCTTTATAAGGCTTGGACGATTCTCTTCCCTTTGAGCTAACTTTTGGGGTGTGAGTTAGGCCTAAGACCTAATTTAACATGGTATCAGAGCAGGGCCCGTCTCACCCAATGTTGGGGCCCCCAAAAATCTAATTGTCCACGCACCATGATAATAAGCATCGGGCGTGAGGTGGGGTGTTAAATAATAACAAAAATCTCACATTGGCGGTTAATGAGATGGGTGAATTCCGTATAAGGCTTGGGCAATCCTCTTTCCTTTGAGCTAACTTTTAGGGTGTGAGTTAGGCTCGAGACCCAATTTAACAAGGGAGTAGGGTTGGTAGGAGTTGGGTGAGATAAAAAATCTTAAAATTTGAAACATTTTTCAAACATAAGTTTTAAATTTTTTTATTTTTTTGTTTTGGGGGGGGGGGGGTTTGGTGGTAGGGACAAAAATATATTTGAAATATAAAAAATAAGAAAATTTTAAAAAAATGAATTGGGAGGGTCGAGTACGGGTATGGGTAGGGTAAGAAAACAAGTTAAGGATAAAGTATAGTTTTGGAAAACCTTTTTCTCAATTTGGAAGGGAAGTCATTTTCCTTAAATTTGAGAAAAATGAGCTGATTTGAAAAACATTTTCCAAATATTTAAGCCAGCCAATCATGGGAAAATTGGAAAATATTTTCCTCCATACCAAACACACCATAATAGTTGGCTCACGCTCTTGAAGATCCCTATGAGTCTAAAGGAAACGCAAAAACAATGAGCTCCACAAAAATTCCTACATCTCATTATCTTTTCGAAGCTGTGAAGTTATTGGCTAATGTTTGCATAACTCAATCAAAAGGTTTATAATGACCTTAACCGGTGTTGCAAACAAAATGAATTATTCTTAAACCTTCTTTATGGTAGTTATAACAAGATAATGGCTCTAAATATAGAGTAAGGCCTTTAATACTTTCGTTATGAAAAAGGAAGACCTAAGAAAAAGTCACATGACCTTAAGGATGACAACAATCAGTTGGGAGAAAGAATTCTCCAAATCATCAACGGGGTGGTGTTCCTTTTCTCCAGTGCCAAAAGCTGGGGCTTCCATTAGAATATCAACGATAGATTAGAATATCCATGGATACCTATCATGAGCCAAGAAAGATCAGGTTCTGATAACCCAAATTTTAAATACAAAATGGGTGCCAGCTGATCCCCCTCCTCCCCCTTTATTGAGTATATTGGAACTATTGATTGAACTTGTTTTGACTCTCTTTCTTTGGCTCCACTGAATCCTGCAATATATTTGTAAGGTATTGACTAAAGAAAGGATTCACTTGTTCTCTATCCTATTCTTTTTCTTCTACTATGACAAACACAAATGTCAAATACATCTTGGCCCTCACCATTTGATGGTGGTGAAGGAGTCAGGAATGGACATCCTCCACTATGGACTCATTAGGATATCAGGATATATTATTTTTATGGTAAATATGCAAAGAAAGGTAGAAAGTTCCACCTATCCAACCAGTGGAGGCCTTGGGCACTAAACTTTGATTGGGTGTTGATATATATATATATATATATATATATATATATATAAGGGGGATCTCGATAAAAAACTTAGTATCTTCAACCACTTTATCATGGTCAGCTCCTTGATGATCATCGACAAAGATAGAAAGTTGGAGAGTAATAATAGTAACAAAAAATTGCTTATCAACTCCATTAAAGGTATCACTGATGGGAGACTTTCCTCAGGCTAGCTTGAATCGATGCAACGCCTCTTAAGAATAATTATTATTAAAGGAAGAGGCTGATGAGATACGTGGATGTTACTATGAGGATGCAGAAGAATGTGAGGGAAAAGGCATGACTAACTTATTAAGATTAAGAGAAAATAGATGAAAGAACACAACACTTTCTAATTTTACTTTTTGAGTATATATTCCCATCTAAGATGAGTGGTGATTTTAATTGTAAAAGGGTAATCATCATTGAGATAAGTTGTAAGGTCTCACCCAATCATTCAGATTCACTAACTCTACCTACAGATTCAGAGAGATGTCATCTAAATGAGTTTCAAGGGTAATCAATAGTAGCACAATGACAAGACAGACTTTTTAAAATAACGAGAGTCTTTTCGATTGCTCTCTCAGCTAAAACAAACAATTCTTTCAATATTTTCACTTTCCAAATATATTTCACTAAGTATCCGAAAAGTGGGGAACTATCTATATGGAATACAAATTAAGCTTTGGGGTGGTCTAATGGGGTTCAACACATTGAAGCATCATTTAAATAGATTCAGGCTTCATGAGTCGGAGAATTTGGACTCATTCGAGGTTACTTAGTTCACCAAATAATGTCCTCAATGTCATTTTATGTATATTTATAATGCTAAAGTGTTGATTTGCAGCTAAAAGGCCCAAGGACAAGAAAAATACAAAATCACTAGAAAAGAAGCCAAAAACATAGAAAAAGTTAAGTTGATGCTTGCAAAGAGAGATTGACGACTTGCCATAGTAGCACGACCTCACTATCAATGTGACTGAGACTACTTGAAAAAGCTCAAAGTAGGTCGGCGAGAAAAGAAAGTAAATGGAGACTTGCCAACTTAGTCAGTGAGGTGCTCTAAAATTGCCAAAACATTCTTAAAGTTCTGCTAAAATCTCAAAAAATATCAGCGAGGTAGAGATGCAATTAGTGACTCCCCAACCAGATCTACGAGCACTGGCTGTCTCGCCAAAACATTCTAGAAGTTCTGTTAAAATTATATGTCAGGTTGGCGAGAATCAGGGATAATATGTGATTCGCTGAAAATAAAGGTGAAGTCTATTGAGCTCGACAATAACCATTTCAACCATGAAAGATTTAAAGCTCAACTAAAAGGTGAGATGAAATCTTAGTTGGCGAGCCCAACTACCATCATCATCGATTGAGTCTCGAAGAATAAATCTTGCTAGCTTTTGGGAGAATAAAAATTACTTAGAAGAATGTAACACCTTGGAAATCAGACTTAGAAAGTGCAGCACAGAAACACCAGAACCAGTGAACCACAGAAGGTTTCACGGATCGTGAAAGGGACCACGGTCCGTTGACCTGCCCGTGAACCCAACACCTTTCCGGTAAAGGTAGACCATGGAACCCTTCACGGGCCGTGGACCACCTCACAGGCCGTACTGGCACTCGTGGGAGCTAGAAAGAGTCCATTAGGCCCAGACATCAGATCACGGGACCCTCATGGGTTGTGGTCCTGACGACGGGCCGTGGTGGTGCCTGTGGAAGGCCACCCTAGAACCAACAACTATTGGACCAGGACCACGACCAGCTTTATGGTCCGTCGTCCCTTTGACGGTCCGTCAAAGGGGCCGTGGTCAACAACGTCAAATTTTTCAGTAGGGTCGTTTTGGTCTTTTCCCTTATGCGTTGGACACCTAAATTACGTCATTTAACCCCTAAACTACGTAGTTTTGGTCAGTTTTATCCCAGTAACTAAATTAGAACCTAACCTAATCAATCTTTCACCAAAATAAAGAGAAACTTAGAGTAAAAATCAGAGAGAAAGTCGAGCAGCCCTTCAGGAAAACGCAGCAAGGTTTTCACCAGTTCCAGCCCCAAAATCGAAAGATTTCTCCGTGAATTTCATCACCAGGTATGTGAAATTTCACTAGTGGGTTCCTTTCACCCATTAGGTCTCTAGAATTCAATCAGATTCTTGATTCCCTTAATATTATCTAGACCCAGGGTTTCTAGAATTTCAGCAGATCATTACGAATTAGTTACTTTACTGTTCCTAATCAGATTATTATGATTTTAGTATGGTTTTATGTAGATTCCTTCATAAATTCAGAACCCTAGCTATGTAGTTCTTTTAGTTCATGAATTACATATGCTAGGTCAGATATTTTAGATATACATGCCTCAGATTATAATGCTTTATTATCAGTACATTAATGTTGCATTTTCAGTTAGCATGTCAGTATTTTGAGCTATCCAGTATTACAGAAATTCAGTCATAATGTGTTATTTACATAATTGATTGGGATAAGCTTAATACCAAGTGGACTAGGGTCAGTCACCCTCAAGTCCCAGAACTACGTGCCCCGTAGGTTATAAGTCCCTTATGTGGGAATCATTTTAATGATCACGCCAGTCAAGCCTCTATACCTCTAGCAGGGTATATTGGGTCCTCTCGATATGACGTATACATCGGACTCCACATTTAGCTCATGTGGTTTTATGTCGGTTATTAGTAGCTCCCTTACAGTCAGATTATATTGCATTGACCATGTTTTCAATTACAGTCAGATTTTAGTCTCAGCATGTTATAAACTTGGTCATTGCATTCAGTTAGCTCATGTTCAATATAGTATCATGCTTATCTTATATCATTGCCAGTTTCATGCTTGTTCAGTTATGTTATTACTCAGCTTTACTCTATCATGCATGCCCAGAACCTTTCAAATACTGACGCATACTATGCGCTAAATCTTCTCGTGATATAGGTTCAGGTCCTCAACTTCCAGATCACACACAGACCGGTTCCCGATCTTCAGCTCAGCAGTATCAGTGGTGAGTCCTCATTCTCTGAGAACGACAAACATGTTTCCTTTGTTTTTAGTTTTAGTTTCAGATTTTGCTAGATTTAGTTGGGGTATGTCCCAACACTTCTAGTCAGTTAGAAGCTATTTTCAGACATAGTTAGATTCAGCTTTAGCATTTGAGTTTGACCTTTTAGATGTTGTTAAACTCTCAGTTTTTATATATTTAGATAGTTTATGGGTATTCCCCATCATTTTCATTTACTTGATGTTTTAAGCTTCCGTACAGTATTTTCTTACTTTAGTTTACTTTAGTAAGCTTATGATATGCCAGCAGGATTAGCTTGGGGTCACTCGTGATCCTAGGTCCAGTGTCCACGTCCTAAGGGTAGCTTCGGGGTATGACAAACTTGGTATCAGAACATTAGGTTTAAGTGTCCTAGGATGTCTGAAAAGCCACACTAAGTAGAGTCATTTTCATGGGTGTGAAGTGCACCACATCTAATGAGAGAGAGGCTACGAAGTGTTTTAGGAAAACTTCACTTTTTTGATATTTTTATCGTGCATGGGTATGATCTACCTTTTTAACCCATTGTTATGCATTTCAGATCATGCCTCCTCATAGAGCTTACCAAAGAAATGTTAATGCCAGGAACGCTATCTAACTTTTAGCTCAAAGTGTGACCAACTAGGACAACCAGTAGGTTCCAATTCCTGCAAATGCTAATCACGGGTCGACTGTAGACATGGTCCGTGATTTTGTTAGCATGAATCCTCTGGAGTTTTTAGGGTCGCAAGTTGAAGAAGATCCCTAAAACTTCATAGATGAGGTCAAGAAGATCATTGAAATGATGCAGGTAACTGGGAATGATAAGGTTGAGTTAGCATCTTACCAGCTTAAGGATGTGGCTCATATTTGGTTCACTCAGTGGAAGGAAAACAGGGGTACAGATGCGGCTCCTATTACTTGGGAGTGTTTTAGTGAGACTTTTCTGGACAGGTTCTTCCCGAGAGAGTTGAAGGAGGCTAAGGCTCAAGAGTTCATGAGTTTAAGGCAAGGTAGCATGTCAGTCTAAGAGTACAGACTCAAGTTCACCCAACTCTCCAGGTATGCTCCTCACATAGTTGCCGATTCTAGGGCTCAAATGAATAAGTTTTTGTATGCAGTGTCAGACTTAGTGAAAACAGAGTGTAGAAATGCTATGTTGCTGAAAGATATGAACATCTGTAGGCCCATGACTCATACTCAACAGGTTGAGGGAGATAAGCTTAGGGAACATGCTAAGGAGAATAAGAAGGCTAAGACAGGCAACTATGAGTATTCTCAATAGAAATCGGGTGGTGGAAATCGCTCGCAGGTTCAGTAGAAATCTTTAGCCCCGGTACCTTCATCAGCTAGTGTTCCATCCTCCAGGTTCCGATAGGATCAGAAAGGTAGGGCATCAGGCTCTAAGTCTCGGGGGAGTGTTTCGGGTACTAGGACCTACCCAACTTGTCCTAAGTGTGGTAAGAAAAATCTAGGCGAGTGTCGTGCAAGGAAGGAATGATGCTTTGGGTGTGGTCAGTCTGGTCACAGGTTGATAGATTGTCCTTCTTAATAGGGTTAAAGAGGTAATAGTGGTAGAGCTCAGTCTACAACTTCAGTAGCAGCAGCAGGTCGCCCAACTCAGCAGGGTAACTCATCTGGTACAGGTTGTGGCCAGCACCAAAACAAGTTGTATGCTCTTCAGGCTCGCCAAGATCAGGAAGATTTTGTTGATGTGGTCACTAGTACATTACGAGTCTTTAACTTAGATGTTTATGCTTTGTTAGATCCAGGGGCTACTCTTTCTTTTATAACTCCTTATATAGAAGTCAAATTCGATGTCAGTCCAGAAACTGTCTCATAACCCTTCTCAATCTCTACTCCAGTTGGTGACCCAGTTATACCTAGACGGGAATACATAAATTGCTTTGTCACAGTCTTTCAGAAAGTCACCTCAGCTGATCTTGTAGAGTTAGAAATAGTAGACTTTGATATCATTTTAGGCATGAATTGGTTATATTCATGTTATGCCTCAATCGATTGTAGAACTAGGATCATTCATTTCCAGTTTCCAGACGAACCAATCTTAGAATTGAAGGGTAGTAGCTTAGAGCCTATGGGTTGATTCATTTCTTACCTTAAGGCCAGAAAGATAATTTCCAAGGGGTATATCTATCATCTTGTTCGGGTTAAGGATTCAAGCTCTGAAACCCCAACTCTTGAGTCAGTTCCTGTAGTAAATGAGTTCCCAGAAGTTTTTCCAAAAGATCTTCCCAGAATCCCCCAGAAAGGGAAATTGACTTTGGAATTGATCTCCTTCCAGATACCCAACCTATTTATATTCGTCCTTACATAATGGCTTCAGTTGAGCTTAAGAAATTGAAAGAGCAGTTGAAAGACCTTCTAGATAAAGGCTTTATCAGACTTAATATTTCCCCATGGTGTGTGCCGTTATTATTCATGAAAAAGAAATATGGCTCTCTCAAGATGTGCATCGACTATTGGCATTTGAACAAAGTCACAATCAAGAATAAGTATCCCATCCCCAGGATTGATGACTTGTTTGGCCAACTTCAGGGTGTTAGTCATTTCTCAAAAATAGACCTCAGATCCTACTATCATCAACTTAGAGTCAGAGATAGTGACATTCTGAAAACAACCTTCAGAACTAGGTATGGTCATTATGAATTTGTAGTTATGTCATTTGGACTAACCAATGCTCCTACAGCTTTCATGGATTTGATGAACATGGTGTTCAAGTAGTATTTGGACTTGTTCGTTATCGTCTTTATTGATGATATCCTCATTTACTCTAGGAATGAGGAAGAATATGTGACTCATTTGAGAGTTGTTCTGCAAACTCTCAAAGATCGCCAGTTATTCGGTAAGTTTAGCAAATGTGAGTTTTGGTTGCAATCAGTAGCTTTCCTCGGGCATATAGTATCTAGCGAAGGGATCCGAGTGGATTCTCAGAAAATAGAAAAAGTGAAACAATGGCCCAGACCTACCTCTCCTACAGATATCAGAAGTTTCTTGGGATTGGTTGGTTATTACAGAAGGTTCGTGGAAGGATTTTCATCTATAGCTTCTCCATTGACTAAGTTAACTCAGAAAAAGGTTAAGTTTCAGTGGTCAGATGATTGTGAGAAAAGCATCGCAGAACTGAAAACTAGGTTGACTAGAACTCCCATTTTGACTCTACTAGAGGGTTCAAATGGTTATGTGATCTATTGTGAAGCATCCAGAGTCGACCTAGGTTGCGTGTTGATGCAACGAGGTAAGGTTATAGCATATGCCTCTAGACAACTTAAGGTGCATGAGAAGAATTATCCAACTTATGACCTCGAGCTTGCAGCAGTGGTGTTTGCACTTAAGATTTGGAGACATTACTTGTAAGGTGTTCACGTAGATGTGTTCACAGACCATAAAAGCCTTCAGTATGTGTTCACCCAAAAAGAGTTGAATTTTTGCCAGAAGAGATGACTTGAGTTCCTCAAGGATTATGATATAAGTATGCATTACCATCCTGGTAAGGCCAATGTAGTAACAGATGCTCTTAGCAGACTATCTATGATAGTGTAGCACATGTTGAGGAAGAAAGAAAAGAACTAGCAAAGGATGTTCACAGGCTTGCTCGCTTGGGAGTTCGCCTTATGAGCATATTAAATGGTGGTGTATTAGTTCAGAATGGATCAGAATCTTCATTGGTAGAAGAGGTTAAGTAAAAGCAAGACAGTGATCCAATATTGCTTCAACTAAAGAGTGCAATTCATCAGCAGAGGGTTGAGGTTTTCTCCCAAGGGGGATATGGTGTGCTTCGCTATTAGGGTAGTTTATGTGTTCCTAACGTGGGTGAGTTGAGACAGCAAATTATTGCAGAAGCTCATAACTCTAGATATTCTATTCATCCAGGTGCCACTAAGATGTACCGTGATCTGCGGGAAGTCTTTCGGTAGAATGGCATGAAGAGGGATATAACAGATTTTGTGGCAAAGTGCCCTAGTTACCAGCAAGTGAATGTAGAACATCGGAAACCAAGAGGTATGACTCAAGAGATCAACATTCCTAATTGTAAGTGGGAAGTGATCAACATGAACTTTATTATAGGTTTACCTCGTACTCGCAGACATCATAACTCCATTTGGATGATTATTGATAGAGATACTAAGTCTGTGCGTTTTTTGGCCGTCAAGACTACAGATTTGGCGAATGACTACGCCAAGCTTTACATTAATGAGATATTCAGGTTATATGGGGATCCTTTGTCTATCATCTCAGATATAGGTCCTCAGTTTACCTCTCATTTCTGGAAGTCATTTCAGAAAGGTCTTGGTACTCAGGTTAATCTTAGCACAACATTTCATCAACAGATGGATTGTCAGAGCGTACCATTCAGACCTTAGAAAGGGGTGATGAGATTTGGCAAGAAAGGGAAGCTCAGTACTAGATATCTAGGCCCTTACAAGATCTTGAAAAGGATTGGTAAAGTGGCCTATGAGTTAGAGTTACCAGCAGAACTAGCAGCAGTGCATCCGGTCTTTCACATTTCGTTGTTGAAGAAGTGTGTGGGTGATCCAACATCTATAGTACCTTTAGAAAGTGTGGTTGTAAAGGATAGTCTCACTTATGAGGATGTGCCAGTTAAGATTCTTGGTCGTCAGGTTAGAAGGTTGAGAAACAAGGAAATCGCTTCAATTAAGGTTTTATGAAGGAGTCAGTCCGTAGATGGAGCTACTTGGGAAGCAAAAGCAGCCATGAAGGCAAAGTATCTGCATCTCTTTCCTTCTGATTCCATTCCAACTTGAGGTAATAGTTCCTCTTCAGTTTTTCAGTCATTAATGTGCAGATTCAGTCTTAGTATCATGTTCCTTTAATTTGTACTTGCATTTTCAGCGTATTTGCATGTCCTTGGAACTTAGTTCAGTCAAAAATCAATTTCTAGTACTTAGTTGTAGGGTTTGCAGCTCTTTCTCTCCCCATAGAGCTAGTTTAAGACTTCATTCGAGGACGAATATTCCCGAGGGTGAGCTATTGTAACACCTCGGAAATCAGACTTAGAAAGTGCAGCAAAAAAACACCAGAACTAGTGAACCACGGCAGGGTTCATGGACCGTGAGAGGGACCACAGTCTGTTAACTTGCCCGTGAACCCAACACTTTTCCAGCAGAGGTAAACAACGGATCCCTTCACGTGCTGTGGACCACCTCCAGGGGCCGTACAGGCACTCGTGGGAGCCAGGCAGAGTCCACCAGGCCCTGACGTCAGACCACGGGACACTTCACGGGCCATGGTCCTGACGACGGGTCGTGCTGGTACTCATGGAAGGCCACCTCAGAACCAACAGCTACTGGACCAGGACCACGACCAGCTTCACGGTCTGTGGTCCCTTTGACGGTCCATCAGAAGGGCCATGGTCAGTTGCATCAGATTTTTAAGTAGGGTCATTTTGGTCTTTTCCCCTATACGTTGGACACCTAAACTACGTAGTTTTGGTTAGTTTTAGCCCAACAACTAAATTAGAACCCAACCTAATCAATCTTACACCAAAATCAAGTGAAACTTAGAGTAAAAATCAGAGAGGGAGTCGAACATCCCTTCAAGAACACACAGTAAGGTTTTCATCAGTTCTAGACCTGAAATCAAAAGATTTCTCTGTGAATTTCGTCACCAGGTATGTGGGATTTCTGGGTTCCTTTCACCCATTAGGTCCCTAGAATTCAGTCAGATTCTTGATTCCCTTAATATTATATAGACATGGAATTTCTAGAATTTCAGCAAATCATTACGAATTAGTTACTTTAATGTTCCTAATCAGATTATCATGATTTTAGTATGGTTTTACGTAGATTCCTTCATAAATTCAGAACCCTAACTATGTAGTTCTTTTAGTTCATGAATTACACATGCTAGGTCAAAAATTTCAGATATACATGCCTCCGATTTGAATGCTTTATTATCAGTTAGCAAGTCAGTATTCTGAACTATCCAGTATTACAAAAATTCAGTCATAATGTGTTATTTACATAATCAATTGGGAGAAGCTTAATATCAAGTGGACTAGGGTCAGTCACCCTCAAGTCCCAGAACTACGTGCCCCATAGGTTGTAAGTCCCATCTATGGGCATCATTTTAGTGATCATGACAGCCATGCCTCTATACCTCTGGCAGGGTATATTGGGTCCTCTCGATAGGGCGTATACATCGGACTTCACATTTAGCTCATGTGGTTTTATGTCGGTTATTAGTAGCTCCCTTACATTCAGATTCTATTGCATTGACCATGTTATCAGTTAGAGTCAGATTTCAATCTCATCATGTTATAAACTTGGTCATTGCATTTAGTTTGCTCATGTTTAGTATAGTATCATGCTTATCTTATATCATTGCCAGTTTTATGTTTGTTCAGTTATGTTATTATTCAACTTTACTCTATCATGCATGATCAGTACCTCTCAAGTACTGACGCATATTTTGCGCTACATCTTCTCATGATGTAGGTCAAGATCCTCAGCTTCCAGATCACGCATAGATCGGTTCCCGATCTTCAAGTATCAGTGGTGAATCCTCATTCTCCGAGGACGACATACATGTTTCCTTTGCTTTTAGTTTTTGTTTCAGTTTTTGCAAGAGTTAGTTGGGGGGCATGTCCTAGAACTTCTAGTCAGCTAGAGGCTATTTTCAGACATAGTTAGATTCAACTTTAGCATTTGAGTTTGACCTTTTAGTTGTTGTAAAACTCTCAGTTTTCAGATATTCAGATAGTTTATGGGTATTCCCTATCATTTCAGTTTACTTGATATTTTAAGCTTACGCACAGTATTTCCTTACTTCAGTTTACTTTAGTAAGCTTATGATATGCTAGCAGGGTTAGCTTGGGGTCAGTTGTGATCCTAGGCCCCGTGTCCGCGTCTTTGGGGTAGCTTTGGGACATGACAAAGAAAGAGAAAAATCATCTTCTATAGATCAAATACGCAGAACTTTCTAAGGATTAGAGTTTTTAGCAATTTTGTAATTCAAATTGGTGGGATTTTGCTTTGGATATTTTTGGGACTCGAAGTTTGGATCAACATTATCACATGGAGAATAATATTTTTGGTATAACTTTCTTTAATTTCCATATGTATGCCTAAAAACCTCTTCTAAGGGTGTGCAATTGAATTGGGTATTGATTAGAGTATTGAGTGTTGTGAATTGCTCTGTTTCTTATTAATTCTAATGGATTTAATCTTATTACCATGTTTGAATTTATGGTTTGGAGTTGCAAACCCAAACTTAGCTTAGAACTTCATGTTTTTACCTACGAAAGATTGCATGAAGTAGATAATTGTGATTGATGATTGCATAAATGCTTTACTCACTAGATTTACTTGGAAAAAAAATTAGGTTTCATTATCATTTCTTAGAATCACTCGAAAAAAAGATTATTTATTAAGGATTTAGATTGTTTAGTATGGTTTTGTGTAGATTGATTCATAAATTCAGAACCCTAACTATGTAGTTCTTTTAGTTCATGAATTACACATGCTAGGTCAAAAAGTTTAGATATACATGCCTCCCATTTGAATGCTTTATTATCAGTACATTAATGTTGCATTTTCAGTTAGCAAGTCAGTATTTTGAGCTATCCAGTATTACAAAAATTCAGTCATAATGTGTTATTAACATAATCAATTGGGAGAAGCTTAATACCAAGTGGACTAGGGTCAGTCACCCTCAAGTCCCAGAACTACGTGCCCTGTAGGTTGTAAGTCCCCTCTATGGGAATCATTTTAGTGATTATGCCAGCCATGCCTCTATACCTCTTGCAGGGTATATTGGGTCCTCTTGATAGGGCGTATACATCGGACTTCACATTTAGCTCATGTGGTTTTATGTCGGTTATTAGTAGCTCCCTTACATTCAGATTCTATTGCATTGACCATGTTATCAGTTAGAGTCAGATTTCAATCCCAGCATGTTATAAACTTGGTCATTGTATTCAGTTAGCTTATGTTCAATATAGTATGATGCTTATCTTATATCATTGCCAGTTTTATGCTTGTTCAGTTATGTTATTATTCAACTTTACTCTATCATGCATGATCACTACCTCTCAAGTACTGACGCATATTTTACGCTACATCTTCTCGTGATGTAGGTTCAGATCCTCAGCTTCTAGATCACGCATAGATCGGTTCCCGATCTTCAAGTATCAGTGGTGAGTCCTCATTCTCCGAGTACGGCATACATGTTTCCTTTGCTTTTAGTTTTTGTTTCAGTTTTTGCTAGATTTAGCTGGGGGGCATGTCCTAGAACTTCTAGTTAGTTAGAGGCTATTTTCAGACATAGTTAGATTCAACTTTAGCATTTGAGTTTGACCTCTTAGCTGTTGTTAAACTCTCAGTTTTCATATATTCAGATAGTTTATGGGTATTCCCTATCATTTCAGTTTACTTGATGTTTTAAGCTTCCGCACAGTATTTCCTTACTTCAGTTTACTTTAGTAAGCTTATGATATGCTAGCAGGGTTAGCTTGGGGTCAGTTGTGATCCTAGGCCCCGTGTCCGCGTCTTTGGGGTAGCTTTGGGACATGACAAAGAAAGAGAAAAATCATCTTCTATAAATCAAAGTACGTAGAACTTTCTAAGGATTGGAGTTTTTAGTAATTTAATAATTCAAATTGGTGGGATTTTGCTTTGGGTATTTTTGGGACTCGAAGTTTGAATCAACATTTTCATATGGAGAATAATATTTTTGGTATAACTTTCTTTAATTTCCATATGTATGGCTAAAAACCTCTTCTAAGGGTGTGCAATTGAATTGGGTATTGATTAGAGTATTGAGTGTTGTGAATTGCTCTGTTTCTTATTAATTCTAATGGATTTAATCTTATTACCATGTTTGAATTTATGGTTTGGAGTTGCGAACCCAAACTTAGCTTAGAACTTCATGTTTTTACCAGCGAAAGATTGCATGAAGTAGATAATTGTGATCGATGATTGCATAAATGCTTTACTCACTAGATTTACTTGGACAAAAAATTAGGTTTCGTTATCATTTCTTTGAATCACTTGAAAAAAAGATTATTTATTAAGGATTTAGATTGTTCAGTATGGTTTTGTGTTGATTGCTTCATAAATTCAGAACCCTAACTATGTAGTTCTTTTAGTTCATGAATTACACATGCTAGGTCAAAAATTTCAGATATGCATGCCTCCGATTTGAATGTTTTATTATCAGTACATTAATGTTGCATTTTCAGTTAGCCAGTCAGTATTTTGAGCTATCCAGTATTACAGAAATTCAGTCATAATGTGTTATTTACATAATCAATTGGGAGAAGCTTAATACCAAGTGGACTAGGGTCAGTCACCCTCAAGTCCTAGAACTACGTGCCCCGTAGGTTGTAAGTCCCCTCTATGGGCATCATTTTAGTGATCATGCCAGCCATGCCTCTATACCTCTGGCAGTGTATATTGGGTCCTCTCAATAGGGCGTATACATCGGACTTCACATTTAGCTCATGTGGTTTTATGTGGGTTATTAGTAGCTCCCTTACATTCAAATTCTATTGCATTGACCATGTTATCAGTTAGAGTCAGATTTTAATCTCAGCATGTTATAAACTTGGTCATTGCATTCAGTTAGCTCATGTTCAGTATAGTATCATGCTTATCTTATATCATTGCCAGTTTTATGTTTGTTCAGTTATGTTATTATTCAACTTTACTCTATCATGCATGATCAGTACCTTTCAAGTACTGACGCATATTTTGCGCTACATCTTCTCCTGATGTCGGTCAGGATCCTCAGCTTCCAGATCACGCATAGATCGGTTCTCGATCTTCAAGTATCAGTGGGGAGTCCTCATTCTCCGAGGACGACATACATGTTTCCTTTGCTTTTAGTTTTTGTTTCAGTTTTTGCTAGATTTAGCTGGGGGGGCATGTCCTAGAACTTCTAGTCCGTTAGAGGCTATTTTCAGACATAGTTAGATTCAACTTTAGCATTTGAGTTTGACCTTTTAGCTGTTGTTAAACTCTCAGTTTTCATATATTCAGATAGTTTATGGGTATCCCCTATCATTTCAGTTTACTTGATGTTTTAAGCTTCC
Source organism: Solanum verrucosum (assembly GCF_900185275.1). NCBI lineage: Eukaryota > Viridiplantae > Streptophyta > Magnoliopsida > Solanales > Solanaceae > Solanum > Solanum verrucosum. The sequence goes on from NW_026020574.1 coordinate 509,801, forward strand.
GCACAGTATTTCCTTACTTCAGTTTACTTTAGTAAGCTTATGATATGCTAGCAGGGATAGCTTGGGGTCAGTTGTGATCCTAGGTCCCGTGTCCGCGTCTTTGGGATAGCTTCGGGACATGACAAAGAGAGAGAAAAATCATCTTCTATAGATCAAATACGCAGAACTTTCTAAGGATTGGAGTTTTTAGCAATTTTGTAATTCAAATTGGTGGGATTTTGCTTTGGGTATTTTTGGGACTCGAAGTTTGGATCAACATTATCACATGGAGAATACTATTTTTGGTATAACTTTCTTTAATTTCCATATGTATGCCTAAAAACCTCTTCTAAGGGTGTGCAATTGAATTGGGTATTGATTAGAGTATAGAGTGTTGTGAATTGCTCTGTTTCTTATTAATTCTAATGGATTTAATCTTATTACCATGTTTGAATTTATGGTTTGGAGTTGCAAACCCAAACTTAGCTTAGAACTTCATGTTTTTATCTGCGAAAGATTGCATGAAGTAGATAATTGTGATTGATGATTGCATAAATGCTTTACTCACTAGATTTACTTGGAAAAAAAATTAGGTTTCATTATCATTTCTTAGAATCAATTGAAAAAAGATTACTTATTAAGGATTTAGATTGTTTTGTGTGGTGTGCATAGGAGGCTTGCAAGTGCTTTGGTGACAAATCAACTTGTGATTAGAAGATTCACTTTCATACTTTCTAATCGCTCTTATTCACTTGATTTAGTTGTCTAAATGTTAACTATACTCTCTCAATTTGATAATTTGAAATTTGTTAGATTTAGTTTATATTTAACACTGGTTTTTATAAATCTACAAGGAATTAGCTCACAATTGTGACTTTTTAGTTGAAGTTCTAACATAGATTGCTCCATGTGGGATTCAACCCCAACCTTGTTTGGGTTCTTTATGATCGACGATCACTTGTACACTAATTCTTAAGGTGTACATTTGAGTGTTATCAAGGCTCAGGTTGTTATCTCTACTCATGTGACAAAAACGACCTGATATCAATTCCACTAGGGTTTAGACCGGTGACATCACAATGTAATAGAAACTTTATGTGATAAAGTTGTGCATACTACGCCCTCTCAATCTCCTTCCCTAAACATTGTTTATCAATTAACTGGGGTGAGCTTTCTGTTGTATTCGACCTTACACCAATTAGCCTTGAACCTTGAGCCAGATCTGAGACACATGGGAGTACTTAAGTATTGTTGATATTAACCTTTTTATATGACATAATAGCTATTTTTTCTAATATCCATAACTTTTTTGCTGTTCAAGTTAGGCCTATAACGTGAAATAAAAAGGCATCTCATCTTTTTTTTTTGGTAAACAAAGTGACTTAGTATATTATATTAATATGCTCCATTATAAGGTAATCGCAGAGCCGTATGGCTGCTAGTAGTATTCAGGGATGGGGTTATGGGTTGATTATAATATATACTTATACTAGTTTGCTTAGTAAGTCTAGCAAAACAAGTTTCCTCTTTGTCTACATCCAGCTTCTTCATTACAAACAAAGGTGGAACTGCAAGTAACTAAATGAACTTGTCTGTTTTCAGCTTAGTCCCCTCTTTAGCTAGAATATCGGACACTTGATTCCCCTCCCGATAGCTATGCTGCTCCTAGGAGTTCCCCAATTGCCGAAGTTGATCCCTACAGTCAGAAAGGATGTCATTATAAGACGAGTGATTATCCTTTAACTATTGGATGATTTCTTCACAATCTATGTTGATTTCAATAGGTAGAAGATTGCGTGTGATGGCTAGATTAAGACCTTTAGTTCAAGCTAGTAGTTTTGCCATAACATTGTTTGTCGAGGTTAGTTTGCCCATAATGCCCATTACCCGATTTCCTTGTTTGTTTCTAATCACCCCCTATTCCTCCCTTCCCTATTGTATCATTTGTTGATCCATCGGTATTTAGTTTGAATTTGGTGGTTGGGGGTTTCATTTAACATAAAATGGAGTAGTCTTAGTTTCTTTGGTTGGTTAGGCTAAGTATTCCACTGCGTTGGAGTATGGAGTTACAATATTAATTGTTAAAAGGGTTGGAAAATTTTCTATTAATTTTTAAATTGTTAAAAGGGTTGGAAAAATATTAAGTACTAAAGAAATATTTGTTGGTGCGTTGAGGCCTGCTCGAGATCAGTTATCACATTAGGAAACTTTTGGTTGAAAATTTAGTCATGAGCTTTGTCTTCACTCTTTCTGGTGTCCCAGATACCGGAAAAATGCTGGAATAGTGTCCATGAGTTCCAGGTTTCACATTCAGAGGATCCAGAAACAACAGCATCTAATTTCAGAAAAAGTTGAATAACTAGGATAATTCAACTATTGTTCATTGAGTTGGATGATAGAGCTTAATTTTGGAGTCATGATCATCTGAGTACTAAGGCCTCGTTTGGACATGATTTTAGTGATTTAAAATCAAAATTTTGTTTGGACATGCAATTTAGATTTCTTAAGTTGTATTTTTCCTCATAAACATGAAAACCCCACAATTTGTGAAAACTATCACAACTTACCCAAAATTCAAGACATTTAAAAATTTGAAATCACATTTTTGGAATTTGAAATCTACTTTTTGGAGAATTTGAGATTTGAAATTGAAGTTGAAATTTTGTGCAAATTTCTTAAACAATTTCAAATCAAAACTTGAAAATGGGGTTCCATATCCAGTGGCCAAATGCCTATTAAGTAAGTTAACTAATTTATTATTCATAACATGAAGAGTTTTCAAATTAGGTCAACCAGTGTTTGTAGTTGATGGTAAAGTGGATGTGTTTGTAGTTGCTTAAAGAAACCCATACAAGCTTCAATTTATCTGGCATCAGTGCTTTGTTTCAAGGAGCACCAAATGTCTCTATAAAACGACAATTTATGATTCTACGCCAACCAAGTTACTGTTTGCTACAAAAGTTCAATGTTTTCAGTTATTAGAGAAAATCATGCTTCCATTTAGCTAGCTATTTTGTCATGTTACTAGCCTTATGGAATCTCTATACCGGAAACTCTAACATACAGATTTAGTGCATTCATTGCTCCGGCCTAGTCTGTGAAGCAGGACATTCTGGTTTACTCATATTCTATTTCCGATCTTATTTGTGCACACAATCATGCAGGTTATCAAACGCTATGAGAAAGCATTTGGTGCAAGGAACTATCAGTTTACAGCTGGGAAAGTAGATTTCATCACCATCGATGCGCAAACCTTAGATGGTAATATCACAATCTACTCTTTATTTGGAGCTCTTTTTGTTGTTTCTATTAATATATATAAAAGTCATGAGCTTTGCCTTTTAGAGAAGAGTTTAAGGGTGTGTTTGGTATGAAGGAAAACATTTTCCGGAAAATATTTTCCAATTTTCTCATGTTTGGTTGGTTTAAATGTTTTGGAAAATGTTTTCCAAATCAACTCATTTTCCTCAAATTTAAGGAAAATGACTTCCCTTCAAAACTTAATGAAAACATTTTCCAAAACTCTTTTCCAACTTCTAATTAAAAAAAAAATTGTTGAAAAAATCAATTTATTTTGTCCATACCCTCAAACCAGCCCCCCAACCAAACCCCCCCCCAAAAAAAAAAAAAAATTTAAAGCTTGTTTTTAAAAAATATTTTCAATTTCAAAATTTCATTTTTTCACCCTACCTTGACCCCTCCTCACGCACCTCCTACCCAGTCCCCCACCCACCCCACCCCACCCCTACCAGCCCACCCTAAAAAAAATTAAATTTGTTTTAAAAAAATATTTTCAACTTCAAAATTTCATTTTTTCACCCTACCCTTGATCCCCCCCACGCACCTCCTACCCAGCCCCTCTACCAGCCCCCACCCCCACCCCCACCCCAAAAAAAAAATTAACTTTGTTTTAAAAATATTTTCAATTTCATTATTTCACCCCTACCCTCGACCCCCCACCCACCCACGCCCTACCAGCCCCCCCCCCCACCACCACCACCCCAAAAATAATTTTAAGTTTGTTTTTCAAAAATATTTTCAATTTCAAAATTTCATTTTTTTCACCCCCTACCAGCACCATTCCCCCCACCACCCCCCAAAAAAAATTTAAGTTTGTTTTTAAAAAATATTTTCAACTTCAAAATTTTATTTTTTCACCCCAATCCTCGACCTCCCCCCCCCCCCCCACCCCCTACCAGCCCCCATTCCCCCAAAAAAATTTAAGTTTGTTTTTAAAAAATATTTTCAACCCCTACCCTCAACCCACCCCCTACCCCCCCCACCCCACCCCTAAAAAAATTTTAAGTTTGTTTTTAAAAAATATTTTCAATTTCAAAAATTATTTCTACCCTAGTAAAAATAAAAGATATTTCTCAAAAAAAAAATCATTCATAAATCAAACACTAAAAAATTTTTCCAGAAAATATTTTTACTCATCAATCAAACATGAGAAAATAAGTCAAAAATCAACTTGTTTTCCAGGAAAACATTTTCCTTCATACCAAACACACTCTAAATAGAGAAACACTTCTATTAATTGTTAAAAGGGTTGGAAAAAGAGACCTCCCTCGCGCCGCCGTTGTCGTCGCTCGGCTTCGGCTTTGGAAATCGATCGAGAGATTATTTTTGGACAAAATTTTGTTTTAATTATTTATTTAATTAATTAAATAAAATTAAATGGCCAAAACATTTCAATTAATTAGTTAATGAACCGAAACGTTCCGATCCGACTCGAATCCGCATGACCCATTTTATTTAAATTACTTTCCCATTGTATTTGAATTTCCCGCCGTTGGAGATGACTGTTCAGAAAGGTTGCAACTTTCAGGAACAGTCATGACCGTTTGAAAGGTTGGAAACTTTCTGAAATGGTCGTGTGGTTTCTGAACGGTTGCAACCTTTCAAAACCAGTTTCTTTTGGCTATAAATATCAGTTATTCTTTAGACTTTTTGCTTACAAAAATTTCTGATTTCTACTTATTCTTCTGCACAAATATTTTTCGTGTACTTTACTGCCGTTGAGTGGCTCGCTGACACCAGCGTTTTGGTTATCAATACACTGGTGATTGAGATCATCTTATCCTGGGAGGACATATTCCAAATCAAACCTCGAATACTAGAGGGGCCTAATTTCCTTAAAGGGACACTATGCATTCAGTGGGCTTGATCTTTTTCCGTTCTGTCTTTTTCAGATTTTGGTATGTTTTATAGATTTTAGTTTTTGTGAATTAATTTATGTTCTTCTAGTTGTTTCACTGGTTCATTAAACTTTGGTAACTTCAGGTTTCTGCAAAGCTTGTTTTAACTAGTGGTACTATTTTAGACACAGATTGGGCAACAATCATAAGAAAATTATTTATTTATTTTTAATCTGTGTTTCTGGTGGAGACAAAAACCTTCGTGGTTTTATACTCCTATTAAGTTTGCAATTAAAGTTATTGCTTACTAAGCCTGTATCGATTTTTGTTTATCAGAAATGGCAAACAACAATGTTATAGTGATTGTTGCTGCACCAACTCAAACTGTTGTACCACCAATAGAGAAATCAGGAAAATTCTCTGGTGTGAATTTCAAAGGATGACAGCAACGGGTATTTTTCTAGCTTACCACTCTTGGTCTGCAGAGATTTACCAGTGAAGAAACTCCAATGCCTGCTGCTGACATGCCAGACAGAGAAATTCATAATTATTGAAGCATGGAAACAGGCAGACTTCTTATGTAAGGGCAACATTCTGAGTGCTTTAGAGGATGACTTATACAATGTCTATAGTGCAATGACAACTTCGAAAGAATTGTGGGATGCACTTGAGAAGAAATATAAGACAAAAGATGCATGCTTGAAAAAGTTTATGGTCACAAAGTTTTTAGACTATAAAATGTCAAATAGTAAAACTATTGGATCACAAGTGCAGGAACTTCAACTTAATTCCCATTATTTGATTGCTGAGGATATGGTAGTAAATGAATCTTTTCAAGTGGCTGCAATGATCGAGACGTTACCTCCTTCGTGGAACGACTTCAAGAATTATTTAAAGCACAAACGTAAGAAAATGAAGCTTGAAGATATTGTGATTCGGCTTAAGATTGAGGAAGATAACAAAACCGCCGAAAAGAAGTCTCATAAGAGTTCGACAATAATTGGAGTTAATATTGTTGAAGAAGCTCCTACCAAAGGCAAGAAGAGAAAGAAGTCCAACAGACAGAAGTCAGAACAGGCCAAGAAGAAATTCAAGGGCAACTGTTACAACTGTGGTAAGGTTGGTCATAAGTCTTCTGACTATCGTGCTTCAAGAAAGGACAAAGACAAAGACAAAGGAAAAAGTCAAGCAAACATCGTGGAAGAGATGGAAGATGCAGATGACCTCTATGCAATGATCTCGGAGTGCAACTTAGTTGGAAATCCCAAGAAGTAGTGTCTCGACTCAGGTGTCATTCGACATATTTGCTCTGGGAAAGAAGCCTTTGCAACGTACACTCCTGCTGAGTTCGATGAAGATTTGTTCATGGGGAACACATCAATAGCAAGGATTGCAGAAACTAGGAAAGTAATGTTGACACTACACTACTTTAGGCCTACGGCCACCCAAGTAAAGTGTAGCCTAAACTAGCAAAAAGTGTGGCCTTTGATAAAAGGCTACACTTTTGGACTTTAAGCAATGCTTTTTAGGGGGTGGCCTAAAGAAGCGTAACCTTTGACATTAGGCAACACTTTTTAAATGTCGTCATCACAACTACACTTATAAATCGTAGCCAAAGAGGTGTAAGGGAACGCTTTGTAGTGATGTATTAGCGACACCTTTTTTTTATTATACTACACTTAAAAGCGTTGCATTTGCTTTGTTATTGGTCACACTTAAAAAGTGTTGCCTTTTATATCTTATCTAGAGCAACACTTATAAAGTATAACTTTTCTTATATACAAGACAACATTGGACGTCCTACAACAACACTTTTGAAGAGTGGCAATGTTGTGTAGAATTTTGTAGCCACAATTTTTCATTTTTAAGAATATAATTTTTATTTGCATATATTCAATAATCACATATTTAAATATATAAGTGATCTAAAGCACAAAATTAGCTAATAAATAAATCAAAGCAATATATTTCAAATAAACTTCGAGAAACATGTCTTGTACAACCAATACTTAGAAAGTGATTCCTTAAAGATCTCTACTATCAATAAATTCCACAAAACCAAATGCATTCAAAAAAAATATGACAATAGTACAAAAACTCCTCATTGTTCACTACAATAGATCGAGTTTACTTCTGGCCACTATTCAAATTCAATTACCGACATTTTCCTGCACATTCAAAATAAAATTATAAGCTAGTGAAATAAATCATGTATTTGTTATGCCCAATACTAGTCATTTTAACAATACTTCCCAACCCCTTCCCAATGTAGTGGTACTGTTATGAAAAAACACAACTCTTAGTTGCTATTAAAACATGTATTTCATATGCTAATAACATGTCACAGTAAGTAACTACAACAAAATCCATTTTCCAATCAATTGTTGTTACAAAAACTATAAAATCCTAGTTCTACATGCATTCCGAGACTCTTTCGGCAAATATGAACAATAAATCTGGGAGAAAAGAACAAAACACTTAAATGATCACTCACAAACATTACCTATTGCGAAAAAAATTCCTTTACAGGAGGATATAAATATCATTCCATGGGAAGCACCAAGTGACTTCTGAGAGCACAAAGCAGATGTACAACCAAAGAGCTCAATAATTTTTATGCGAACAATATGAACATAACCAAAAAGCTCATAATACAACTAACTGCAACTTCTTTTCCTTCAAAGACGTCTCTCCCATCGGTAAGCTAAAAAAGGACTAAATGCAGTCTACTGGTGCATCTCGCTATAAATATTTGAGGGAAAAAAAATTATAATATAACTCTAAATATTGCAGGGTTGAACATTGATGAAAAAAATGATGCCTGTCATTTCATAACGTAAATCTGACTCTACAGGTCAAAATGTAAAACCTCATCTAGACATTTCTTAAACTTTCTTTTATGTCTTTTGTTGTTGGCTATTCTGTCTAGTTCATTTTATTATAATATAAGCACAAATGAGATACATAACACGCAAATCTAGAAATTTCATCAATATTTTTTCATCTACTATCTAGCATACATTATCACCACGTTAATCCATACTAAAATTGGAAGGAGAGCATGGTTAACTTACATCCTTACGATCCACTGGAGAAGAAGGTGGTATCTAAAAAGATGAGCAAGAGATGACACAAATATACAATCAATATAGTTGCATAACATTATATAATAACATATGACATTAGGAATTGTCAATAGGTGATACTATGCTATCTAAATGTGGTAAGTGAACACTCACCTTGTTTCGTTGTGTACTACAAAATGTTGATCTGACATGCTGAAATTAAGTTTGTTTGGTCATATCAAATTTAACAGGTCATTCATACAAGTCACCAATTTAAAAGGATGATTTTTAAAATCAACCAGAGAAATACCAACACCATTGAATGTCTTATTTTATGGAGTAATACTTGCACTAGAGTTCCTGCAAAATCTAACTCTACTCTTTGTGCATAAGTTGTGCAGTAATAGACTCGACTTTTACTCATAGGGCCCTAACATTCTTTAGAAAATCAATAAAATATATCAGGTTAAAATGACTTGATACTAATTATAATTTGTTAATCTAAGATATATTCGATCTCATCAATTCTGAACACTTCATCCTCCTCTAAAGAGCTAACTCACTTCCCCTAGTTTTTTTTTTGCATGATCATCTTCTCCTTAGGTTGTCAAGTAACAGTGGGGGATACATTTGATATTATTCCCTTTGTTTCACGATGATCATTAGGTATAATCTTCTATAACTACACCACCAAGACCGGGTAACAGAACAGCGGCCAGAGCAGCAGATTCCATAGCCGCAGTTCTTCCTCGGAAATGGCAGGAGTTAGAGGACATTTTTTGTTCTAGATAGACATAATTCCTACTTTTCACAAGCACAAACTACTCAGAAAAAACATGACTCACTTACATGAGGATCATGATCATAGATAGTACACTTGATCAGTATCCTTTTGATGTAAACTTGATTATCAACTTTCCCAAACATATAGATATCTTGTTTTCTACATTAATTCAAATACCTGATTGTCTATCTTCAACTATTGTAACTGTTGCAAATAGTAATGTACATAGAAACAATCCAACAAGTATTTCTATATGCTAGAATTAAAAATTGATTTCCAAAAAAAAAATGCTATCATCAATTTACATGATATAACAAATAAAGCTAACCAGTTTGATTTATTCTCGAAAGTGAAACAGTTTGCATCTCTATTCTTTGTCAAGTCTCGGTGTACATGCACTTTGAAACATACATGACTTTGAATTGTCGAGAAATTAAGGAATAAATAACTTTATCAGTGGTAGAAACACTTGCATGTATGAGTACAATACAACATTATATTAAATCTAATCGAGAACACCAATAAACAATAATTTGAAGGTAGATGGTGATTGAATTGAGGGAAAGACGATGACATTAAGCACTTACAGATAGAGAGCAAATTGGATATGGCAGTGAATTTAGCCTTTCTCAAGAAAGAAGGCAATCAGAACCAAAAAACCTTAGAAAATCACGCAACAACATGTAAACTAACATATGCAGATGATCACGATCAAAATGGAATACACATGGATGAGAAAACAAAAATTCAACAGAAAGGTCTCTATGAAACTAATCATGAGCACGTTATGAAAAAGTATAATGACTTAGTTCTATAAGAACCAGTTGACAATCAGAAAGCCAATACAAAAGCAATATCTCTGCTATAAACCGCAAAATATTTCCTGAAATATTGAATACATGAATACAAATAGTAGAGAAACAACCTTTGTACAATTTCAACTAACTCCATAGTTAATGATATCTGGTAAGAGGTGACTAAGGGAAATACCTGAAACTTGCAAATCAGTCTCCCCAACTGTAATAGCACTTGGTGGAATTTTGGGTAGTGTCATGCTAATAAAGAAGGAAGTATAAGAAATGGTGATAGGAATATTCCTGCATATGCACACAAGTTCAGGATGTCAAAAATCTAACTTTGACATGTATCAGCAAACTAATCTACCGTATACACATTCTGGACTAGCCATTTAATATATTCAATAACTGGAATAGAGTAGCCTTGGTAAAGGTATGGAAGTCCTTGACATACCTAGTTGTAGGTGTCACAATGATATCCACCTTCTCGGAAATCTCCATATGGAAATACATTAACCTCCGCCTGCAAGAACCCAGAGAACATTGTTGATAGGTTCCAAAGTTATCAACTTAAAAGTTTTGGCAACTAATTAAGTATAAAAGTAGACCTAAGGTAAGATGCAACTATCTGATGTTTTCAGTCATTTTAGATGCCACCATATTTCTATATCAATAAATCAGTTCTCAAATGACAACAATAACATCAGACCAGTTCTTAGATGAAGTCTGAAAGAAATTCATGACTAGGTTAGATTGCTTTAGTGTAGGTAACGTCAGAAACATGTCTCACCTAAGCCACTGAGCAGGAACATAGTCTGCTGCAATAAATGAATGAAAATATGCCAAATCTGTATGAGTATCATATGCCAATATTGCTCCTTTCCTGGTGACAAAAAAGAGGAAGAAGAAAACAGATAACAAGGATGATTTGAAGTTGCTTCCAATAAGACATTGAGCTCTAGTAAGAAGACATGTGATGTACTAGAATATTCAAAGAGAAATTGTGTACCCACCACCACATTCTAGATTCAGTGTGCACAATGATTCAGACCCAACAGAAACAATATGCGCAATGCTCATCTCATGCAACTCTGGTATTACAATCTCTACAATCTTTAACCACGAGATAAATAAAAATCTTGAACGTACTAACAATCTTGTAGAATGATAGATACTCACAATATTGACGCTCATTGTACCAACAATTCTAAACCAAAGCTAGAAGATACACTAGTCAAAGTCCAAGATAAAGTAATGGAGAATGTAATAATAGAAATAGATATACTTTGCATCCATGCTTTTCTCATAGTCGACTACGAACATTCTCACACTTGTCAGATAAATTAGTTGAGAAGACATCATTAAACCACTACAAGAGTAAGTTGCTATGAGATTATCAAAGAAATAATGGTTATAACCAAAAAAAAAAAAATCAATGCACAAAAGGTGTAGTCACATCTGCATATTTTCCAAGGCACAGTGATTCCAGAGATCGCAAGCTCTCTTGTGAAGGGAAATTAGGTACACAAGGGAGGGACTGAAAGAAATAGAGACAGATGATTAAATTACAGAAACAGAACTTCTGATCCACAATGATGTCCAAAATCAATAAGTGAAAGCTAGGACATGAAGTTCCTTAGGCAATTTATACATAGACTAAGAGAACCAAATGCAAACATTAAGACATGTAGTTCCTTAACCAACTTATACACATGAAGTTACTAAGAAACATATTAGTGAAAGCTCCAATTCTACATCTAGCATTTCAAGAACATAATGCAAAATTAAGACTTGTATCCAAAGTAGAAAACAATGTTTGCAGCCACCATAGTAAGGAAGAAAGAAAAGATGCACAATCTTTGCAAGGTGAGGCACGAGGTAGAAGGACTATAGTTCCCCTAAGGAAAGCTCATTAAATCAAGCTCTTGAAGCCGGTTCTTGTTATCAATTTAGATGTAAAAGATAACCATGAGGAGGCAGCAATTGGATGTCGTCTTGCTTTGATTTTGTGTCAAGAACTTGAAGCGACTGAAAATTGGGAGGATACAATTGATGATATTATCAATAATTTTGAGAAACAGCACAGACGGAAGCTCCTATACATAATCTCCTTCTAATGAAAGGATGGCAATCTTAAGAATGTTAATGGAACTATCAGTTTGTTCTGTGTCCAATTTGTCTGTTGGTATGCAGGGAACACATTGCCTTTTTATGTATAACCTTCCCAGTTATGGCAAGTGACAAAAAGATTGCTTCAAAAGCCTTTGTTGGCTCGGATTATTTTTGCAGTGCTCATGCTTCTCCGTTCTCATAAAAAAATTCAGTTCGAAATCCTGCTCTAGAAACTGAATAACATAATACCTTCTCGACCAAATCATCATTGTACTCCACGATATATGGATGGCTTAACTTAGCTATCAGATCCATCTGCCATAGAATAATACATACACAGATATCATCAGATATCAATTAGCTTAACATTATGCAGACCTATCTACTCAACATAACATCATTCCAAGCCAAAGTGCAATTTACTCTATAACCTGTAGACACAAGGTTCTAAAATAAGACAATGGCTTGCACGACGATGACGATTCTGCTTCGCTTTCAAAACCTAATAACTTTTTAGAGTGAAATTAATATGATTCGATTAACAAAACCCTATAGCTATTCAATTTAATTTCCAACTGATGAAGGTAAAATATGAGCTAGACTCCCAAAATCGTACAAAAAACACAAGAATATCAAAATCCTAAAGCTAAAATTTAGACTTTCAAAGATAGAATTACTAACCTGATAAACCCTATTCCAACAAAATCATGTTCTTCAGTGAGAACTATGACGGAAATTATGTTCTTCAGCGAGAATTATGATGGAAATCGTGTTCTTCAGCAAGAAGCTCTTCAACTCTTCAGCGAGAAATCTGTGAGAAATTGTGTTCTTTAGCTAGAAATCTGAGAGAAAATCGTGACGGAGAGACATAGCTTCAGTTCATCTGTGACAGATAGACTTAGCTTCAGCTCTTGATCAGTTCTCTAGGCTTAGCTTCAGCTCTTCAGTTCATCAAAGAAAAGCATGTTCTTCGGTTCAATAGAGAATTTTCTGATTTGGGGAAAACAAAGTTTTAATGTTTTATGAATTATTATTTTTTTGCCCAATAAAAATGGGAGGGAGAGTTAAAAATGTTGGAGGGAATATAATATTTTGGTGAAAGTTTTAAGGCCACACTTGTAATGTGTTTTTTTACAATTATAAAAATAGGACACTTTAAAAGTGTGGCCATACATGTAAATAGTTGTTACCAATTCTATCATATTGTAACAACACTTATAAAGTGTATCTTATACCATTAAAGAGTACAATTTGCAAGTGTTGTCAATATTATCAAAGCTAAAAGTTAAAAACTTGGACTACGCTTTAAAAGCGTCCCCAAAAATATTTTAGGAAACACTTTACAAGCGTTGTCCAGAATTAGTGTGGCCATAGGCCTAAAATGGTGTAGTGTGAAAATGACATCTGGCAAGGTGTTGACTTTGAACAACGTTCTGCACGTTCCTACTATTAGGAAGAATTTAGTTTCTGCTGCACTGCTCGTTAAGAACGGGTTTAAGTGTGTCCTAGTTAGTGACAAAGCTATAATAAGTAAGAATGAGATGTTCTTAGGAAAGGGCTACCTCATTGAGGGCCTCTTCAAACTGAATGTAATGGTTATTGACAGTATTAATAAGAATTCTGCTTTTGTTTACTTATTGGAGTCAAATAATTTATGGCATGCCCGTTTGGGACATCTAAATTATAAAGCCTTGCGAAAATTGATTACTTTAGAAGTATTGCCTGATTTCAAATGCGATAAATCGAAATGCGAAATTTGTGTGGAAAGTAAGTTTGTTAAACATCCTTACAAGTCTGTTGACTGGAATTCAAATCCTTTAGACTTAATTCACACAGATACATGTGATATGAAGTCAACACCATCTCGTGGTGGAAAAAAGTATTTTATAACTTTTATTGACGGTTGCACTCGATTTTGTTATGTATATTTGCTTAATAGTAAGGATGAAACAATTGATGCATTTAAGCAAATACAAAAATGAAGTGGAAAATCAATTGAATCTAAAATAAAAATGATTCGGATTGATAGGGGTGGAGAATACAAATCTCCTTTTGCAGAGATATGTTTGGAATATGGTAGTATTCATCAAACTACTGCACCTTATACACCACAGTCAAATGGTTTGGAGGAATAGAAGAATAGAACATTAAAGGAAATGATGAATGTCATGATGATCAGTTTTGGTTCACCGCGAAACCTGTAGGGGGAAGCCATCCTTACGGCTAACAAGATACTCAATAGGGTACCCCAAAGCAAAACGCAATCGATTCCATATGAGTTATGGAAAGGAAGGAAATCCAACTTAAAATATTTCAAAGTGTGGGGGTGTCTAGCCAAGGTAGAGGTTCATTTACCCAAGAGGGTGAAAATTGGATCCAAAACAGTGGATTGTGCATTTATTGGATATGTTATGAACAGTAAGGCCTGTCGGTTTTTGGTTCACAAATCTAATAATCCTGAAATTCATGTAAATACGGTAATTGAGTAAGATAACACTGAGTTCTTTGAACACATTTATCCGTATAAAACTGAATGTGAGTCGACAAGTGAAAGACCTAAACGACCACGGGAAGAATCAACGGAAAATACACAACCTAATGAGGATCCTAAGCATAGTAATCGCCAATGGAAATCCACTTCTTTCGAACCAAATTTTGTGGCATTTTTGCTTGAAAATGAGCCTCAAACATTTAAAGCAGCTATGTCTTCGTCTGAGTCAATTTATTGGAAAGAAGCAGTCAATAGTGAGATCGAATCAATTTTAAGTAACCATACTTGGGAATTGGCTGATCTTCCTCCAGGAAATAAACCTTTAGGATCAAAGTGAATCTTTAAAAGGAAAATGAAAGTCGATGGGACTATTGACAAATATAAGGCTAGACTTGTAGTCAAAGGATAGAGACAAAACGAAGGTCTAGACTACTTTGATACATACTCTCCAGTAACAAGGATAACATCAATTAGGATGTTAATAGCACTAGCGGCAGTGCATGATCTTAAAATCCACCAAATGGATGTAAAGACAGCCTTCTTAAATGGAGAGTTGGACGAAGAAATTTACATGGAACAACCTGAACGGTTTGTGGTTCCTGGTAAAGAAGAAAAAATGTGCAAACTTGTGAAGTCGCTTTATGGGCTCAAACAAGCACCCAAACAATGGCATGGTAAATTTGACCAAACAATGTTGACAAATGGATTCAAGATTAACGAATGTGATAAGTGTGTTTACATTAAAAACGTTCTGAATCATGAAGTCATTGTCTGTCTTGTATGTTGATGACATGTTAATAATGAGTAAAGATATTGACGATATAAATGCTACTAAGCGCATGTTATCCAACAAGTTCGATATGAAAGACTTAGTAGTTGTTGATTTGATCTTAGGGATCAGGATTCTCAAAACTCCTCAGGGACTAGCTAGCATTATCTCAATCTTATTATATTGAAAGAGTATTGGATAAGTTCAAGTACTTGAATTTCAATGTTGTCAAAACTCCAATTGATTTAAGCTTTACATTTCAAAAGAATGTAGGTGAAAGTGACTCTCAATTGGAATATGCCAGAGTGTTGGGAAGTTTGATGTATATTATGAATTGTATGTGACCAGATATAGCATCTGCTATTAGCAAACTGAGTCGTATCACTAGTAATCCGAATCAAACTTACTGGATGTCAATGAAACGTGTGTTGGGGTATCTGAAACATACACAACACTATTATTTGCATTATAACAAATATCCTGCCGTGATTGAAGGATAAAATTGTCACAACCCGAGAGCACCCTCTAGTCGTAACCGGCGTATTCGACCTCGAAGAGGTCAAATACAAGCCTCATGGATCATTCATTAAAATACGATACAAAAAAAATATATAGAGGAGAAATTTAAAGCTTCCTTTACAATCGTAAGAACACCTTTTAAATAAAAAGCAAGCGGAAGACTTTCTAGACTTTATCCAAGATGTCTCAAAACCATCTAATACTTGAATACAACAATGGGACTAAGCCCACTCAAAACTATAACAAAACTACAAGACATAAAGGAACATGTTGGTTATTGTCCTCGAATATATGAGGACTCACCAAGTCTTCATCTTCAAACACCTTAGAAACCTATCCATCAACCATGGAATATCAATATCTCCAAAAATCCCTACACTTTAGTCAAAAGGAAAAGAAAGGGGTTAGCACAATTAAGTACTAAGTATGAAAACCATGCAAAAACATGCTAAAAAGGACATTTGGTTGAAAGTCATGCCCTATGCCATTTTAGTGAAACTTCATAAATATTGACATATTAGACATATTATAGAACATAACCAACATATAAGACATTAACCACATTATAGACATACTCAACATTTTCACCATGTAACTCATTTTATCATCCAAGAACCCTTATCTAAAGTTACCCTAAGACACACTTGAGTGAGACATGAAATGGCCACCCATACAACCTCTTCATACCCACCTAAGTGTTCCTCAAGGCTACTATAGACAAGAACCATCATGCTTCAAGGTAGCATACTAAGTAACTCACTTCATTAACATAAGTTATTCATTCAACAAATGATTTAAACAATAAGTCAACATTCCTCTTTAAAGTCATTTAGGACACATTCATGCATTTAGGGGACTTCACATTATAGTCATATAGACTTAGGGAACTCATTTTGGCACCTTCAAAGCCTACTCGTGTCATGTGTAGATAGCATCCCATACTACTATCTATACATTGTAGAACCTATCAAATAACTAGAGTTCACACTAAGGATATCAAGTTCTACATTTAAAGATCCAAGTGTCAAGAATGCTCATAGCACAAATTTCCAAGAGATTCAATAACAAGGCTCGCTCAATATATACATCATGTCGTCACACCAAGCACAAGCAAGTATAAAGAAGGTCCGACGCCCGATATCAAAAAGGGTCAAAGCTCAATAATCAAGAGAACCAAGAACCATATTAAAAATGGCTTTCTAATTCGTACTTAAATGGGCAACTTCCATTCATAAGACGGACTAAAAATCCAGAGTCAAGATGGCAAGTGATCTGAATCAAGAGGCATGCCAAGAGTGACAAAGTCACAGCCACAAGAAGGACAAGGTCCTAACAAGAGTGCCAGGTGATCAAACAGTTCGTACAAGTGGGCGAGTTACATGAACGTCTTTAACGTCTTAAAGGATACCAACATGACAATGCAAAGTGACAAGAGGTTGCCAAGGTACCAAGATCAACTTTCAAATATTTCCGCAATTAAAAGAGTGCAAGTTCAAGTTTATACACAAACTCAGTGCTTTAGCAAAGAACCAATCCAACACAATTTTGCAAGTTCAGATCGTAGACCAACCAATGTTTCAAGGTCCTCAACTTGTTCACGAGTATATACAACCTTTAAAATATAATTAAATAACTTCTTTAACTTCTATTAGCTCAGTAATGTTGACGTAAAATAGGATCATCATCACAAGTAAGCCTAGCATGTA
Organism: Solanum verrucosum; assembly: GCF_900185275.1. Taxonomy (NCBI): domain Eukaryota; kingdom Viridiplantae; phylum Streptophyta; class Magnoliopsida; order Solanales; family Solanaceae; genus Solanum; species Solanum verrucosum. The sequence continues at coordinate 527,161 of NW_026020574.1, forward strand.
CAAATACAACTATGCTCCCAAAACAGTGAATCTGTCCTGCCTGGTACCTCAAGTCGCAAGTTAGATTTGAAAAGGAATACGGCAAAACTGAACTTTATAACCTTCATGAAAGATGTAGGTACATCTCTAAAGGTTTCAAATAAACAAGAATCACTGCAAAATATATTTTGTACAAAAAGATATATTCAAAACACTACAGCTGATCATGCAGGATTTCAATTTCCGAAATCTGGGCAGAACTTGCCCTATGTTGCGTCCCATATTTCGTGTCCATAACAGTTAAATTAAAGTTTTACATAAACATAAGAGTTGTAAGTATATGAGTTATCTTTCCAATCATATTTATTCATTGTAAACGAAGTTCTAGAGAACAAGATATGAATAAATTACCAAACACTACCCAGCTCAGAAATAGAGTTCATCACTTACATATGAAAGGAATGCCATAGCCTATCGATTTATTTTCAACATAGCTTTTCATTTATCAAGAAGAGCACCTAAGTCTACCAAGTCAAGAGATGACATTCAACAATATAAGGCACTTCACATTCCATCATCTTCATTCATAAGTGTTAAGAGAGAACATACTTTTAATCACAAAACAATAATACTTTATTCAAGCTCACCTTGGGATCTCATGAACACATTTATATTCACAACATGATTACATTTACTTCATTAGATTCTCATTCAAATACTTTACATCACATTCACATATATGATATCATGTCAACACTTCAATTCCTCATATAATGCCTTCAAGGTCATAATCATAATACATTAAATAAGTAAACACCTCCACCATAAGTGGATCAAACATCAATCTATCACAATTCTATATCAATTCTACATTAACAATGAAGTTAGGTCAACTTACCCTTTTCCAAAGCCACAATCACCATTCCTCAATTCTTCAACAATTCTCAATAGATAAACATAGATAATAATAGAAATCAACTACTCAACTCAACCTAAGCATTTATCCATCATCATTCAATCATAAACATTCAGCCCACTTCACAAGCCAAATTTAAGAAACTTGGAAAGACATGGGTTCATGGACTTTTCTTTCTTAAAACCATCAATAAACATCAATAATAACATAAATCATCATTAAAAATTATTTAATGCAAGAACCCATGCTAGAACCGAAATTAGGACTTTATTGAGTTTTTGAAGAGCTTTCAAAACACTTTGATTTGGCTCCTTGAATGGAAAAGGAATCAAGGATAAAGGATTCTCATACCTTAACCTTCATGAATCCCACAAAAAATTGAAGAAGAAACACCATGAAATCCTCAACCCTAGCTCCCACTTCATCTTCTTCTTTGAGTTAGAGAGAAATATAGAAAGAGGGAAGACTTTGGGATTTTGAGAAAAGAGAGTAAATGACTTGTTAAAAGACTTAAAACCTTATATAAGTCATTTAATTAACTCCTAACCGACCCCCTAAACCCTTAATCTAATAACTAATTAATTCCCAAAGCCCCAACTAAAAATTAAAATGTCAAAAACTAGCAGCATCTACGGACCCCAAATCTCTTTGAACTAAACTCAAGAGGCCGATTTACATTATTTAATCAAGTTACCAACTTCAATACACATGTAAGGCTCTAGTTCTTCCTGTTTCATTTTTAGGGTCGTTACAAAAGTGATGCAAATTGGATCACCGGGTCAAATGAAGTAAAATCCACAAGTGGTTATGTGTTTACACTTGGTGGAGGAGCAGTCTCTTGGAAATCGTCCAAACATGTATCGCTCGCTCCACAATGGAATCTGAATTTATTGCTTTAGATAAGGCTGGTGAAGAAGTTGAATGGCTCTGGAATTTCTTAGAGAATATTCCATTCTGGCCCAAACCTGTGGGACCTATTTGCATACATTGTGATAGTCAAACATCAATAGGTAGGGCAGGGAGCGCATGTACAACGGGAAGTCTTGTCATATACGACAGAGACATAACACCGTAAGACAACTGCTCTCTAGTGAAATTATCACAATTGACTATGTGAAGTCAAGCGATAATGTGTTAGATCCACTAACGAAATGCCTAGTGAGAGAGGCAGTTGAAAGATCATCTAAGGGAATTGGTTTATGGCTTAGGACAAGTCAGCATGGCGGTAACTCTATCTAGCAGACTGGAGATCCCAAGAGCTAGATTCAAGGAGAAAAACAAAGTTGTGACTGACGGTTCAACATTGTCAATCAACTCAATCCATTCTCATGATGAAGACAATGTTCAGGAACAAAGTTAAGACTTTAAGGCTTGTTAATAAAGATTAAAGTTTTTAATGATTTGCTAAGTTTGGCAGATTTGACCAAATAGTGTATCTACGAGATGACACGGTTAGAAATCACCTATGTGAGTGTGAAGTGTAAGCCGCTTCAAAGAGAATTTTATGTCAAAAGTCTATTCTCTATACACTCATGAAATCAGGAGGTGTTTATGGCTGAAACGAACACAACCGTAAGAACCATAAATGGTAAAAGGTTAATTGTGTGACATATGATTGTCTAGGTATACACCAAAGCTCGACGGTTCAAAGATATCGCATCTATCGATTGACCGAGTATATCCGACATATGTTCACTATGGAAAGTTCAAGGGGAAACCTACTTATCCAGATGCACTTGATCCTTGCTTGTAAAGTACACACGCGTCCGTGCATTCCTTATGTTATAACCATTCCCCATTCATGTGGGGGATTGTTGGGTATATAGCAAAAGTTAATGGGAAATGGAGGGAAGATGAAAAGAGAGGAACTTGAAAAGTCCTCCTATGCTTTAGTAAAAAGGCATTTCTCCCTCATCGGTGGTGGAAAAAAAAATAGAAGAGTTTAAATAGAGAAACATTTCTATTAATTGTTAAAAGGTTTGGTAAGAGGGAACCCCCTCGCGTCGTCGTCTTCGTCGCTTGCTCGTCTCGGCTTTGGCTTTGGCTTTGGAAAATGATCGATCGAGAGATTATTTTTGGACAAAGTTTTGTTTGAATTATTTATTTAAATAAATAAAATAAAATGGCCAAAACGTTTCAATTAATTAGTTAATGAACCGAAACGTTCCGACCCGACTCGGATCCGCGTGACCCATTTTATTTAAATTACTTTCCCATTTTATTTGAATTTCCCGCCGTTGGAGATGACTATTCTGAAAGGTTGCAACTTTCAGGAACAGCCATGACCATTTGAAAGGTTGCAAACTTTCTGAAATGGTCGTGTGGTTCTGAAAGGTTGCAACTTTTCGGAACCAGTTCCTCTTGGCTATAAATACCAGTTATTTTTCAGACTTTTTACTTACAAAAATTTCTGATTTCTTCTTCTTCTGCACAAATATTTTTTGTGTACTTTACTGCCGTTGAGTGGCTCGCTGACACTAGCGTTTTGGGTATCAATACACTGGTGATTGAGATCATTCTATCCTGGGAGGACATATTCCAAATCAAACCTCGGATACTAGAGGGGAATAATTTCTTTAAGGGGACACTGCATTCAGTGGGCTTGATCTTTTTCCGTTTTGTCTTTTCCAGATTCTGGTATGTTTTACAGATTTTAGTTTTTGTGAATTAATTTTTGTTCTTCTGTTTTTTTTTCACTGGTTCATTAAACTTTGGTAACTTCGTGTTTCTGCAAAGTTTGTTTTAACCAGTGGTAATGTTTTAGACACAGATTGGGCAACACTTAGATGCATATTAGATGGGTCCAATCCTTGGAGGTGTATTTGTTTATTAAGAGTGAATCCCAAGGTGATTTATTATTATCGTATGGTCTTCATGCTAGCTTGGCTAGGAGTGCTTTATATTTTGATTCCGAATCATGCGCCGAATCCCCTAATCTCTTTCCTAGTAGCAAGGGTTCTCCAATGCAAACAGGTTTAAAAGCAAAAAATAAATTCCTTTTTTTGAGCTCCAATTGAACAAATTTTCTTTGACTTTTGAAGACTTGCCTATAGAAAATAGCGAATTACTTTCTGCCAGGCTCAGGAATTCTACTTTCTATTTATTTTATTTTATTTCTGAAAATACCTATCATGTGCATTTTCCTTTTATCACTCGTTGAACCCCATATGAAGTTCCTTTGTATTTGGCCAATCTTTTTGGTCATTGAGGTTGGTAACTTATGTATCGCATGATGTGAGTAGGCATATTATTTAAGCCAGCTCTGTCCAGAGTGGTCCTACCTGCTATATTTAGGAATTTGGTTTTCCAACCTGCTAGTTTTTGTTGCATGTTGTAAGAATTGGTAATTCTTCACGCATGGTTTGCTTTGAAAAATTGGGAATCCTTATAAGTATTTCCCAAAAGATTTATTCCAGATAATTCTTAAGATGTTGGATAACTCCCTTCTAACTTCTTTCTTATAGTTTTTGAGAAGATGAGTTTGGATTTTGTATAGTTTATAGATTGACCAGATCTTTCACAAAAGTGATGGATGATATCTCCATTTACTTTATATGCTCTACTCATGAGCACAAGGTCATCGGCAAAGAAAATGTTGGATAGGTGTGGACCTTTTCTGGAGATTTTTATTGGGATCCAATTTTTGGTGCTGACCTCTAGCTCATTTTTTTGAAGTAGTCAGTACAATTCCATTAACAAGGATAGATACTCTACATGAAGATGCACAAGACATGAGCAAGCTGATTAGTTTAGATGGTAGTTTAAAGGCATCTCATCTTGACTTGTAATACACAACTCCATTACTAAGATTTATGAATACAAACATTGCAAGTTCTCCTAACTATTTCTTCATCTAGTTCTCACTCATTAGTATTTCAATTTCTTATTCTTGTTCTTAACATAGTAAACAAAAATCATTTATTCTTGTTTCATCAACTTAGCCGGAAAAAACAAAGTTGTTTGAACAATCCTAATTTACTTGTTTTGCCCCTATTTAATCACAAATTTAACTATTATCAACCACATTTTTGCATTATACAATTTCAAATATAACGTTCAAACTATATGGACAAACGGTCTCTTCATCTACAAACTAAGGAAAGTCAAAAAGAAGAATGCAACCACTAGAACCTATATTGCTTTAATTTTAGTAGTTTTAATTAGCCTGGTGAAGAAATCCTCCCTCATGGGCTAGCTTTTGGGATATAAATTAGGCTCAAAATCTAATTTTACATAGTATCAGACCATGACTTAACTCACCCGGTGTTAGGCCCCCAACTTAAATTACTCACACTCCAAATGTCCAACCCTGAGCGTGAGTGGGGTGTTGAAGATTATAATTAAAAGTCTCACATCGACAGTTAATGAGATGGATGATCTCCTAATGTGAACTTAGACAATTCTCCCTTAATAAACTAACTTTTGGAGTATAAGTTAGGCCTACGAGCTAATTTTACGTATAATATAACTGACTAGTGGACAAGTGGTGCTAACAGTCAAATCCATGAATAAGCGCATATAGCATATGATAAATCACTGTGCTATACATATATATACCACAAATACAATAAATTACAGTTGAAATGAAATGAATAAAAATGTATAAACAAATCTTTAGGCTGAGGCACGGATAGCTCACTCTCTTTAAGGAGATCCAAGTCCACTGCGGCACAATCTACACCGATCCAACAATATCACTCTTGACTTGTCCCCTCCAGAATACAACAACCCAACAACGTCGTACAACTCAAAAAAAAAACGCTGGATTAGTTGAAGAGTTAAAAGCTCCATAAAAAGAATACTTTCCTTCAACATATAATTACTCTTTTTTGAATAGTGAATATAATTAAAGACTAAGAATATTTTTCTATGTCTCAACTCTCTCGTTCACTACACTAATTTCAATATAAACACAATACAATACTACTCATCTTTTTCACTTTATATTTTCTTGTACTTCTCTTGTTGTTTCTTCTTCTTCTTCTTCTTCGTGACAACACAAAGGAAGACCACACTATTTATAGGTGGTAAGTTCTTCCTTGCAATGAATAGGAAGATAGTGGGTAGTAAACTTGTCAAATGAATGGCCCAAATGTTACATAGGTTACAAGACAGAGATAGAATAAAGGGTGAAATGAAGAATTGATGGTTACATAAGTTACTAATAACTAATGACCACTTTCTTTCACAATTGGTGAGAGTAAAGAGACTCAAATGTAATACCTATCAATGAACATAACATGATACATAATGTAACATATAATATATTTTTATTGATATTAAAATGTCACACAACATATAGCATGTATGATTCTTTACTAGCAAACTGTTCCAACTAATTATCAACTGGGGTCTGGGATATTACCATGTGCATGAGGCAATGTGAGCCTCAAACCTACTTCAAGATTATCCAATTTGTTAAGTGTGTAGGACCCAAACAATACTCCTTTTTTTAACTTCATGTTCATGCATAATATCCAAGAGACAAGGCAATATTTGGTCAAAAGGAAGTCAAAGTGAAAAGGATATTGATGTTTGAGTGGGAAGAAGAAACAAAGAGTCAGTATATATGAAGGTTCATTAGCTGGTATTATAATACTATACTCCCTCCGTTACAAAAAGAATAATCTAATTTGATTTGACACGAAATTTAAGAAAATAAAAAAGATTTTTCAATTTTATAGTTCTAGATTAAAGTTATGTCAAATATATCAAATTATCCTTTAATCTTATTGTTTTAAACATTCCACGTAGAAAGTCGAAATTAAAAGTGTTACCAAAAAAGGTACTAAAAAAATCATTCTTTTTTAAAATAGAAGGAAGTAATAATTTAGAGAAATTTGGAGGATTCCCACATTGGGTTGCCCCATCCTCATGTGTGGCCTACGCCTTTAAACTTTTTCGATACAATGCATCTGCCTAAAAACATTTGCATCTCAACATACACATTCCTTTTCAATAAATGAAAAAAAAAGAGTATTTTTTATCAGAGCTAAAAAAATTATTTGAAAGTCTTGTCACATAATCATTCAGTTGATGAATTGACAACATCCATTGGATTTTATGTACCAATCATATTTTAGAAGGGGTTTTGCCGACGTGGGTCACTCAAGTTTTGTTTATGTGTCCCCAAAAATTGATTTGTTTTATTTTTTCTCATTTCGTGTCTGATATTAACATTATAGTCCGACTAAATTTAAATTCACATTGAAAATTTACATATTTGGGGTAATTGCTAAAACGCTTTCTAGCAAAGATTATTTTGTAATTAAAAAAACTCAGTCTTCAGATTCGAGACTTCTGATTAAGGATGACTTGTTAATTTTAATGTGTTAATTTCCTTGAATTGACACTCAATTCTATCAAGACTTGTGGTCTTATGGCCTATGTCTTAATTTGTAAGTGTTCCTTAATTATGCCTACAATAGGATCTTTGTACAACTTGCTTGATCCCTATTCCCTACCAATTTTGGATTATTATTATTCGACGTGTAGACTTGTTATTTGGTTACTATACTTGGTATTGGAGTTACAATCGTTACAGTGTAGGCCACGTCTATAAATAAATACGAGAGATCAAGATTATTTTTTTGATACTTCTATAAATAAAATTATTTATTTATTTTTACACTAAACAATATTTATGAAAATTTTGTTGGGAGCGCCACCTCTAAATGGACCACGCAGTGCGCGATTCGAATTTAGTGGAGACTCCAATGTGGGCTCTGGACACCGGTGGGAACCAAAAAAAAAAAGAATTTGGATCATTTTGTTAACAATTCTTCAAAAAAAAAAAATTGTTTCAACATCATATATGTTTGTTTCTTCCCTCCCCCATAAATTTGAATTTAATCTTGTGTTCTTGAAGTTGTGCAATGAAATCAATTTCAAAATTTCCACAATTTTACTTACGTTTACTTTTTAGAATAATTTTAAAATGTTAACTAAAATAGAAATAAAATTGAGAGTGTTAATATATATATATATATATATATATATATAAATACTTTGGAATTAATGTTATTTAGTATAATTTTTTAAAGAAATAACAAAAAAAAAAAAGATCTTGACCGTTCTTATTAATTTTTGCATGTGAAATGTACATGCATTACACCATTGAGGAGTAATGAACAAAATAGTAATGGAGGAGATTCTTTCCCAACAAGATTGGGTTGCAAACTACATTATTTCAAGATTAAATAAATAATGACAAAATTATTTAGTCAATGTACTTTGTTAGTAGATTTGATTCATTTATTAAAAATGGAATATACATGTTAAGATGATATAAAATGCATTCGGTTTTGCTTTTAAAAATAATGATAATTTTGTTTTGTTTTTTCAATTTAACCTTGTTTGTCTTTTAAAAAAAAATGGGAGAAAAAGATTTGGTAAAAGGCCAAATGTATCACTATTATTTTATGCCGGGATAATGTAAGAATAATATCATAATTATGAATTATGATAAAAACAATCTTGCAATTACTAGTCTCAAAAAGAAAATTATACCGAACATAAAATGAAATAATGTCATAATTTATTTTGAAGTTATAATCCCATATCTCACCCACTAAATCATTCTTGTTGGGAAATAGAACATATAAGTAATTTTGATGATTGAACCTGGTTCACTATTTGTTGTCTTATGTGTACTTTAACAGGTGAATTAGGTCCCTAGACATAAATGCGGACAACTTGTATGGATATGAAAAATTGCAGCAAACAAAGATACTAATAAATTGCAAAATAAAGGAGCAAAAAAGAAATAGCTGAAATAAATTAGCAAAGAAGGAAAGAAATAAAGAATACAATTAAAGAAACTCCTTTTAAAGAAGGAAATCAGAAATTTCCTTAGAGGAGGACAAGTCCTATTCGAAGTAAGAATCCTAGTTTATGATATGCTAGGACATGACAAATCTACCGTGCATATATATATGACATGAAGACCATTGAAATCTACATCTATTTCATATTCACGAAACTCATCATCTTGAGAGTAATAACAATTGGAGCAAAACTGCAAGACTTCGTCACGGTAATGCTGAAATCTGGTTCACGAGTTTGTATTTGAATCTGAACTATTGAATATGAAGTTTGATCAATTAAAGGCTAGGGTTATTAGTCTTTATTGAGTTTGTAATAGGATTATTATTGAGTTGTAATAAATCCTAGATTGAAGAGAGTAGTTAGTGAAGTTTGTAACAAGAAGCTAAGTTTACTTCTTGGAAAGTGAATTTGTGAGAATTGTAACAAGAAATGGGTTTAATTTTTTTGGAGAGTAGAGAAAACGGATATAGTTAATAGTTAGAGTTAAAATCATGTAATTGAGTGAGAACAATGAGTATCAATACAGAAATTACTCAAAACAATGCTTGTGTAATATTAGGCTAAAAAAAGTGTAAATTCATCCAACATCACCCATACACACTTTTACCAAGAAGATGTGTCTATTTGGTTGTATTGTGAGACTTGATACATGTATATGTGTCCAATTTCTCAATGTTTCATGTGTACAAAAATTACAAAATGTATAACACTAAGAGGAATATATTGATGAGAAAAGGAAAAACTGTTGAATGAATCTTTAGGTGTTGTAAGACAACTTGGGATAGCAACCAAAAGTGTGGTCAATTAAAGGACCAACTTGATTAGAACCCACCCCTTCACATTCTTCTTTCTTTAGCTTCTGCATCATGTGTGCTTCATATGCCTTTGCTCTCTGCAATATACAATTAAGCTAATTAGTTTAAGTTTTATACAGTTATCGATCTATACAATCAAATCACTTATAAGATAATTACAGGTTAATCTCTACTATAAGTATTACTAACATGATCTAAAAATTCTTGTGTAAAAAAAATACTCGCGAGCAATAACAAAATTGAAATTAAAACTATGTAAAAGATAAATTTGGAGTACCTGCATTGTCTCCAAAATGTCTGTCTCTGAGTTGAAGTCATAATATGCGCTAGCTGCAGATAGCTTCATTGAGAGGAACTAAATCAAACAAATACAAAAAGTCATATATTTATTCTTCTTTTTTGTGTATGTGTTTTGGCCAATCAGAAAAGAAATTGTGGTTGATTATTTCAACTCACCTCAACTTGATTTTGCAAAGATTGCACATAGTTAATTATTTCATCAAGCATTACTGCCATGCCCATAGACTGCAATTTGATTAAAATTGGAATGTTATTATGTTACACTTCAATGTTTTTTTTTTTTTAGTGTTAGGTACTCATATTGGAGCCAGTGGCGGAGCCAGGAACTTCACGAAGGGTGTCCAAAAAAAAGGAGAAAAAATGTTGCTTGTGAGATTCAAACACGAGCATTTAGGGCTCTTTCAAGGCATCTAAAATCATTGGGCTACAACACCTTATTCTGTCAAGGGTGTCCAAAATATGTTATTTAATCACTTCGTGCATCATTTTACTTATAAATACGGTATTATTTTCCAACGAAGGTTATCCAATTGGACACCCTCACTATAGGGTAACTACTCTCCTGATTGGAGCCCGACTATAACTGGATTCACACTGTGTAGTGCTCCATTAGGAGGGAAACTCTCCCTATCAAAGATAGGCTCAAACCCGAGACATCTGGTTAAGGTAGGAGCAACCTCATCCACGACACCACATCCTAAACATCAATTTGACATTGTATTGTAAAAAGAAAGATTACCTTGTAGCATCCTGGAACAATGTCTTGTAAACACCTAAGTCTTTCATTAATTTTTCCTCTTCTAACCTGAATTAGAAAAAGAAATACATTAGTCATTTTTTTGTGCATATGTGGAAAAACAGAATATACTAAAGAGGGAGACGAAATTACCCTTTCTGCTAAACTGTGACTATCAGTTGCTTGGCCTCTCTTAGCTCTTACATGCACCACTTGCCTTAGTTTCTCTTCTTCATTATCATCACTTTTTACTCTCTTTCCTCTTCCTTTGCTCTGTAAATTGTAATGTCAAAAATATGTATATATTAAATGTGGCAAAGTTACATGGTCCAAAGAGAGTTTAACTAAATTATACTCTATAGATAAGATACTATAATAGTACATAAAAATTCTTGATTCCCTTATGTTTGTTTGTTTGGTTGGTGGTTAATGTATTAATTATTTCATCTTCTACTCTATATAAAATAGTACATAATTTTTTTCATAACTTATACTTCATGTGTTTCATATTACTTGACTCTTATTGACCTGACACATCTCTTAAGAAATCTTTTATTAGAAGTGTATTTAACAAACTAAACTTATTAACAATGTATTGAAACTCTAAATTTGACTACTATTACTTTATGTAGTTATGTAATACTAAAAATTGTATGAGAAAAAAAAAAGTAATAAAGCTATCTTGATTTGCTCAAATGTATAAGATAAATAAAACATTTATTTTTTATATAAGGTCAAATAAAATGAAACGAATTAAGTATGCAGGATTGTTGTAACCAAACAACGTATTTGATGTGCTGAACTTTTGTAGAGAGCAACTAAAATGCTACCAAACATGGTACAAGTTTCATGCCGATTCTAATGTGCATAAATAATTCACCTCCTAACCAGCAACGAACCGATCCCTTACTACATACAGAGTAGAAAGAATTCAAGATTAACTTACTGTTTTTCTTCTTGAAGAAACTGCAGGGGATGAGTAAGCAGAGCTACTTTCTGGGGTTTCAATTGTTTTCCTTTTCTTTCTTTCATTTATATCATTTCTAGCTGGTACTGAAAGATTGAACATATCTTGTTGGAAATTTTCTATTAAACGTATCGGAAATTCAGGGGTTTGGTTGAAAATATGTTCATCAGAATGTTTATGAAAATTGAAATTAGACATTTCCAGGGAAGTGGTATTCAAGTAATTTTGTTCTGGAAATTGGTTATGAAAATTCAAATTTGTGTCAGTGTTTAATAGAGAGAATTGTGGAATAATGATTTGCATATCTGGATTGAAATAATGAAAAGCCATGAAAACTTCTTGTATATTATAAAAAATAAAATATGTTGAATGTTAATTGTATTTGATGATAAGAGAAGTTGTGTCTGCCAAATATATTTATAGAGAGCATGGGCAAAATGTGAGTTTGTCCAACTTTGTTTTTTTTACTTCCTCTTTTCAATCATAGTTGTCCACTATTGACTTCGCACACCTTTTAAAAAACTATAAATATAAGAATAATTTTACTATATCATCCTTTAAATATAATAAATACAATGTCTTGAAAAATATAATAAGGAAATGACTATAATTAATGAAAAAGGTAAATTAGGAATTAACTGTAAAATTATCCATTAATTTTATAAAATAGATAAGTATTGTTGGACATTTCAAAAAGTATAGTGGATCAATATTCTTAAACGGAGGGAGTATTAAAGAATGAAATAGTGAAGCATTTTGAGGGATCCAGCCACTTGGAGGTTTGGGATTCTGTCCCCATATGGACCATATCCAGGAGATGTATACAATTTCATGGGACCCTGCATTGAAGATGGCTTTAAATGAGCAAAATTATTATACTTCCTCCGTTTTAAAAAATATATTTATTTTAATTTGGCATAAATTTTAAGATAATAAAGAAAAAATATATTCATTTTTCTGATCCTAGTGTCAAATGTATCAAATGATCTATAATTTTGTGATCTTAAACATGTTGCGTGGAAAACTAAAAATAAAATACTACAAAAAAGGAAAATGATCATTCTTTTTAAAACAGACTAAAAAGGAATAGATTATTCTTTTTTAAACCGAGAAAGTACATCTTTTAATTAAGAATAAGAAAAAGAAAAAGAAAAAGAAAAAAAATACTTTGAAGTTCATAAGAAATTGCCGAGGTATATAGTGTTTAAGTTGTATTTAAGGAGATCAAAAGAGGAATATAATAAATTAAAGATGAGTTTATGGCCAGAATTATCACTTCAACTTGTTTTTTTTTTTTTAAATCTAGTTCAAATACAATTAATTAAGCCTTAACGTTACTTTAGTAGGTAACGAATAATATATAAATGTCTTTGAAGGAAAAAAATAAAATAAAAAATCAATAGGTTTAGAAGTTAACAATTAAATCTCATTTAATTAAATTAAAGTATATAAATAGTATGAAGTCCCAAAACAAAATGCTGAGAGATAAAAAAATAAAAAAAATAAAAAAGTAAGAAGATTTAAAAGATATAACATTAAGAGAGTCAAACAAAAAGGAAAGTTGTTAGCGAAAACGTGAAAATAAAGAACAAGGAAGAACAATAATATTTAACGTGATTCGGATCAAAATGATTATGTGTCCACCAGAGAATAATTGTCTTTATATTAATTACAAAGAAAGGGGAGAGATCCCAAGTACATCTAAGAGGATTGCTCTACTAATTAATTCTCTACTCTTCTAATTTATTTTGCTGTGAGTTTTAGGATGTATTCAACAATGAAGATCCTTTTATAGGTGGCCAAACTTGGACTCTAAGGGCATCTCCAATCCAAACACCAAATTTGGTGTCATCACTATTTTTTGTATAATCAACTTCAACTCACTGCACCAAATTTTACACCAAAAAGGAGTATTTTTCTCTCTCTTCATTATTATATTATTATTTCTTATTTCATTTATATTTTCTTATTTCATAAAACAAATTCTTTCCAAAACATTCACCATATATAATTCATATTATTTCCTTTTATAATCGTTTAATATAAAATTATTTTGTACCATAATTTTTTAAATAATATAAATTGCTAGCAAATATTATTCATTATAAATAATAATGGATAATACAAACAAAGTGAAATCATTAATGAAATACAATTAAATAAACATTACATAATTGAAAAAATTATTTTAAATTCTACATAACTATTCAACTTTCAAGATCACTATGGTGCCCCCATAAATGCTCTATTAATGCATTACGTAGTTCAAAATGAGCTTCTTTGTCCTTTATTTTTTTATATCGAGCTAGAAATTGTTGAAACTGATAATTTTCATCTATTGCCATTTCTACAGTCAAAGTTCGACCTTTCGACGCATCTTGAATTGGTGCATTAAGATCACGTTCATCCTCAATTATCATATTGTGCATTATAATAAATGAAGTTAATATATCATGTAGCACTTCTTTTCTCCAAAAATGTGACGGCCCTGCGATAATTGCAAAACAAGATTGCAAAACTATGTATTTTATATTTCAATTTTGATGTGTATCAATTACTACTTTGTTGAATATTTATTATTGTCACGACCCAACCCACCGGGCCATGCGGGCACCCACTCTAACACTGAAGTAGGAGAACCCTCATATCCCAATAGTAAAAACATGCGAAAATTTTAAGAAAACAGTAATAAATATAACTCTATGATTTTATAAATAACGCCTTTAGGGACACTATTAGTTAAACTTGCAAGGTAATTTAAACAACTCTGAATGGATCTAATCTAAACAGGTACAAGAGCTACTAAAAGTACAACTGAATAAGATAAAAAAAAAAGACATAGTTCCCACCATGCGGAAGGAAAAACAGAAGCTGCAGGAGATTTTTTCGACTTCACCTAATGAAATGTCACCAATCCTGCATCTAGACTATGTCAAAAGACATAGCAAGAGTAGTATCAATACAAAACACACGTACTAGTAGGCATCATCGATCAACCCGACTCCCACCACATAACATAAGAAACCAACTAGTAAGATCAAGGAATAAACCACTCTCTTCTCCACTTCACCCCTTTCATTGAAATACCTCCAATCACACTAGCATTCTAACTACTAACCCCTTTTTAATCAACCCACTTACCGGATTCTTGATCATAGCTTAACCATTCTAAACACGTAAGAAATTTCCCAATTACAAACACCACTAAATCAACTAACCGTACACGTCCTACCTTACTTCCTCATCACATTACTAACCATAGTATCATAATACAATGATTCAAGCTTTCTTAACACTAATCCAATCTCCTTCCCCCCAAGGTGAAATCTATCCAGCAATTTCCTTCACATACACTAACTCTACTCTCGCCATTACAACCCACAACAACCCACTATAAATCGTCATACACAGGTCCACTAAGTACAACATAAACAAACCAATACAATACTTTACTCACAAATGTATATCTAGTATGTGCAATATTGTCAACAAGTACACGAACAATGAATAACTCACATTTATATCACATCATTAGTCCTCTCATGGAACCCAAACTCAAACAGTTAGCATGTCAAAAGGTGGCAATCGATCCCAAATTAGTGTGCCGGAACGTGGCAGTCGATTTCATGTTTATGCCGGAACGTGATAATCTGATCCCTTATTATGCCGAAACATAGCAATCCGATTCAAGTTAGTTATGCCGGAACGTGGCAATCCGATCCCATTTACACACCACAATCACAAACACCAGTACATCATCAAGATCATACATTTAAGTCATGATTTCATGGAGATGATAATTCATCTATTTCATCTACAACAAGTGTGATCAACATTGCGACATTCATACATATACAAGTATCATAAGAAAGCAAGAACAAGCATGCATCACACAATCATAGAATCACAACCATCACCTACGAATTCCTCCTCAATCCGGGGAATCGACATCCTTTTGAATGTTACTGCTATTAATGAGGTACTAGAGGTACCCGATGCCTCAAACACGGAGTTCAAGGCCAAGCTAAGAGAGATGGATCTAGAGTGGTTGATGGATACTCTGGTTGAGCCTACGCACCGGGATCTGGTATGCTGCTAAGGGTATTACTAGCACGAATTGATCACCCGATGCTAAGAGGTGGCTACATTTGGTCACTAGGAGGATCCGCCTGTCGGGCAACCGCACCGCGTGACCTTTCCCCAAGCCTTGGTGGTGGCGTGCGCCATACAGGGTATCCAGCTAAATGTGGGGGCGCAGATCATCTCAGAGTGGAAGATGTTCTACCGGAGTAACAATAAGGCGTTCTTTCTCCCCGGTCTTATCACTACCTTGTGCAAGCGAGCGGCAGTGCCACTGTTTGATGTTGACGAGGTACTTCATATGTATCCGCCCCCCCCCCCCCCTTCACCCTCTTTTGGTTAGACAGGGCTCTACTTCTAAGAGCAAGAGGAAGAGGACGAGTAGGGCTAGCATCAGTAAAGCGGTCGTGGATTCGGATGACGAGAACCCACTCTCAGGTGCACGGGTTGAAGAGGATCTAGAAGCTATCCGGAAGAAGATGGGGAGTGCCTATGCCGACTTCACTTCGGTTCCACCCAGCATTTCCCTAGAGGTCGAGATGCTCCGTCGCCAGCTGTGCCGGGAGAGGCAGAAGGGTCTGGAGAGGGACCGTCTGATGGCTTGGATGTGGAAGACTATTAAAGCCATCTTTTCTTGTGTTGCCCCTGACAAGGAGATCCCCCGACTTGATCCAGAGGACTATAGGGAGTTCCCTATGCTGAATGAGGCCTGGGCTAGCGAGAAGCCCCCGGAGGACCTCGCCTCTGACACTGACACTTCTCATTCTCAGGGTTCTTGATCTGATTTTTTATTTCCCTCTTCTTGGGCTTGTAAATTTTAGACAACTTGTTTTTATTTTTCGACCTTCTATGTTTTGTAGCACATGGATGCTTGATTTCCTGTTTTTCCATAGCAAAAGGTGAATCCCTAAGTTTTTATAAACCATTCTCGATTGCTGAACACTGGAAAGATTGTAGGGATTTGATCGGATCCCATTCGGGGTTAAAAAAATATATTGAGGGAAAACAAGAGAGGCTGAGTAAGGTTATGCCTCGCCCTATCTCGCTCTGGCGGAGAAATTTCCGACGTGCGGGTCCCGCTATAGTGGGAAAAATCCTGCCCCAGTGGCTCTAACGGGACTAGAACCCAGGTCAATGATTTATGGGTTCTTTCTCACTCTTCTATGTTTTTCCCGAGGTTCCCAATTTATCAGGCCATCAAATTTAAAACTCCAACTATGATATACGAACCAGCTTAACCAACAATCTAGGATAAAACTCAAAGCTAGGAAAATCATTAACTAATCTGAATCAGTCTTAACGACACGGTATCCCACTAGTTCTCATTAATTCAACGTTACACCCACACATCCCCATGATACACCCAAACATTACAACTTGCATAATTTACACAAATTAGCCAAAACATTGCGCATACTGAAGGTTCAAATACACATATATAATCCATGAATTCACATCCTTACACTTTAACAGGTTCACTTTTACATTCACCGTTAATTAAATCCAAACACACAATATCGTGCCATATATCATGCCACACGCATCCATTATAACACATCCACATCATCAGTAAATCAGACTCCCAAGAATACTTCCATATACACATTTATTTCACTCAACACAGAGTAACCAAATTACAATTATTTCAAACAACGAGAAATACACAATCACACTTATAATCATGCATCACAACAATTTCACTTTATTGGTTAGTTCGTCACAAAGATGGCCATTGCTGGTCATCTATGCCTTATACGACCCTTAAGGCCAGATACCAATTGGAACCTTCTCCGTTCCAATTAACTTGTTGGTGTACTTTCGTTGAGATACCTATTGGAATGAGAGATACCAATTGGACTCAACTCATACCTCAAACGATACTTCACACAAAAGGAGAGAATAAGTGGAACGACTTCCTAGAATACTCCCTAGCCTCTTGTAGATTAAATGTGGACGTCAACACATCATTCCACAGGAACCTAGTTCACATTTTGCTCTTGTACGAGGAGACCAGTAACCTAGGCTTTGATACCAATTGTCATGACCCAACCCACCAGTCCGTGCGGGCACCCACTCTAACACCGAAATAAGAGAACCCTCATAACCCAATAGTAAAAACGTGCATTAATTTTAAGAAACTAGGAATAAATACAAAACTATGATTTTATAAATAACGTCTTTAGGCACACTATTAGTTAAACTTGCAAGGTAATTTAAACAACTTCGAATGGATCTAGTCTAAACAGGTACAAGAGCTACTAAAAGTACAACTGGACAAGATAACTAAAAGACATATCTCTTACCATGCAGAAGGAAAAATAGAAGTTGCTCAAGATTTTCTTTGTCTTCACCTAATAAAACGTCACCAATCTTGCATCCAGACTATGTCAAAAGACATAGCAAGAGTAGTATCAGTACAAAACACACGTACTGGTAGGCATCATCGGTCAACCCGACGCCCATCACATAACATAAGAAACCAACTAGTAAAATCAAGGAATAAACCACTCGCTTCTCCACCTTCACCCCTTTCATTGAAATACCTCTAATCACACTAGCATTTAACTACTAACCCCTTTTTAATCAACCCACTTACCGAATTCTTGATCGTAGCTTAACCATTCTAAACACGTAAGAAATTTCCCAAGTACAAACACCACCAAATCAACTAACCGTACACGTCCTACCTTACTTCCTCATCACATAACCAACCATAGTCACATAATACAATGATTCAAGCTTTCTTAACACTAACCCAATATCCTTCCCCCAAGGTGAAATCAATCCAGCAATTTCTTTCACATATACTATCTTTACTCTCTCATTACAACCCATAACAACCCACTATAAATCATCATACACGGGTCCACTAAGTACAACATAAACAAACCAATACAATACTTTACTCACAAATGTACATCAAACATGTACAATATTGTCAACAAGTACACGAACAACGAATAACTCACATTTATATCACATCACTGGTCCTCTCACAGAACCCAAATTCAAACAGTTAGCATGCCGAAACGTGGCAATCAATCCCAAGTTAGTGTGCCGGAACATGGCAGCCGATCCCATGTTTATGCCGGAACATGGCAATCCGATCCCATTTACACACCACAATCACAAACACCAGTACATCATCAAGATCATACATTTAAGTCATGATTTCATGACAATGATAATTCATCTATTTCATCTACAACAAGTGTGATCAACATTACAACATTCATACATATTCAAGTATCATAATGCAGCAAAAACAAGCATACATCACACAATCATAGAATCACAACCATCACCTACAAATTCCTCCTCAATCCCTATCGCATATGTAATAATTGACCATACTCAACCCTAGTTCATCGTTAGGATTTCTCATTAGGTTTTAAGCACCATTCAACATAATTCCTCAATTTCATCACTTCAATTATCGGATGTATCATACATTCATAAATCTAGTTCCACTCTTGATTTCATGTCCTCATTCTTGACCCAATTCTATCCATGATAGCAATTCTAGGTTTTTCTAACAACTGATCAATTCCTCCTCACAGGGCATAAACATACATACTTTGAATTCTAAGGATTATTCATGTAATTTACTCGGTGCACGAAGGTCTACACGCAACCCTATCCTTGATTTACATATATCACGTAGAAAGCACAGATTTAAAACTACTCAATTGTAAAAACCTAGCCTACCTGGGCGCCAAGCAGTTGTACGGAGTTTTTGACTTCGATTCAAGTTTTTCCGGGTTCGTGATGGTGAATTTAGCCAAGAATTCATAAGATTTTGCCATCCCTACGCTAGAAATCTCATTCTCATTCATTCCCAAACTTAGAGCAGCCTTTCTGAGGTTTCTATGGTATTTTACGACTTATTTAGGTATTTTAGGAAGATGGAAAAAATAGAATTTCTCGTAATTTACGTTCTGTCTCGCCTATCCCGCTATGGCGCTCACTTATCCCGCCCTGGCGCCGCTGCCCTAGAGGCAACAGGCCCGTTGTGGCGGGACAGTGGCCCAGAATTTTTGCGGATATTTGCCTTTCCTAATTAACGACGGTTCGGGTAGTTACAATTATTTTCGGTTATTTTTAAGTACATTGTATTATTTGTTTAAAAATTTATATGTTTGCATTTTTAATTTTTGTGAAGGTTAATTGTATTTATATCTAATTATAATTTATAGTAGAATTAACATAACTTTAATTTTTTTAAAAGTCATATATAGAAAAATTAATTTATAAAAAAGCTAAATTTTATATCTAAAATTAATATTATAAAAATATTACATAAAAAATAATTAAATATACAAGAGATTTAATTAAAACATACAATTTATATAATGTTTAATTAAAAGTTTGTATAATGAAATAATATTAAAATATTCAAAAAATGAATTGGTGTGATGAATCTGGTGTAACACTATTCACACACTGGTGTAAAAATTGGTGTGGGTTGGAGCTCAAAACACCAAATTTTACACCAAATTTAGAATTTGATATTGGGTAGGAGATGGTCTAAGCACAAAAGAAAAGGAACACAAAATTTGTCCTCCACAAATTTTAGCTTGCTCTCCAAGTTTAATTCCTAACCAAGTAAATTGGCACATGAAATTTTTTCCATTGGGTCTGACCCTACAAGGATCAAACCATCTCTTTCAATCTCCACATTTGTTTACGTTCCGAGCATGTGTATGAACAACTTTGGTCAAAACTTCTAAGCTTACCGGGCATTCCCATTGTAAGAGACAAGAAGAATCAAATATTTATATTGAACACACTAGCTCCACCTAGTAGGTGTGATCTCTTAGAGTTGCATTAGTTGATGCATACTCCTGCCAAGTCCTTGCAGTGTACAAACTTGGCAAGCGGAATTATCTTGGTCAACATGTATGCAGTGTTATCGACTTTGATAATCTTCTCGACCTTTATAGCTCCCTCTTCAACGACATCTCAAATGAAATGGAATCTGACATCAATGTGTTTGGGGCACTCATAAAATCTTTAATTTTCAATCAGATGAATAGCACTTTGACTCACATCTTAGAGTTGATTCTAGTTGAACCAAACTCAATTCTGTCGCCAAATCTTTCAACCAGATAGCTTCTTTCACTGCCTCTATTACCGTCATATATTTTGCCTCTATTGTAGACAAAGCGACAATCAACTCTAGAGTCGATTTCCAACTAACGGCACTGCCAACAAGAGTAAAGATATATCTGGTTGTGGACCTCCTTCTATCAAGATCCCCTGCATAGTCAGAATCTACATAACCGAAAACTAAAATACCTTCCTTTTTTGAACGATTAGGCCAATATCAAAAGCTCATTTGAGATATCTCATATGCATATTGAATCTCTTAAGAACATTTTCAATGTACCTCTTCTGAGAATTCTCCATTGCAAGAATTTTCATAAGTCTAAAATATCTGAGTCCAAATAATAGACTATGAAGGAAATAGGAATTTGTAGCAGTCTGGAGGAGTGGCTCACCTTTGTATTCAGATAGTGAAGATCTCATAGTTGAAATCGCCTAAAGATACTTTGTATTCAACAAAGAAAGAACAAGTGTAGTATCAGTACATAATCATAGTGTAGTGATAGGATCATCGACTAGTTACAATATATGAAATATTGATAGGCAACCACAACTAAGTAAGCACATTATACACAATTATAACCCAAGTACAACATAGTACGCCATCAATATGCATAACAACATGAATCATCTCAACACAATAAGTCAGGCTGGCCCTCTCATGGAATCCACTCAGATACACTGTTAATCTATTGGCGTGGTATCTGATTCCAAGTTAATGTATCAGTGTGGTATTCATGTAATTTTACAGGCGTGATAATTATTTCAAAAGTTAGTGTACTAGTACCACTTCCAACAACAATATGTGTTGACGTGACACTCGATATCAATCATCAACACACAAACGCAATCAAAATCATAATGAATCACAATCAGACATGTACATTCATGTAACATATTCATTGCATGTAATTGATAACATCATACATTTCACATTATTTCTTTCCCTCTATCTAATCATATATCATTGCATGCATTACTAACGATATTGTTAACAAACACCTATACCATATACAAAAAAAAATTATCACCTAGCTCGAATCAAGCCTTGGAAACTCTAAAGAATTGAAATTTTTTCTTGTCTAAATAATAATAATAACAAATACAATAATCAATCAAAAATGACCTACTTATGTTCGAATTATAATCAAATCCTATCCCCAGGTCATGCCTATGATTATTCTTCCATTAAGGGTTCCTTCCACCATTAATTCAAGTTAAAATTCCTTCCCCAAGATTAACAACCTAGATTCTAAGAATCAAAATCAAAATACAAGTTGGAGAAAATAATTAACTTATCTTTACAGAAGAATTTGATGAAAAACTGAAGAAAACTATCCTAAACCGATGAATAGAAATAAATAATCAATATTTATATAATCATACATCTTTTCTGGCATCCAATCAAATAGTATTATCAACAAAATCATCAACAACAATTAAGTCATCAACAACTGGTCACATATGGACAAATAAATAACTACGAAAAATCATACTCATTCTGACCTTACAATTATATACTTGTTGCATCAGCAGATTCACTGATACTCTTTTTCTATAATCATCAATCTCATTCTCATATGTACACATATGCTAAAAGATCTTAATCTTGTTCATCTAGTCATGGCCTACAGAGAATCCTAGGAGTTCATGTATTGTATCGATGTGGTATTTGATCCAATAGCACATATAATCTCTCATTCATAAGCTCACATCAGACTTGAACCACTCATCATCTGAGTAGTAAATGTATTTTTACCGTATCCACCTATTTTAATATGCCAACAACTCTAGTTACCTCTCAGGATAACCCACCAAATATATAATAATCACTGGTTCATAATTCATAACATCATCAAGGTACACAATTCAATAATTACATGCTTATTCATACAAATAACTAGGGCTGAGCATAAATACCGAAATATCGAACTGAATAGAATTTTTCCAGTATTTCAATTTTGGTATTTCAGTTTTCGATTCGGTTTTTGATATATATTTTCATATTTTCGATATTTTGATTCGGTTTTTGGTATGTGATTTTTGTATATTTTGATATTTCGGTTTAACCGAAATATATTATATTATAATATATATTATTATTATATTAATTATTAATATTAAATATTATATGCAAAATGGAAAATTAGGTGAAAGACTTTTCAAATTTTTGAATTTTCAGTTTTCCATCTGCACAGTGCACTGTGCACGTCCCAATCCCACTTCCCGTCGCCAGTACACATTCAATTTTCAAAGTTCAAACTCCGTCTCCCATCGCCGGTGCCACACGTCCCAGTCCCACTTTCCCCCTTCCCACTTCCCGGCGCCGACCAGCGACTTCGAGGCACTGACTGTCGCGACCAGAATCCAGAAGTAGCCGACCAACAGCAACTGACCGGCGAGGCGGTGACCAGGGATTATTTTTTGTTTTCAAGATTTCTTCTTCTGTTTTCTTTTTCTTTCTTTCTGATTTTCGCTTTTGTTATTAGGTAGTGTCATGTGAATTGTGAAATTAATAAACCAAACTAACAAAATCCGAATCGAAATAACATAAACTGAATCGAATCGAATTATTTCGGTTCGATGTTCGGTACACTTATTACACAAACCGAAAATCGAAAAAGAAACCAAACTAAACTATTGAATGTCCAGCCCTACAAATAACATTTAGTTTAATCATAAAGAAACATCAAATATATCCGAAGACAAACCAACATGCAATACCACTCACATTACATATCAAAAAATTACGCAAAATCTAACTCCAAATAAATCATAACCTACTTCATAGAACTCCATCAAATTACTGACTCAATAATTATTGTAGGATTAATTACTTGTTTTTATCAACCTCATAACTATCAACACCTCCTTAATTCTCATTATAGACTATCTTCTTGCTTTATGCAACATATAATGAATTTTTAAGTTTACGATATTTTTGTTCTACTTACTTAAAGTATCAAGATCATTAATAATTGTTTCATTGTCATCTCCTGTTATCAAGTATAACATGACTATCACTATTATCAATTTATCATAATCAATACAAATAGACTGCTTTTTATTAATTTCTCAATTGATTATGATATTTAAATTTTATGTAATTTTTCAAACATCTCATTTAATATTATTATTTTAAAGTTTAATAATAAAATTAATAATATATAATAATTGCAACAAGCTATAATACCTGACTTAGGCTATTTTTAAGGTCAATATCTTAATTTTCATGTTCATAGGTTTAATATACTATGCAAGGTAGAGCGTACTAATCAAGTCTAAAAGATAAGTAAATCATGACCTACCTTGAAGGTGAGTTTTAAGCCTCAATTATCATACAATTCCGCTTTTGTTTGGTGGTTCGATAACATAGTGAAGAACTCAGATGAAGACTTTGGTTAGTCTTTGCAAAAAGAATTTTCTCTCCCTTCTCACCTAGGACTTTTTTCCTCAAAATAAACTAATGGGTGCTCTTAGAATAAGTCCCAACGAAAATATTATACAAAACACTAAAAATTCACGTAAGAAATAAAATAAAATTTTATTTTGGCAGGCCTTTGCTATAGTGAAACTCCTTCACTATAGCAAATATAGTTGACAAGTCAAGTTTGACTTGATGGCCACTAAATAATTTCTATAAAGATATAAATTTTAAAATGTCTAAATTTTCATCACACTTTTCGAGCAACGACAAAATGATTTGTTACATGCACATAGGGAACTTAACTTTGTAATCCACACTCGTGGCTATAAACTCAGCTAAAATTCAAGAAAAAAGGTTAAACCACAAGCAACAACACAAGGAGGAACACCACCATCATAAGCATGTAAGCTAACAAGAAGAGTAGTAACGAGCCAGCCATCACACCTCAAAAGCTATTTGCAATTAGTTTTCTTATGAAATAATTTTAAATTGGACTGTGCAAAGCACGACCACCATGCTCAAAATATGCACGTCTATTCAGGAAAAGAGTTACAGTAACAATCTACAAATCATAAACAAACATTAACACACAAAAAATCAATGATAATTTAAACAAAACAAATCATATATAAAATCAAAGAAGGAAAAAGAAAATAAGGAGAATGTTACCTTCCATTGAGTTGCGATTATGAGAATTGAAGTTGAGGATTTGAACCTCAACAATTCCTCACCGTTAAATCGAATCGCCCTCTGATTTAAGAAAAAACATCACCGTGTAAGTAGCCAATGTCTATAGATTAGGAGAGATATTTTTTTTTTCAAAAAATTATAATCAAATAGTTAAAATTTATTTTTATAATATTTTTTTCTTATAAGGTACAAAATATCAACATCAGCTCTTATAAAGGCCATTTATATAAACTTAACCCAAAATCCTAGTGCCGCCATAATTGGGGTTACAGCCCAACCAATTCAAGATGACAAATGACCCAAATTGAAGCCCATTCACTCCGTTCATTCGTCCCTCCAAATCGTAGGGTTTCTCTTCATCTCTGAAACTAAGCATAGCTAGGGTTTACCGTTACTACCTTTCTCTTACAGGTACTCTTCTCCAAATTGTCTTGAAGGAAATAATACATAGTTTAGCGGCACTAGTAGTTTTCGTTTCTGTTTTGTTAATCAGCTGAATTAGATTAAATGCTAGTTGAAATGATTAATATAGGCGACCCTAATTGATTGATTGATTGGTTGGTTAAATTGTTTGGATTATCAGGCCTGTGAAGATGTACACTTCAAGGCAAAAGATTCACAAAGATAAGGATGCTGAACCTACTGAATTTGAGGAGTCTGTTGCGCAGGTTATGTTTTTTTCTTCATATTATGATACTGGTTATTTAAGACTTCATTTGGTATTGATATAAAGTTTCTCAAAAATGATTGTTGAACAGGCGTTATTCGATATGGAAAACACTAACCAAGAGCTGAAAAGCGAATTGAAGGACCTGTACATCAATTCTGCACTGTAAGAATTGACAAAACTGCCTACTACTATGGTTAATCAATACTCTATACGTCTCATTGTATGTGACAACATTTGACTTGACATAGTGGATAAGAAGAAGAAGAGAAAGACTTTTGAAATTTGTGATCTAAAACAATCCTTAAATATTTGTGTGCTCTTATCATTTTGGATGAATTTTTAATTTAAATTGTTTCTAATTATAGTAAGGTGACGTTCTTTTAACAAAAGAGAACAGATTAAAAAGGAAAGGGTTCCACATAAAATGAGATGGAGGAAGTATATTTTATGTCTCCTTGTGGTGATTGGTTTTGTTGTGCAGACAAATTGACGTGTCAGGAAACAGGAAGGCTGTTGTTATCCATGTCCCCTACAGGCCGAGAAAAGCTTTCCGCAAGATTCATGCAGGGGCGGCTGGCAAGGCATGTAAAAAAGTCCTTGGCCTTAGGCCCCCAATTTTAGGGGGCCTCATTTTTTAGTTAATTAGGTAGGATTAAATTAAAAAAAAAATTAGAACTAAGACAATAAATGCAAAGGCCCCATTTTTTAGTTAATTAGGAAAGATTAAATTTTAAAAAAATAAAATTGTTAGAGCTAATAAGTCAATAGTGTAAACGGCTAAATGAAGTGATGGTCATAGATATGACCATGACTTTTTAACTTTCCCATAAAAAGTTGAAAAGTTGTGTACTTTTTTTTAACTTACAAGTTATCTTCTTTTTTTTTACCTTATTTTGTTTTCTAATTTTATTTTTATATATTCTATTCTCCTCCCTTCTATTTCTTCTCACTTTCTATTTTCTAATCTTACATCTCTCTCTTATAAAGCTAAGAAAAATTTACTTGTTCTATTGATAATTTATATTTTAAATTTGGAGAAAACTATATTGCAGCAGCCCGATTCATTTTCGGAAATCAAGTCTTCATAGCTTTTGAATTTGGTAATATCATTCTAATTTCTAATATTATTTTTGTTTTGTGTCTTATGTTTATTATATTTTTTATTTGATATTGTAAATAGTGTTTAAAATATTTGTTAGATTTTAATATGTCAACTAGAAAATATGAATCCGGTCATTCAAAACTTAAAAGAAAAAGAAAAGTCGACAACTTGATAAAATCTCAAAAAGGTGCTCTTGATAAATTTTTGGAAAACAATGATAAAATTAAATCAAAAAAGGTAGGGGAATGCTCTTTAGAAGAACAAGTTACAAACTTAGTTGAAGTTGAGTTAGATAATGATATAAACCAAAAAAAAGAAGAAGGAGAGGAAATTAGTGAAAAGTCGGATGTAGATTCCCAAGAAAATCAAGAACTTATAAATGAATTAAATAATCATACTCCTAAAAATATCTATGATCCTAGTCAATGGAATATTGTTGATACAAAGTCAAGAGACTTATTAGTAGAAAAGGGACCAATTAGAATTACCAACACATGTTTTCCAAAGGATAAATTTTTAAGGCACTTTTCTACTACATATTATTTTCAAAAGTTGACAAATGGAGAAAGACATGAAAGAAGATGGTTAGTTTATTCCAAAGATTTGAATAAGGTATTTTGTTTTTGTTGTAAGTTATTTAATACGACCTTTAATGCAAAGAATAATAAGTTAGCTAATAAAGGTAGTAGAGATTGGAAAAATCTTACTACTAAGCTTAGAACCCATGAAACAACTAGCCAACATATTATTAATATGAGTTCATGGATTGATTTAGAATTTAGATTGCGTAATAATAAAACAATCGATAAAAAACATTCAAGACCAAATTAATAGAGATAGAGAACATTGGAAAAATGTATTGTCAAGAATTATTTCCGTCATAAAAACTCTTGGAAGAAATAATTTGGCATTTAGGGGGAAAAATGAAAAAATCTATCAAGAAAATAACGGAAATTTCTTGAGTCTTATTGAAATGATTGCAGAATTTGATCCAATTATGCAAGAACATATTCGACGAATCAAACATGATGAAATTCATAATCATTATCTTGGACATAATATTCAAAATGAATTAATAAATTTATTGGCAAGTGAAATTAAGAACAAGATTATTGAAAAAGTTATAAAAACAAAGTATTTCTCTATCATACTTGATTGCACGCCAGATACAAGTCATCAAGACCAAATGTCTTTTATAATACGGAGTGTAGATATTTCGACAACTCCAATAAATGTAACCGAATATTTCTTAGAATTCTTAAAAGTGGATGATACAAGTGGAAAAGGTCTTTTTGAAGTTATTTTAGATGAAATAAAATGTATTGGACTTGATATTGATAATTTAAGAGGACAAGGATATGATAATGGGTCTAATATGAAGGGAAAACACCAAGGAGTGCAAAAAAGACTTCTTGATATAAATCCTAGATCATTTTATACACCATGTGGTTGTCATAATCTAAATTTGGTACTTTGTGATATGGTTAATTCTTGTACGAAAGCTATATCATTCTTTGGAGTGGTACAACGTATATATTCACTATTTTCTTCGTCTACTAAGCGGTGGAAAATTTTAAAAGATAGTGTACCTAGTTTAACTCTTAAATCATTGTCACAAACACGGTGGGAAAGTCGTATTGAAAGTGTTAAAGCAATAAGATTTCAAACTCCACAAATAAGAGATGCTTTATTTAAATTAGAAGAAGTTAGTGATGATCCAAAAATTAAAAGTGAAGCTAATTGTTTAGCAATTTTTGAGCTTGAAAATTTTGAATTTTTATTGGGTATGACTATTTGGTATGATGTACTATTTGCTGTAAATTCAATTAACAAAAGTTTACAATCAAAAGATATGCATATTGATGTCGCTATAGATCAATTAAGAGATTTAGTTTCTTTTTTTAAAACATATAGAGAAGAAGGATTTACAAGTGCTATGATTTCGGCTAAGGAAATTGCATTAGAGATGAATATTGAACCTGTATTTCGTAAAAAACGTGTAATTTATAGAAAAAAACAATTTGATGAAAATGTTGATAATGAAATCACAAGATCTCTTGAAGAATCATTTAGAGTTGATTACTTCTTATACATAGTAGACCAAGCCATCTTTTCACTTCAAAATAGATTTGAACAATTTGAAGTATATGAAAATATTTTTGGTTTTCTATTTAGTGGGAAAAAATTGAGATCATTAGATGATGAGAATTTAAAAAAAATTGTCTTAATCTTGAATGTTCCTTAAAACATAATACTCACTCCGATATTGACGGTTTAGACTTATTTTTTGAATTAAAAGTGTTAAGGGAAATCATAAAAGTAGAAGACAATACTCTAATTGAGATACTCAATCAAATAAAAAGACTTGATTCTTTTCCAAATGCTTACATTGCTTATAGAATAATGTTAACAATTCCCATAACAGTCGCCTCAGCCGAAAGAAGTTTTTCAAAATTAAAAATAATAAAATCTTATTTAAGATCGACAATGTCTCAAGAAAGATTAAGTGGTTTGGCTATATTATAGATTGAAAAGGAATTATTAGAAGAGATTGACTACACAAAAATTATTAACAACTTTGCATCTCAAAAAGCTAGAAAAATAGATTTAAAATAAAAACATTTATAATTTTTTTTAAGGCCTCTAGTTTGATTTTGGCCTTAGGCCACCAATGGGTTTGAGCCGCCCCTGGATTCATGTCCGCCTTGTTAGGGAGCTGGAGAAGAAATTCAGTGGGAAGGTACCTTTTGAACTTTTCTCCTACTAGTTTCTCATGATATATTCGACCATTGAGTTTGATAATATTTTTATATGAAATGAACAAAATACATCTTATTATTAAATGGTTATTGACAAATATGTTCACTTGGAATTAAATGTCCTGCGCAATGATGTCAAATATTAAGCCTCTCATTCTGGGGCAGTGCTTCAAGATTCTACTATGGATTCATCTTCTGTGATTGGGGCAAAAACATTCTTTATTGGGCAAAAGGAGGGAAATTTTTATTTTTACCTTTTGACATTATTGTTGGAGGACTTATTTGCACCCGTGCTTTTGATCATTGTCTTTCTGCTATTTTGATTTATATATATCTGTCTAGGCATAGCAGTTAGAGACCAATCTTTTATATCATTGCTCATGAAACTAAGATTTTTAATAGTTGGCCTTCTTAATGTATGCTGCAAATTACACAACAAAACTTGTAGTGATCACTAAAACCATTCTCAGTCAGTTTTGTGTTGGATATTTATTGTATTAACTATAAACTGTGGTAGACTTCCTGTTGTTGGTCCCATTTAGTGCACCATGAAGTAGATTCAACTCAGGCACAACTTTAAGTGCAGCTCTTTTATAAGACCTTTCTTAAGACTGGGAAGCTGATTTTTGTCACTTTTATCTCTTTATACCTTTTCAACTCATATTACTCGAGGTGCTCTCTCTGCTGCACCTTCTTGATATGATTATGTTTTAGGTGCACTACTTGTAATAGGCATCTTCTCTGTTTCCATTTTTTGGTATGACAATGTATCTTGCTGGTATTTTTCTGAATGTACTGAAATGCTATTTCTTTTAGGATGTAATTGTCATTGCAACCCAAAGAATATTGAGGCCTCCAAAGAGAGGTTCTGCTGCTCAACGGCCCCGTAGCAGAACTCTTACTTCAGTTCATGATGCCATATTGGAGGACGTGGTTGTACCAGCTGAAATTGTTGGAAAGCGTGTTAGGTATCATGTTGATGGATCCAAGATAATGAAGGTAATTTATGGCACAATGTTTCGTTGCCTAACGGTTTGTGTTTCATGCTTAGTAGGAAAATCTTGTAGAAGTAAAATCAGAATTTGTGATATTGAAGAGCAGTTTAAATGATGGCTTCTGAGACATGTTAATATCAAATTAATGATAACTATTATTTCTACAAAGGTTGAAGAGATTGTGTTGTTATAGTTGATTGCTTTTTTCCCTCTCTATGTAAACTTGCCGCTGTTATTGATAGTTTTAATGCTGTTGTCGCCAGGTATTCTTGGACCCAAAGGAACGAAACAACACCGAGTACAAGCTGGAGACATTTTCAGCTGTCTACAGGAAGCTATCGGGTAAAGATGTTGTGTTTGAGTTCCCCTTAACGGAGGCTTAGGGTACAAACTCCTGGTTTTGCTATTACCCTTTTTTTGCAATTTTGGTGTTTATATTATTTTATTTTATTTTATTTAGAAGCGTTATGGAACAATGTGAAATTGTTCCTGTTTTCTCTTAGCTCTTTTAGATTTTTGGCTTGCTTGTTGAGTTTAGTTTTCATTTGCTAGTCTGTTAGAAAAGCTGCTTAAAACTGATCCTGCTAAAACTATTGAGGTCTCCAAATTTGATATAATCAATGTGTATTTTTACTTGTTATTAAGGGGTGTTGGTTGAGATTACGAATATGAAATTAAAAGGTAAGATAGTTATAAACAAAATGGCTTTTGCTCATAAGTTATTGAAGTTATTTTTTTTTAATGATAAATGTCTTTCATAGAAAATGAAAGTTTGCGTATCTAATATATGGAAATGATTTCCGCCCATAAGTATCCTAAGGTATTATCTTCTTGATGGAAAATATTTTTTCATAATAATGACTTTCATTGTATCAAATATTGAAAAATAATTTTCTTATAGTTTATTGAATGGTCCATATTTTCCCCTTCCTTTCCTTATATTTGCAGTGTTAGGTAGGCATTTGGTAAGAATTATGACCTTTGGAATGGGAATCAAGCATTTTAATAAAGTTTTAAAATTATAAAAATGATATGTTGAGTTGTGCGGATTGGACTACAATTCATTGTTTAGTCCATCTTAACTCGATTTACCTTAGTCCATCTCAACTATACATTAAGTTGAACAATAATCTATTTTGACTTGAGGTCGATAGTAATTATAATTAGTAATACAGAATAGCATGAGTAAACATGATTCAATACAAAATTATCCTTAGTGCACGAAATCAAACAATTGATATGAAATAATTACAAAATAACTAATTCTAGCATAACTGATCTGATCATTCGTGATATACTCTACTTAACACTATTCTTATAGTACACTCTACCAAAAGACTCCTAATTTTTTTTGGGGTGGGGTGGGGTTTGGGGGGGTGGGGATTAATAGATATTATTATGTATTAATATGAAATCGTGTTTTGATAATAGTTAATTTGGATTATTTGGCAAGTAATCACAAATTCAATGTTGTTCGACTTAAGTTGTATAATCTACTACTCTCTAGTTTCCTTTTTACACTTACTCTCGTATTAAAAATATTTTTTCCTATATATTTGTTCATTTTAGTAAATTAAAAGATTTTTTTTATCCTTTAAATATTTACCCTTATCATTCCGTAAACATAATCAATAAGAATGATTTAATAAAACAAAGTCAAGTTAATAAGAGCTAAGTAAAATGGAGAGAGTATAATAAAATTGACTTGGGGTCGATAGTAAATATAATTATTTTTATTTTAAAAAAAGGAAAAAAATATAATTATTTTAATTGAGGCATGACATTTTGGTCGTCATAGAGAAGGTTAAAAGTTAGGATTCGAGAAAATGTAACATTGATTCCATCGAAGCGCAATATGTTTATATAGTTAGCAATTAATGTCATGCAGTGGCGTCAGTGACGGAGGCAGGAATTCTATCAAGGGGGTTCAAATAAAAAAAATGTTGTTGCCTGGAATCGAACCCGTGACCCAAAGCTCACATAGGCGAAATCCTGACCCCCATAAACCATTGAGCTACTCCTTTGACATATGCTCAGGGGGTTCAATTTTAAATATATACACGTACACAAAAAAATTGATCTTATATATATAGTGTAATTTTCTTTCCGAGGGGGGTCGGATGACCCCCCTGGACACACTATAGATCCGCCCCTGAGTGGCGTAGCTACATGGTTGTTATGGTGTCTAATTGGACACCCTTTGTCGAATTTTTTTTTTTGTATATACAAGTAAAATGATATACGAAATGATTATATAACATATTTTGGACACTCTTAACACAATAAATTGTTATAACCTAGTGGTTTTATAGTGCTCGCGTGTTATGGAAAGAGCTTTTGTTGTGCTCATTTTTGGACACCCTTTGAAATTTCTAGTTCCGCCACTAATGCATGTCATGCAATCATGCGTGTAGATGCAACATTTACTAGAAGGGATTGATTATGCTTTAAGATAGAAGCTCAACTCCTATAGTATCGTAATTGAATAGCAATAAACCAGTAGATGGCATGTGGCAAAAGTATTCCTTAACTTCCTAAGAATACAAAAGACGAGACAAAAGCAAGAAATAATATAGGTATTCGTTGTATGCTTATACTTGAACTAAAAATTTTCTTAGGTGAAATCTAAATTTTAATTTTATTGAGTTTTAAATTGTATAATGATGATTTCAGGTATTGAAAATTTGATTCTAAACCTAATATTCATATATATTAAATAAAAAAAACTTCTTAATACATATATAAACATTATTTGAACAAAAGTTATTGAATTTGATCGAACTCGTATCCAAGCTTCTAGCTCTGCCTTGATTAAAAGTTCTGCTGCTTGGTGTGCTGGTGTATATATTGATGTCTCCTTATTTATTTGATAACAACATCAACATGGGCAATAAACAGCTCAAATGATACAATCTCTCCATTAAAATTCGGCATTATAAACAAAAAAGAAGATGTAAGCTTTGCCCGTTTGAATCAGCTTGAACGTTTTAAATTCGCAGAATAAAATGTGACACAATAAAATTGAATGTAGCATAAATATGCATGATTGGTTGTATAGACTATAGTCTGTTATAATTTGAGGTTGTTGTAAAATTGTCATCTCTTGAGTACATTCTCGCAAACCAAAATAAATACTATACTATACTAAATTTGTACACCAAAGGATGACAGTAAAAGAATGATATACATGGTATAAAGTTAAATTCAGTTACTGGTTGCTCAAAAGTAAAAGTATATTTTGTCGTTGTAGGAAGGTAAAATTTATAAAGCTGTTGTACTTCTTAACTTCCTCTGCATGTGCACTCATTGTGGAGGGACCAAACTTGCCTTTCATCTTTAAATTCACAGTTTCTTTTTTCTTTTTATTTTTACTTTTTGACATAAAAATCATTAGTGATCCTGGCTAGTAGGCCTGGGACAAAGTCCTTCAGGTCGCCGGTTCGAGCCCCAGCAGGGCCACTGGAGGCATTACAAACCGGCCGCGTCTCCAGGGCCCCGTGGAACTAACCGTGGTGGACCCGCCTTGAAACAGCGGGACCCGGTGGGTACAGCTAGTCGGGTTCGCAAAGCGACGCCCGGAAACCACGGTAAAAAAAAAAAAAAAAAAAAAAAAAAAATCCTGGCTAGTACTTCCTCTGTTTCATTTTATATGAGTTAATTTAACTTGACACGGAGTTAAGAAAAAAATAAAGACTTTTAAAATTTGTGGTTTAAAATAAATGACAAATGTTTGCGTGATTATAAATTATTTTATTAAGGGTATTGATATTTTAAAGTTAAATTATTTATTAATATAGAAATGTGTCATTTTTTCTGGGTCTGCTTAAAAAAGAAAGTAAATCATAAAAGGTGAGACAGAAGAAGTATTAAAGACACCAAGAAAGTACTAACATGAGTTGTGGTACAATAGTGAAATTTCACCATTAATCAGAGATCTCAGGTTTGAGCCTTGAGTATGAAAAAATCTTGTTAGAAGCACCATCACCGAATGAATCCTGCAATGCGCAATGCAAATTTAATCGAATGTGGGGTTTGAAAAAAAGAAAAAAGGACACCAAGAAAGTAGAAACCAGACCATATGTCTAGCCTTTCTTTTGACTTGTGACCATCCTCTAAATTTTTTCTTTTAATCCCAACTTCATATTTAAATATTGTTGTCTTCTTACTACAACAACAATCCCAAAGATTTAGCCTTTTCTATCCTTCCAATTTACTCCAAGTAAAAAAAATAAAAATGGCAATTCATATGATCTCAGAGGTTACAAGTCCAAGAATCTCTTTCTCATCAGATGATATTTGCTGCAAACAAGTCTTAGATTTGCAACATTATCAATCAGATTCAAATTCTGAATTCGATTTCTGTATTAGCAACATTGCTAATACAGAAACTTGTTCAGCAGACGAACTCTTCTTAAATGGATTAATTCGCCCTCTTCAACTACAACAAAAAGTTGTCACATTATCTCCGACTCCAGCTCCAGCTCCAGTTGCAACTAAAAATGTAATCTCGAAACATAATGTTACAATTACTAGTAACATTAGTGTTGATGATGATGAGCAAAAGGATCAAAACAAGTCGTTTTGGCGTATTAGAAGAAGTACTAGTCTTCACGGAAATAAGAAAAGCTCATTTTGGTCGTTACCACGCAGTAATTCTACTGGATCAAAGAGTTGTTCAGTAAAAGAAAATCAGAAACAGAAGAAGAATATAATGAATCCTTCTTCTGGAGTTAGTTTTTACTCATCACAAAAGCCTCCATTGAGAAAGAATTATAGTAATGGGATTTGCATTAATCCTGTTTTGAATGTACCACCTTATACTTTTATTCCAAAGGCTACTGCTAATCTCTTTGGTTTAGGATCTTTCTTTGCCAATGGAAAAGATAAGAAGAGTAAGAAATGATTTTTTTTTTGTGTATTTTGTACTTTCTTCTCTTCGTTTTTTTTATAAATTATTATTGAATTTCACCATATATATTTTGTTTATAAGTTTTTTTTATTTTTTATATAAATGTGTAATTTAATTTGGTTTCGGCTCGCATTTATATTTTTTAGTTTTTGGTGTATACAAGTAAGCACAAATAGTCACACGCATCCTACATGCATAATACGTGTAGGACACTATGTAGGACGTGAATTGTCACTTATTCAACTTTATATAAATTTAAGTATTTATTCATGATGTCATATATGACCTAGTTTAAGGATGTATTATGCCTTAGTGGAGTACTTTTTTTCTCTTGTGCTCATCTAAGTAAACAATTAATTCCAAGTCACATAAATGGTAAAGATATATGATAAAATAAGTACTATACTAGTGTGTTAATTAAATACTAAAGAGGATATGAATGGAGACAATTATAAAGGATTTGGTGAATTGAATTAGTCATTAGGAATGTCCATAAAATAATAATAATAATAATAATAATAATAATAATAATAACTAAACTGTAAATAGGCATAGGGGACACAAAGACAAGAGGCCTTCTTTTGTGCTCAGTCCCTTTTGTTTTTTCATTTGAAATCTTAGATTTAATTAAAGGGTTTCTACTATCAAGATTACCTTTTTTTTTTGTCTGTCTTTTCAAAAGATGTGATATTTTGATTAGGTTCAAACTTTTGAGGAGTGGTTTATGGTATTTGTTGCTTCTGTTTGTTTTCTTGGGGTGGGGGTGGGGGTGGGGGGTGGGGGGTGAGACAATAACATCTTACCCAACAAAAATGTAAAATATGGGTTTTTAATATATTACCAACATTTTCATGAAATACTACACATATTGAGAATCATTTCAAACCAAATGAGTAATAATTTTCACCAACAATTTTTCCTTCAAGTAAAAATCATGTTTAAATATAAAAGTAAAATTTACTTTTTACTTCTCCATTTTAGCAAATTAGGAGAGCTTTATTACTTGGCTCCTATATTAGAATAGATTATTATTAGTATTTTGAGTCAAATAATAATGTTTGATATGCAATTTGAATTTCTTAAATTGTATTTTTTTTTATAAACATAAAAATCCCACAAGTCGTGAGAACTATCAAGTTTTATCCAATTCTTACACAATTTTATTAAATGAACAAACCTTCCATAAACAAGATATCGGAATATCATATGATACCGCATTGATAAATCACATATCTTCATTTTTTTTATAAATAAATATTTGCGATTATAAACTTTCAATTTTACAAATATCTACTAGTGAACAACAGTAGTAACTAGTTATTCTTTAATATAATCATTTTACATGATACAAACATTTTTTTCACGCATAAGTCATATTTTTTCTTGCAAAGTTTAATATGATGGGTCTTGTTTTACAAAATATAATATTATGGATCAAATTTTACATTTTAAAAAGTTTGAAATCATGATTTGGAATTCCAAATCATGTTTTTTGAAGAATTGTGATTTGAAATCATGACTTCATAGCGCATATTAAAACGTAAACTTAGAGTTTCAAAACACAATTAATTAATAAGATTAGTTTAGTAAAATATACCCCTAATAAAAGTTATTTTAAGAGTTATGTCAAGTCAACATGAGTAAAGTAAAATGAAATAGAGAAAGTATATATTCCTTCCGTTTACATTTACTTGTTCACTACACTAAAAATATATTTCACTTTTACTTGTCACTTTTAGCATATAAAAGAATATTTATTTTTTCATGTTTTTATAACCTCATCATTAATTATTATTTCTAAATTATTTTTCAAAATTTAAGACTCAATATCAATTCGTAATTTGTATATTATAATAAAATAATCGTGTCAATCATTATTTCTTAATAATCGTGCAAAATTTAAAATGAACAAGTAAAAGTGAACTTATTTATTAACTTCTAAGAGTGGTTTTTTAACTTCCATAAAATATTGTCCAAACGGGTAATATTATGTTTAGATACTCTTTTGGCAAATCTTCTTGAAAAAAGAGACCTTGACCACCATATCCATCAGAGCATTAATTGGAAGTTTGACTTCAACAACCCCTCCCAATAATTCTACTTAGGTGATGATCCTATGTTTATTTGCCTGCAAACAAAAAGTACAATCACTTCCTAAATTGTTAGGTGAAATATTTGGGGTTGTAGATTAGTTCAAATGCACCTGTTCATATTATACTTAAGTATTTAATAGAAAATAAAATCAGAATCATTCCTTTACACGACATGGTATCTAATTTTGGAGTACTCACAAAAAATTAGTAGATCCTTCTTTGAAGGAGATCTAGAAATTGTCTAGTTCATTTTTTTTTCAAATTAAGAGCAAAAAAGAAAAAGTGAAAGGCAAAAGGGTATTGAGAGAAGGAGAGGTGGTCCTCCTAGACTGGCTGAATTGTTCACAACTAAGTCTGAAAAATGGGATTGAATTTGATCAAATAAAAATGAATTGACTCAATAAATAAGTTACTATATATATATATATATATATATATATATTATTATTATTATTAAAATAGTAACAAATATGCAACCTAGTATTAGTAGAAAGTAGAAATCAAATGCTTAAAAGTTAAAACTTTGATTACTTTATTTTGATTGAAATGTATTTTAAATGTAATTGAGTAACAAAGTAGAGTAGTTGTTTGTACATTCTTTTAAATATATATTTCTACATATATAATGTGTTAGAATAATACAATTGAGACTTTTTTTAAATAGTCGAAGTCATAATACTCTAATATACGAGTCTATGTCAGTCGAAGTTAAACAAATTATGGTTATCAATTTATTATACCGCAAAATACTGAAACCAAATATTAAAATATCGAATCATACCAAATTAAATTGATATTATAATGGTATAAATTTTAAAAATTAGATACCAAAATTACAGTACGGAAATTTCAAATACCCTCTGACTTCTTGTCTGAGTACTTAGAATGCTTTCATATATATCAACAACAACAACAACATACCCAGTGAAATCCCACAAAGTGAGGTGCTTTCATATATATCAGCCTCAGTATTTCATATATTCAAGAGCAGGTAGGTGTACATAGATTATCTTTGCCCCCTCCCTCTTATTATTTTATCTTACGTACTCAGTACATTATTTTATATTGACGCCTTGAGCTTAGGGAAGTTGAACTCATGTCATCTCCTCTTCTTCCGAAGTTGTCAGATCTAGAGGTTTGATTGGTCTTTTGTTTTGTACAATTGATGGGTAGGTCAGGGCCTGTCCCAGTCAAGTTTAGTAGATTAGGGAGTGTACAGTTATCACGATGACCTTTGTATATATTTTTTTGTGATTTTAAATATCATGCTGATTTCAACGATGTGCATAGTGTTTCATGATTATAGATATCAAGATGATCTCGATGGATCACAGAGTATTCTCTGATAATAGATATCATGATGACCTCAATAATCCACATAACACTCTATGAGTATAGATATTATGGTGGTCTTAATGGTCTGGACAACGTCGGTGACTATAGACAGCATGGTGGTCTCGTCAGCCCACAGAAGAACTTGTATTTTTTTGTTGTGAATTGATGGGTTACATGAATTATTATTGTTGCACGAGTCTCTATTTGTGGCTTTGTTGGCCTATATATGGCTTCTTATAAGTTAAAGATATACCACCAACATGGGTTGTGGTGCACTGATGAGAGTGTTTCACACTTAACCTGAGGTGTCGGGTTTAAGCCCTGGGTATGGAGAAAATCCTGTTGAAAGCGCCACACCCGAATAGGCCATGTAGAGCGCGATCCAAATTTAATCGGAGCTCCACATCCTTGAAGAGTGTGGGAAGTAAATAGACAACCTTCCCAAATCCTGACCCACAGTCTAGACATTTTAAGTAAATATTTCTCATACCATCATTATACCCAAGTAAAAATGGTCATCTTGAAGTTGTCCCTCTTAAAATTCTACAAGCAAGTATTACAATGAAGGAGGGTCATGTATGCATGTTAAGACATACATAAAGTGGTGAATATGTCGCTCAAAGAGGGGACCCTAAATATATATCAGATTCCTCCAAATGTACAAGTAAAGAAAAATCCGCCACAAAAATGAAGGGAAGAAACCCATGTCTAGAGCTATGCCACTGTAGAATCATTAACATTCATCGCAACTACAAAAATTGTGGATCTCTAGAGGAGATCAGGACAGGCAAGAGAGGAGAAAGAAAAGGATGACACTCAACTGCGAGTTTCAAGCTAAAGGTCCTCACAGATGTATACCTCTACCAGCTGATTCTGGGCATGTCAAACCTCATTCCAGCAGTGGCAATTTCTCTATTCCTTCTTCTCTAGAACTCGAGTCACAAGACCAAGAGCGATGGTTCTTCCTGATGCTCTGAGGGACACCCTTCCAAGACCCTTACATTTAGAATGCTCTTCAACGCAAATCATCCCTTGCAAAACTACCTGAACCATGACAAACAGATTAAAGTTAAGATCTCTTTTATAGCTAGAATCTTCGATGCACCCATTCCCACCAAAGACATTTTTTATTTATTTACTAAAATGATAAAACATAAGCATATCAATAGACATATAGTTGCTCTTGAGAGAAACCTCAATTATAGCATTCTGCTTTGCTAGAAGACATCTAGGTGATTTCTTGGTCTCCTTTCCAGTCTTTGGATCAAGCAAGGACAAAATCCTCACAACTCTTGCAGCCTCCTTAACATGGTGTACATGAAATTCCAACTGCACATTTTCAAATATCCAGAGCTATTGAGTTATTAACTAGAAACAGATGTCATGCAACTCTGTGAATTTTGAGGGTAAAATGACAAGAGCTGCTACCTGAGAGCCAATTAAAATTGGAACAGCAATATCCAGGAGAAGAATCTTCAGTTCCAAATGATTTGTAACATCAATAGGATATTCAGGGTGGCACAGCACATCCCCTGCCTTTACACGATTCACATCTATACCTTGTAGATTAACAGTGACATTGTCTCCGGCTTTTGCACTGTTACAGACCTGAGAATTATGTTCCAAAGAACGCACTGTTGCCATTTCTCTTGATGGCATAACTAGAACCTGACCATGTTAAGAATTTAGCGTTAGAAAAGACTATTATCCTTCCAAAGAATTTTTCATTCTTGTTACAAGGTCAAATCTTGTAAAATAGAAAAATAATCTGCACGTAACAAAAAACCACCAATGGTGCATTTACTGACAACATTAAACAATTGCTGTCCAATAGATGATTGCACCATACAAGCATTATGATGGCAATTGCAGTAATGACCTAACAGCATGTCCCAACAATGCCCTAACAAGATGACTGCGCAAGTATCTGTTAGTTATATTAGTCCTCTTTAACTCTATCACTCTGTTAACTAGAGCCCGTACACTCTAATTCACTGGTATCTAACATTACAGGGAGAAAAAAGAAGTGTCTTTGTGTTTCACCGTGTACCTATCTCATTATTGTCAACATGCAGATGTCCCTTCCAAGACAAGAAAGAAAGACATAAAACATGGAAGTAATCAAAACCACCTGAGGTTTCAATCCAGGCAAAGCCTTAGCTCAAACAACAACTGCCTTGAACTCCCATCCCCCCTCAGCACACACACCCCAAATAAAATTCAAAATACTGTAGAATATACAGTTAGAAAAGAGTTACACTCGGAGAAAAAAATGTAGAAGCACCTTGATGGAATTAGGATACATGTTTACTTGCCTAATGCCTCCCTCTGCCCCTCCTAATGAGAGCATGGTATTTTGGCAGGTTAATTTGGGTGATGGTCAGACTGATGACATGATCTATAGGCACCAGTATAACTCCCTGTACAGTTATGACTC
This sequence comes from Solanum verrucosum, assembly GCF_900185275.1. Lineage (NCBI taxonomy): Eukaryota > Viridiplantae > Streptophyta > Magnoliopsida > Solanales > Solanaceae > Solanum > Solanum verrucosum. The sequence continues at coordinate 568,304 of NW_026020574.1, forward strand.
AAAAGTCCAAGTCTTCTAAAAGCATATATATCATAAAGGAGAAATATCTTTTCTAGATATGATACTTGATGAATTTAAATGTTGAGTGTCAAAATAAAGGAGAAGGATCTCTCATGCATTAGTGGGTAATTGAGTACCTTATCTCCAGTTTGAAGAGCTCCTGTCTCCAACTTTCCACATACTGACACCTGTCCTTGTGAGGGTAATTTAACGAGATCACATATCGGCATTAATATAGGCTTTGAGTAATCTCTTTGGGGAGGTTGGAGAGAGTCTATTGCGTCTAAAAGGCATGGACCTTGAAACCTGAAATAAACTTTCATTATTAACTACAAAAGACAATGGGAGCTTTGCGAGCTATTTGTGTACGACACTAAATTACCACAGAAATTTTGACTCCACAGCACAATCATCATTTTATCTAGGGAAAAAGGATAAATATACTCCCGAATTATTGTAAATGGTATGCAGATACCCTCCGTCATACTTTTGGGACATTGGTGTCCCTGCTGTCCAAAAACTAGAGCATATATACCCTTTATACTAAGGGGCATTCACGTGTCATAATCTTATCCACCGATCCGACATTTATCGACTGATAAGATTGCGCCACGTGTCCCTATTTAGTCTTCCGTTAGAGTGAAGGTCATATATGCTCTAGTTTTTAGACGGCAGGGGCACCAATGTCCCAAAAGTATGACGGAGGGTATCTGCATACCATTTACGATAGTTCGGGGGTATATTTGTCCTTTTTCCCTTTTATCTATTATCTTGCAAATTTGGGTTGTCAATCTTAAGAACACTTTAATTGTTTCAAATTCCAATTGCATACAGTTTAACTTATCTATTTGCTATGTAACCTACTGTTTCCATTGTTCTGCCTAAAACTTCCATGAAAGCATTTATCTAAATGATGCAAATACGATAAAGTTGAAGATAACGAGTAACACTATGCGTCCTTTTAGCGTTAGCAGTTGGCCAGTAGACTAACCAGGACAACAATCTTGCATCAGAAGGACTTGTCACCAAATTTTGGTTTTGCATGGCACTCAGGGGAATCCACAATACTGATGAATCTTTAAACTTACAAGCATGAAGAAATGTTCCTAGTTGATTCTTAATTGTATCAAACCGTTCTTTGGAGTATCCCACTGCATCCATTTTGTTAATAGCAATTATTATCTGGTCCACCCCAAAGCTTTTGATAAGTTGTGCATGCTCCCTTGTCTGACCTCCACTAACATCAATGCCAGCTTCAAATGCACCTATTGAAGCATCAACTACGAGAATTGCAGCATCTGCTTGTGTTGCACCTGATATCATATTTGGGACAAAGTCTCTATGGCCTGGGGAATCAAGCAGTACAACACGGTAACTTTTTGTGTTAAAGTAGGCAACAGCCACTGTCATAGTTATTCCCCTCTCTCTTTCCTCAGCACTCTCATCCAATGCCCAGGCATAAGCAAAGGACCCTTTTCCCTGATTATAGATAGGATATGTATCAATCAGCTAATCAAGATTTCACTATGTCCTTATAAAAGTGGATGAAAAGTGAAAAGAAGGATTACTTGCTGCTTGGCCTCTTTTTCATATTTGTGCATTTCCTTCTGAGATATCTGCCCCAAAAGGTGTAGTAGTCTTCCTGATAGTGTTGACTTCCCAGAATCAACATGGCCAACCTACATGGTGAAAATTTTGGAGTAAGATCAGCGGATTAGACATTCAAAATGTTTGAAATCTTGAATCACATAAATGATTGACTCACAATTGCAAGATTTAGCTGGTTCAATTTGTCTTCTAATTGACCAGTGCATACAATTTTCTGAGGTTTACTCTGTGATCTTGAAGTTGCAATTCTACTCTCCACATTGTGAGAATTTGATGATACAGACATATTGCTCACATTGCTCATGCCGTCATGATTTCCTCTAGTTTCTATAGAAGAACCTCTATCCTTCATGTCATCACATCTAACCTTCGCTGTTGATGTGGAAGAACTAGTAGGCTCTTCAGAAACCAATTTTTTTTTAACTTCACCAGCTATTTCCTTTTTACTTGATAGGACATTTGACTGTACGACTTTGTTGCTAGTAGCTGCAAAAGGAATAGTAAATATACACGAAATATGTCAAACTCCCAAAATAGAGTACAGGATATAAAATATTAGAAATTAAGACTACTGTTTTTTGGTATTATTGGAGAGGTAATATGAAAGGTGTCATCTTTCTGCATGATTTTGGAGGAAAATTGGCAAAAGTCGGTGCATGAAAAATTCAGTTTCAATCTACTTTAACATTCTCAATGACAAAAAGGGAAGCAAAGTCAGCAGGAAGGTTCCAGTAAACAGGTAAATAGTTTAACAATTGAAAAGAATAAAAAAAATTAAAAAAAAAAAAGCTTGCAGGAAGGTGTCATTGAACAGGTACATAGTTGATTTCATCTCATTGTTTAGGATACTCCACCAAAATGTCGACGGAAATTATTCTCCATCTCTTACTCCTATAGTCATTAGGTCGTTATTGGCAAGATAATTACGTGTAAATATCTTCACTCCGGTGATCCTTCTGGTCACCGGAATCCTCACTCCCTCTTCTTTTCCTGACAATCTACTTCCACCAAAGCCTCTACCAGACCCCGCGACTCAACCCCAAAAAGACCACATCCCCAGAAAGTTCCCCACGCGCTCGCACGCGCCACCTCTTCCTCTCAGACTTCGAAGTCTCTCGCGGCATGTGCCGGCGCGTAAATCGTCAAAACACAGAATTTCAGCCTTTTCTTGGTTCGATCCAGGCCGCAAGGGCTTTCACCTCCCACTACGTCTTTGGTTAAAGCACTTTCCTTTCTTTTCATCAATTATTTAGGAGAAAGATGGAGAACAGAATCTTTTTCAGATTAGGGGGCAAGTCTTATGACTTAACTGATACCAAACTAGCCTCAGATTCTAGGTTTGAATGGGTGGAGAGTGCTAGGTTATATATGAGAAGAATGAAGCTGAGTAGAGTAGCTCTACAGTGGCTATGCAGAAGATTTAATGAAGCTTCAGAAATCAAAGGAAAATCCTTCAAAACTTGGAGATGCAGAGATTTAACTACTCTTATTTATTGCTCATTGAAGTACAATAAATATGATAGATTTGTGTCTGTGATTACGGTTAAAGGAGAGCTGAGATCTATTATTATTCTCCCTGAAATCACATTTAATGCTGGCTGGTCTGATCTCTCTAAGAAAATTGAGGTCTTTATTAATAAGCCTGAAATTTTACAGAGAGAAACTCTAAATGCAGGGGAAATAATCAGTAATGGGCAAAAAGAAAAAGGAAGTTATAAGGAAGCTCTTCAAAAAAGCAGATGGCCCCCTAATGAACTTCAATCAGCTCCAGAGAGTAGTACCAATGGAGATAAGGATCCTTTGAGGAGAAGTCTGGTTGGCAGCTTCCCAGATTGCGATGAGATACCTTCTCATAACGATGTTAGGAAATGGGCGCAAAACACATGGAGAGGCATCCACAACATACAAGTATTTGATTTGAACGGGATCCAATTCCTTTTTGAATTTCAATCGAGAAGGGATGCTGAAAATGTGCTAGCAGGGAGATGGAGTAGGAGCAATCATCTATTGGAACTGGACTGGTGGTCTCCGACGACGGGAGCTATTCCAGCCCAACATCAATTTGATTGGTTTTGGGTTCGAATTTTGGGACTACCGCTACATCTATGGACTGATAAAGTGATGAAGGAGATGGGGGACCAGTGCGGCGGATGGATTGAAGCGGAAGAAGAAACCCAACTCAAGTATCACCTGAGATGGGCCCGTATTCGAGTCAAAGGTCCTCTGAAGGAAATTCCGGCATATGTAGAAGTGAGTGATGGAGAATTCAATTTTTCTTTGCCGGTATGGTGTGAAGCTCCGGCGAGATTCAGACAGAAGTCAGATCTAATGCACGTTGATCAACTAGAAGGTGCAACACAACATGTATCTGGAAGGGAGTTCCCACAGCAAAACCCTTTGCTGACTTTTATGCCAAAGGAGGTGGAGACTAACATTTTGGGGAATGATTCGCAGTTAGTTTGCAAAAAAAAAAGGGGAAGAGGAACACGCGGGTCTGAGTGAAAGACATGTGAGGGAAATAATTAAAAATTTGGGCCCAGGAATGGTATTAGAAGTGTTGGACCAAATCGGAATAAAAGGCAGTGGGTCACATGAAGCCCAATTGCCTAAGAAAGACTCCATCCAGTTAGAAAAGGAACCTTTTGCTGACAACCTCTTCTCGACAGAGAACAGTTTCTTTCCGAGCTCAAATATATCAGAGATGGAGATGGGGCTGGAGTGAGAACTGAAACATCTTTTGCTAAGGATGATATGGCAATTTACTATGGGTCGGAAGTTTTGGGGGGTGAAGACAACAACATGCCTATGGTTATTTATGATATCGAAGGAGCAGGAATTAATTCAGCAGAAACTGATAAGATAGATCTTCATCAGGGCAACTGCTCTACTGAGCAAATTACATTATTTGAAGATCCTCTTCCTCTTCAAATTAATGATGGTCTCTCAGAACAAGAAATTGAAGACAGCTTCACTTTGGGTACATTCCAATGTACTTAAACTCAGTCAACTTTTTGGGGTTGCTTTTGAAGGATGTGATAAGGCGGCTTTTGATCTATTTCTGAGAATTGATCAAAAGAGGGGGGATTTGAGGCAGAAGGTGGAGACAACACCAATCAAAGCAAAGAACACAATCCCAAAGGAGATGGAATTTCATGTTAAGTTTAAAGAAGGGGAATCAAGAAACAGGGGGAGAATAACAAACACAAATTTCCAATGAAAGTCAAAATCCTTTCTTAGAATGTAAGGGGGTAAATGGAGAAGAAAAAAGGGGGATAGTCAGGAGATTATTTCAACATTGGGGGCTGATATTTACGTTCTGGTTGAGACAAAATTGGGAGGATCAGAGGTGAATGTATTCAAACAATTATGACAAAATAGATGGATGGGGGGAATTTCATTTGGATGCTATAGGTAGAAGTGGTGGCATCGTAGTAATGTGGGATAAGAGGGTGTGGAAAGGAGAGCTGGTATTAGCAGCAAACCAAATGGTGACCTGCAAGTTTGAAGGCATAAATCAGGCACTCACATGGTTCCTTTCAGCTGTGTATGCCTCATGTGATCCAATAACTAGAAGAGAACTTTGGCAAGAATTCATCAACATCAAAGAACTGTGTAATGGGCCTTGGGTAGCTTGTGGAGATTTTAATGCCACAAGATAACCAAACGAAAGATCAGAAGGGCACAAAATTACTACGCCAATGACTGAATTCTCTGAATGGATCAATGAGATGGAGTTCATCGACCCTCCTTTATTTGGGGGGTCTTTTCACATGGAGAAGGGGGGACAATCACATGTTTGCTTCCAGAATTGATAGGTTTTTATTCTCTTCCCAGTGGGATGAGACCTTCACACGGATTAAACAGAACATGCTTCCCAAAATAGGTTCTGACCACAATCCAATTTTGCTTGAATGCGGAGATTTAAATTTGAAGAAGTCTTACTTCAAATTTGAACAATGGTGGTTAAGGGTGGAGGGTTTCTCAGACAAAGTTAAAGATTGGCGGGCATCTTTCAATATCACTAGTATGGGCTCTTATGTCCTAGCCTCCAAGTTGAGGATGCTAAAGGGGAAGCTAAAAGAATGGAAACTGGAGAATAGGAACAATTGGAATCAGAGAAAAGAGGAAATCTTAAATCAGTTGTCTGTTTTAGAAAAGACTCGGGAGTTGAGATTACTATCAGAGGATGAGTTACTTCAGAAAGTACATCTTTCTATGGAGTTTGAAGATGTTGCAAAAAACGAGGAAATAGCTTGGAAGCAGAGGTCTAGAGTACAGTGGCTCAAACACGGAGACAAAAATACCAAGTATTTTCACAGGATGGCTACAGCCCATAAAAGATTTAACACCATTGATAAGTTGATGGTTGAAGGGGTTACAGTAACAAATTCAGAAGAAATTAAAGGAACCATAATCAGTTACTACCAAAATCTTTGCAGAGAAACAGAACAATGGAGGCCAGATTTTAATGTACAGGGAGTGGAAAGCATTATACAAGAGGAAAATGTATGGTTCCAGAGGCAATTTGAGGAAGATGAAGTTTTTAATTGCATAAAATCATGTGCTAGTGATAAGGCCCCCGGAGGCAGGACCAGATGGCTTTCCGATGAGATTTTCCAAAACTTCTGGGAGATACTGAAGACAGACTTCATGAATGCAGTGAGACAATTTCATGAAAGACATGAAATAGAGAAGAGCCTTAACGCCACCTATGTGGCTCTAATCCCAAAGAAGACAGGAGCTATGGAACTTAGGGATTTCAGACCCATAAGTCTCATTAGTGGTGTGTACAAGGTCTTTGGTAAGCTGTTGGCAGAGAGATTAAAGAAAGTGATAAGCAAATTAGTGAACAATCACCAAATGGCCTTCATTCAAGGAAGACAAATTATGGATGCCGCGTTAATAGCTAGTGAGTGTGTAGACTCAAGGATTAAAGGAGAGATCCCAAGAATAATGTGCAAGCTTGATATAGAAAAGGCATATGATCATGTCAATTGGGAGTTTCTACTTAATATTTTGAAGCAGATGGGTTTGGAGACAAATGACTTAAATGGATAGGTTTTTGCATCAAAACTGCCAGGTTCTCCATTTATGTTAATGGAGAACCTGCCGGTTTGTCCTTCTGAGAGAGGACTACGACACGGAGATCCTCTCTCCCCTTTCCTATTTATTTTAGCTATGGGGGGTATTAACAGTATGATTAGAGTGGCCAATCAGAACGACTGGATAAAGGGTTTCAACATTGGTAACCAGTCAGAGGTTGATTTGCAAATATGTCACCTTTTATATGCAGACGACACAGTAATATTTTGCGATGCAAAGGTAGAACAAGTTAGTTACATTAGAGTTATTTTGGTGATTTTTGAGGCCATCTCCAGACTGGCTGTGAATTGGGGGAAAAACAGCATCTTCCAAATCAAGGAAGTGGCAAATATTCAGTTGTTGGCAAGCATCTTGCAATGCAAGATAGAGCACTTACCAACTACTTACCTGAGAATGCCTTTGGGGAATAATCACAAGGAGCTTGAGATTTGGGATGGAATCATTGAGAAGACAGAGAAGAGGTTGGCTAATTGGAAGGCAAACTATCTATCTCTGGGAGGAATAGTCACTCTGATCAATTCGGTCCTGGATGCGTTGCCTAGATATGTTATGTCACTTTTCCCTTTACCAGCAAAGGTAGAAGAGAGGTTAGATAAATTGAGGCATGATTTTCTATGGTCGGGGAACAAGGGGAAAAAAAATACACTTAGTTAAATGGCAGACAGCCTTACTAAGCAAGAAGACAGGAGGGCTTGGCATAAAAAATCTGAGGGTCCAGAACAAAAGTCTACTTTCTAAATGGCTTTGGAGATTTGTGGTTGAAGATCAGGCATTATGGAGAAGAGCAATTCTCAACAAGTATGGGCAGACTGAGGAGTGGGTGTCTAATGTAGTAGAAAGCACGTATGGGGTATCAGTTTGGAGATCAATCAGAAATTTATGGCCTAGTTTAAAGGAGAATTTGGTGGTCAAGGTGGGAGAGGGTAACAAAATATTTTTTTGGAAGGACAAGAGTGTCTAAACTCGGTCTTCCCCAATCTCTTTTCTTTTTGCACCAATCCTGATGCTAAAATTGTTGAGATTTGGTCCCCTCAGGGATGGAACCTCACCTTCATGAGAAATCTAAATGATTGGGAAGTGGATAGAATTGTTGAACTGTTACTCAGATTGGGTGAATTCAATGGCCTTACTACAGAAGCAGATGGTATAAGATGGAAACACGACTCTGATGGCAAGCTCTCTGTGTGCTGTATAAGAGAGATTATGACTCACTCGGGGGGAATTCTTGGTCCATGGAAACAACTATGGAAGGGCAACACCCCAACCAAGGTGAAATGCTTCACCTGGTTGGTCACCAGAAGGGCATATCTCACTCAGGAAAAACTCAAGAAAAGAGGCTTCCAGATCAGATGTTTTTTTTGTCATGAGAAGGAAGAAACTAACAGCCACTCATTCCTACATTGTAGGGTTACTGTTCAGGTGTGGCACATGGTTCTCAGCATTTCTCAAGAGCCCTGGGTGATGCCAGAACATATTGCTGATCTTTTGAGCTGCTGGATGAGGAGGGGGGGGAGCAAGACCCAAAAACGATGGTGGTCTATAGTACCTACTTGTGTCTGGTGGGCTATTTGGAGAGAAAGAAACCTTAGGTGTCATGAGAATATTACTAACACTATTCAGAAAGTTAAAGAAAATTGCATTAACATGTTGTTTTTTTGGTGTAAAGAAGATGGTAGAGAAGAAGTAGAACAGTTGGTTGATTTCCTAGGATCTTTGTAATTATGGATTTAACTTGTAACTTTTTGGAGGTAGCCAGCATACCCTTAATGCTGAAGAATACAACTTTAACTTTATAAAAAAAAAAAAAATTACAGCCAATGAACAAGGTCCTAGAAAGCACCTCCTAAAGATTCTAATAAAATATTAGGACAAAGATGCATAATATAGCCACTGAATGATCTGTGTAGTTTCTACTTCATTATGAATATGGAATAGGGACTTCATGAAGAGCTATCCCAGAAAATCAGGACAAAGAAGAAAATTTTTGAAGGACTTAAATAATGTTAAACTGGAAAGGGAGATAAGGAAAGGAAATGAATCAAAATAATTTCATCTGAATGAGAAAATTAAAAGACCAAAGGCATTGTATGCAACCAGTCACTTACTCTCTCTAAATAATACCAACCTTCTTCATAGATTTAAGCCCACCCATCCTTGCTATTTTTAGCAGTATTTTCAAAAACGAAAAGCGCAAAAAGGCGACAAGGTGCATGTAGATTGAAGCGATTAGTGAGAAGTGAAGCGCACAGTTTACCAAAAATATCAAATATATACGAATTTAGTACTACAATAATCATTCTTGGGGTGAGCTACCTAGCTAATCCGCAACACCAGTCTCCTTCTATCCATTTTTACATTTTTTCATAACTATTAGATAGTAGTACTTTGTTATTTTCAGACTTGTAAACGCTTTAGAGGCTCTTGTATCTATGACACCAGGTTTTGGGGTATATTTTGTTACTTTTTGCACTTTATGATTAAGAGATCCCAGTTATGACTTAATTATGTCTTTTCACCTTTATATTTTCGCTTAGTTGTTAAAAAATGGACTAAACTTGGATAAGCGTTCACCTATTAAATCAAGTGTGGGTGTTGTCACAGCTTTTCAATTTTTGGATCATGATAAGAAAATTCAGCTTCGGCAGATTGCATGATGGCTTTTGCTACTCTATTTCTCATTAAGTTATCAAATTAGGCCTATCCAATCCCCCTACAATAACAACAACAAACCCAGTCTAACCCCACAAATGGGTCTGGGAGGGTAAGATGTACGCATCCTTATCCCTACCTTTATGAAGTAAAGGTGGTTGCCAATTGACCCTCAGCAATCCTCCTGCTTTATCTGGGCTTGGGACGGGCAATGTGAACGAGACCCAAATGCCCAACAATCTCTCCCTAAATTCTTTCTCCAACTTCACTTTCCCCTGTGGAAGGGGTTTCAATGGTGGAACCAGGGAGAATCATTTCTTCCTCTTTATTCCTCTTCCTTTGAAGAAGTGATTGTGTAATACTGAAATAAGGATCAAACTCCCGAAAAGAAACATTCACGCTGACAAAATTTTCCTAGGGGAGAATGAGAGCATTTGTACCATTTCTGTGTAGGAGAACACCCATAAAAGACACACTTAAGGGCACTAGGATCAAGTTTCCTAGAATTCCTAGTGTGAACAAAACACACCCATTTTGACGGATTAATTATTGAATTCAAGATAAACACCAAATCTTTTATACATATATTTGTGTCGTTATCCATTCACAAATTATTATGCCTGAGCATACTGCAGATTCGTTGAGTTGTTGGATTAGAAGAGGGGGAAGTAAGAGCCAGAAGGCATGGTGGAGAATAACCCCACATTGCATATGGTGGAGAGTTTGGAGAGAGAGGAATAGTAGAAATTTTGAAGATATTTCCAATCCCATTCAAAAGGTTAAGTGGAATTGTATTGTATCTATTTATATTTTTGGTGCAAGGAAATAGGTCAAGAAGAAACTGAACAGCTTGTAGATTTTTCAGGATCTCTGTAAGTATACTTTTTCTGTTTCTACTTTTGAAGGTCCCCCACATCAGAAGATTTTATATTTTTTTGAACTTAGTAACTACCCTGCATTAGAAGATTACCACATTACTATTTTCCAAAATGAAAAGAAATGATTACACTAGGAAAAGGAAAAATAAAACCTCCTAAAGTCATGTTAATTGATTAAATCAATCAACAAGCACGCTTTAAGAATCATATTTCCCAACGAGTAGAAGTTTCTTGCTGAAGGGGATAAGTTTTTATGACTTTGTTCTAGGACTAACATGCAAATTAACCTATCGTTTCTCACTCAAGATCCACCCTTAGCCTTAGTACTTCCACACAAAAGGGAGGCTTTTAGTTTGTCAGGGGAAAAAAGTCCAAATTTGCGACTGAATTATGTAAAAACTGGTCTAACTTTGCCCTCCATTAATTATTGAAATCATTGATGTCCCTGAATTGGGCTAATATTGCCCTTCTTGATAAAGGCCAACTATTAAAAGTTTATTAGTCTGATTAATACCAATAGTTCCCTGTGTATCCAAAATGTAATAACTAAAAAATCCTTATACACCCCCCCTCTCCCCCTCTCACCAACCCACCTCTTGACAAAGTACCACAAATATATCAAAGCTCATCGAAGTTAACGGTCCTCTTTTTTTTCCTTAAAGTTCTGTGCTTCGAAGTGAACAACATTTTTGGTTTCCAATGCGGCAGAGATACTTGGCCATTATAGCCACCCTAGAAACTATGCATATGCCACCAATTGAAGGAAATAATCTACTCTATGAAGAAGCAAGCGAAATTCACTAAGAACTACCAAAATGGAAAAATATAAGTACCATTATCAATGGATGATGCAAGGCATTTGCGTAAGGACCGTTGATGACGTCTTAAAATTAAGTAACTGAAACAAAAAGGAGAACTCGCACAAAAAAACTTACCACCACATTACTTATTACTATCTATTGAGTGGAGGAAAATACGCAAGGAGAATAAAAATGCAACAAAACTATTATCTACAGAAAGTCAGAAACAGTTCTTTCCAGCCCTCAAAAAGAAAACTGTATGTTTATCAATGTGAAATTTGTAAGAGATATATTGCCAGTTGCTAACCTGCGCTAGCTTTGCCACCGCCACCACCACAACCTTTGATCAATGGGTTACGTAGGACCCCACACATATCACATAAATTTGTGGTATCTTCATTATCAAATGTGCAAATGGGACAACACCACACCCCAGCCTTAACTGGTTCTTGTTTGGGATTTCCACATACATCACACACATTCATACTAGCTCTGTTATCAAATGTGCAAATGGAACAACGCCAGATGCCAACCTTGACCAATTCCTGCTTTGTATTTGTTTCTGGTGCCCTTCCTATAGCAAACCATAAATAGCATATTGAGTTCCTTACAATTAAGCTTTAGGTATATAAGGGGCATAAACTACTGCCAAGACCAATAGTCCTGGTAAAGTAACTAAAAACATGAAAATTTACAAAAAATCAAATGGAAATTTTCTACAATTAAACAAATATTCCCTTTGCGCTCATTAATGTCACAATTTGACTTGGTGCAGAAATTTCATGAGTTCAATTTATTTATATATATAATATTGGTTAGTTTGGACAGATGCAGTATATTAGTAGTTAGGAAGTTAATCTGACAACAGAAACATCATATTGGGGTTTTAAGTTTTGATTGTTCAGAATCCTTGAAAGAGGTGAAAGTTGTATAAGATACATTTACTTGTGGAAGCATCAAGCAATTTAAAACATTTCAAAACAGAATATAGTGTCATCTAAATTGGAAGCTGGCAGAACTTTTTAAGAGCCATCTAAGTAGTTAAGCTTTTGATATGCCATAGCCCATATATAGTTTTAGTAAGTGAAGAAGTATTTATCCTTTCACAAATCCCTGTTAGCAGTTTAGAGCAGTCCAGTATGTATAGTAACTCAATATTTTCCACCAACATATTTCAAGACCATATTCAACAACCAAACAACGAAAATGGAAAAAAAAATATTCTTATTGTACAGATTCAAAATAATTTCTGATAATGCTGGATGAACCAGAAATTCAGGGGAAAATGGACGCAACTAAAGCAAGTGGGATTGCAGATCAATAGACAAACACGAGTTTTGGCGTGGCTTGCATACATTTGGAGAAAAACTAAAATAGTTCTAAATAAAAGATGACTATGGAGAAAAGTACCACAGAATTATCATGAAGTGGTAATCTTCATATAAGATTTAACATTTTCTGGGCAGAGTACATCTTTAAATATGAAGCACTGAGAAGGGCTGGAGGGACACTCACCATTTTTCCCTGCATATTCATATCCATCGTCATAGTCATAATTGTAATCTTCATAGTCATAAAAGTCTTCTTCATAATCAACTCCATAATTTACCTTACGAGGCATGGTGACGCTTTCAGATATGCCTAAGAAATAAACATGAGATTGCATATCACTGTCTACTCAATACAAATCCAGGTCATCACGGAAATGTGCAGCATGAGTGAGTTAATTCCTACAGCACAAACAGAATACATTGTGCCTGTTTCACCCTTCAATTAAGAATGTAATCATACCTCGAAGATAACCGTGTCAGCAAGTAACCATTTCAGATCCGATTCAACCACCAGGAAATGCTCAGCCAAGCAATACCATAAATCCAGAAAAACAATATAACTGGGACGAACTGCTCTTAATGTTCTGAGCTGGTAAGCAAATCTACAGCCTCCTGTTCGACAAAACAAGCCACCAGTTTCAATCAATTGGAACACGCTTTCAAAAGTGAGATAGAAAAATTCTTTTTCCTTATTAAATGCAGACATGAAAACATTAATGGAGGTGTTTTATCTAAAAGTTTTCTTGTGTTTATCCTTTTTTTAAAGGAATGTCATTAACAAATACTATAACATTCCCATTTAGTACTATTTTTCTCCATTCCCTAGCTGAGTTAGTGACACAAAGTTCTCAAGTTCTTGAAAGAAACACCATATGATATATAAGTTGCAATGTCAAAACTAAGAGCTACAAAGCATTAAGTGTTAGATTGCTACATGCACACAGTTAACAAGGACACAATTTTCCTGCTGGAGATGTCGTTAAATGTGTTATTCGACCTGGATTCAGGATTACTAATTCCGAAGAGAGGTAAAAACTTAACCATGATAAGTGAATAGGTTTGGTGTAAACACATGGTGCGGGTAAGTATTTACCCCGAACAGAACCTCGTAAACCTGCTGACGGCTGATAAACATTTCAGGAATATTTAATCAATCCTAAGATTATATAGCAATAACATCTGCTAGTCCAAAAATTACAAACATACTATCTTATTGATCAAAAAAAAAGTTACATTTCATCAGTAACAATGTAAACATCACCAAGTTAATTACTCCATCAACGTAAATACGAATACTTACAGCAAAACTCCAAATTAAAGGGTTTAATAACCCTACAACCCCTCAAAAAGGTGCAAATTAAAGATCGAAATTATACCGAAAGAATTAAGGGAAAATAAATAAGGAGGGTTACTGGGGTTTCTCCATCTGCTTAGTGGAAGAATGAGGAAGACGAATTGTACTTTAAGCTTTACCTTAGTTCCAACTCCGGCCAAGTGTGCGCTCTCTGAGAGATTTTAAGATTTAAATACTATACAATAAATTAATAGGGGTAAGGCTCTGAAAAATACCCTAACTTTAGTTGGATTTATTGTTGTGATACTAAATTTTCACGAGGACCTATTACCTCCCTAGACTATTTCATACCGTATTTTAAACATATATATTTGCCCACGTGGACATAAAAAATAATGCAAAATTATAAATAATAGTGTGTCCATGTGAGCACATATATACCTTTAAAATACACTAATAAATAGTTCAGAGGGTAAAATATTTGCCCACGTGGACATAAAAAATAATACAAAATTATAAATAATAATGTGTCCACGTGGGCACATATATACCTTTAAAATACACTATTAAATAGTTCAGGGGGTAAAAAATACGGTATTAAATAGTCTAGGGAGGTAATAGGTCCTCGTGAAAGTTTAGTATCGCAACAGCAAATCCGACCAAAGTTGGGTATTTTTCTGACCCTTATCCCATATTAATATTGGTGGAACTATGAAATATTATTATTTTCTAGATATATTATTTAATCAATAAATTAATATTTATTAATTTAAAAAGGTTTTGAAATTCAATAAAGATTAAGTTAAATTTGATTATGTCATAATTATTGTATCTTACTAATTTATGTATCATAATTATTAAATTCGCATAAAAAAATTATTATTCGTAAAGTACAATGAATACATCAAAATAATTGTATCTTACTAAATTATGTATCATATTTATTGAATTCCTATAAAAAGAATTAGTATACATAAGGTATAATGTATGTGTATGATTCATTGTAATATATTATTTTGGTAAATGATTCATTGTAAAATAAATTCAAGAATTCAATGATTTATTGTAAAATAAATTCAAGAATTCAATGATTTATTGTAAAAATAAATTCATCATACATAATGTTCATTATTTTTTAATAATAAAATATTACTCATTGTATGTTTACTAAAAGTATTCAATGTATGATGATGAGAGAATAAACTATATAGGAAATTTCTTGAAATCATATCCAAAAATGACTTTTCATTTAAAATGTGTCACAAAATCAATAATGACAGATCAAATATGTCAAACATAGATTATGTGAATAATATATTATTTTGTTAAATGATTCATTGTAAAATAAATTCAAGAATTCAATGATTTATTGTAAAAATAAATTCATCATACATAATGTTCATTATTTTTTAATAATAAAATATTACTCATTGTATGTTTACTAAAAGTATTCAATGTATGATGGTGAGAGAATAAACTATATAGGAAATTTCTTGAAATCATATCCAAAAATGACTTCTCATTTAAAAGGTGTCACAAAATCAATAATGACAAATCAAATATGTCAAACATAGATTATGTGAATACAAAAGAGATCATTCAACATGCACTCAAAAATATTTGCAGTCTTGGCAACATTGGATCTTTTGGACGAAATAAGAAAAGTTAGAGATGAGCTTCAACTATATTTAAATTTATAACAAAAAAATAAAGCACAATAGAATCATAATTCACTAAATTGTCTTTTATATATATATATACTTTACTCTTATTTAGAAGAGGGAGTTGTGAAGGACTAACATAGCTCCAAAAAGTTGTTCTTAATGTAATTTAAGTTGTACTATGGGGCCCATTTTATTCAACAATTATTGTTTTTTGTTTCCTTCATTTGCATACCACTATTTTTTTTTCATTGATTTCTAGGTTCTTAAATATTTTACATAATTTCTCTCTCTAAAATTATACAATTTTTCTTTTTAATGGTTCTCAAATTTCATGGTTCTTTATATGATATTATGAAATTTATCGTTCAAATTGTGAACTATTTATGTTTTTTGAGGTTTTAAAGCAATCTTTCTTTAGTTATTGCACTTTCATTGTCTATAATTGCCATTGAATAATGATGTAATGATACCTTAATAGAATTTCCTATCCATTTAAAAAAAAAAAAACCTTCACCCTTTCAATTTCGTTATATTTGACGTTTTTTTCTTAATCTTCATCTCATCATTAATGTTATTTCTATAATTTTCTTAAATCACTTATTTTTTCTTTTTTAACTCTTTTTATATATTATATTACTCTTATTTAGAAATGAGAGTTAAAAGGACTAACACAACATCAAATAGATGTATCAAAGGTAATACAAGTTGTACTATATTGGGGCCCACCTCATTACACAAGTACTACTCCCCACTCATATCAAGACACATGTACTATGTAGGGAGTTAGGAAGGACCAACAAGGACAAATATGTAATTTTCTTAAGCTTACCTCAGTCATATCACAAAGACACATGTACTATGTATAACACATAGATGCTTTTTATATTATCTATGGATTGATCCATTTTCCCCTTACAGTCTTATAATTCCAAAACCGTTAAATTTCTCTTAATTTTCGAGTAAATATCTCAAAAGATCATCCAACATTGAGAAATTATATTGTAAAATTATTCAACTTTATTTTATACTTCTTATTTATATTACTCCTTATTAGAAGTGAGACTTTAGAGGACGAACATGGCACTACAAAGTTGTACACAAAGCATTTCAAATCGTACTATAAAATTCATTGTCGCTCATTAATTGTACACGTGTCTTTCTACATATACAACAACCCACATGAATAATTACTTTTCTTACTTTTTTTCCTCAGTTTCTCTCTATATATATTCATTTTTCCCTTTTTTTCTACTTTCCATTCTCCCCTTTTACTCTCTTTAGTTTATCTTTGATCTTAAATTTTTCATAGATCTTTAAAATATTTTGAATTATTAATTATTATGAATTATAATATTTTTATTTTTACGTAGTTTACAAATATATAAATTTCATTTTAAAAAAATTGAAGATACCATACGCAAATTTACGATCAAACTTAAACTATTTGATTCTCGAGAAATAAAAAGTGTCACATAAAATGGGACAGACGAAGGATAACTCTCAATTAAATTTATTTCACTTTTTATTTTCCATTTTTAACATAATTTTTCAAGTTGGATTTCTAGGAATTCTATTGTAGACCCATTTAAATTTTACCTTTTTGTTTTAAACTAGAGAATTTGGTCGCACTTCGCGCGATCATTAAAAATTAAATATTTTTGATTAATTTTATATTTACTCTGTTGTTTAATCGTAATATTATTGTTTGTTTTAGTACTATGAAGATTGTGAAAAAAATAAAGCTTTTCAAATTTTACATCTATTAAATAAGGAAGAATATATTTTTTATCAAATAAGTTAAAATATATTTGCTAATAACAAATTCTTCCATTGCATGAAGTTGATCCTTTAATATATAATATATATTTCGGTGTACCATTCTCCTTAAATGTCTAAGAAATATCTCGTAATGTGAAATAACACTGTAATACTCCCTCTGTCGCTAATTACTTGTCCACTTTTAAATTGACACATTTATTAAGAAATCAATTAATCACATAGTGAGTTTATCATTTTACCCCTATTAATTATGAAGTAGATGAAAAGTTCTGCAATTTTCAAAGTAATTAGTGATTTAATTGAGGGTATAATAGGTAAAAAAATTGCTCTTTCTTGATTTGTCAAAATGGACAAGTAATTAGGGACAACTATAAAAGGAAAAGTGAACAAGTAATTAGGGACAAAGGGAGTACTAAACAAATGCATCAACAAATAAAATTTATATTAAAAATATATTGAATAATGACGTAATAATACCTTACTAGAATTTCCTATCTATTTTTTTGAAAAAAAAACTTCACCCTTTCAATTTTGTTATATCTTCTTATTTAGTAGAAGAATCATCATTTATTATATTCTACTCCACCTTAATTTGTACCATCAGAGTTTTAAGAATAAACATTAAATTTTAAATCGAAATAAAAAATCATTGAAAAATGACAGAAAAAATAATAATAGTATATGAAAATTAAAATAAGGTGCAAGAAAAGCCTTTTCACAATAATTTTTTGAAATATATTAATAACAATTAAAATGGAGCTGTTATTTTATCTTTAAAATTAAGTTTGACTGAATTGAATTAGTAGAATGAAAAAAAATATTAAACTAATAACTTTTTAATGTTATTAAATGCATTTTCTTTTTAATTGAGTAGTAGATTAAAAGTTTCGAATTAGGATATTAAAATAATATCTTACTCTCTCCTTAATTATTATGCTATTGCAAACATTTATTTTCCTTAAATGGTGATTCATTTTCCATTTAAAGTTATATCCAATTAATTTCTAATGTATTGAATGCGGTTATGGGATATTGAAATAATATCTTTATCTTTCCTGAATCATAATAAAATTATAATTTAACATTTATTTTTCTGAAATGATAATTTTGTTTTAATTCCTAGAACATATTGTTTACTATATTGAATGTAATTATAATAAAACATATTGTATTTAGTATGATAAAAGAACTCAAAAATTTGAGAAATTAGATAAATAGTAATCTTAACTTCTAAGAAATGTCACATCATCATTTACATATCCAACTTTTATATATATATAAAAGAGTTAAAAAAGAAAAAATAAGTGATTTAACAAAATTATATAAATAACATTAATGATGAGATGAAGATTTAGAAAAAACGTCAAACAAAGTAGTAGTATTGATGATGATAAAAGTTAAATAAATCATTTTTTCTATTATTTAAATTTTTAACATAAAATTTCCAATCTTTTAAAATTAAAAATAAAAATAAAAATCGAGGCAATAATTATTTTAAAGAAAAATATAATCAAAATTGTCAGAAAAAATTGATAAGAATAAATAAGTATCTATTACTAAGAATGGTGTCACTACATTTTCTATTTTAACTTTATTGTTACATATGGATAGAAACTTTTAGAAGAAGAAATGATCCAAAAATTTAAAAATAATGATTCCTTAAATGGTGATTCCTTTTCCATTTACAGCTTTTCAATTAATTTTTAATGTATTAAATATGGTTATGGATATTGGAATAATATTTTATCTTTCCTTAATCATAATAAATTATATTTTAGCCTTTGTTTTTGTGAAATGATAATTTTCTTTTCATTCGTACAACATATTGATTAATATATTGAATGTAATTATAATAAAACATGTTGTATTTAGTATGACAAAAGAATTCAATTTTTTTTAAAATTAAATAAATAGTAATCCTAACTTCTAAGAAATGTCACAAAAAAAATTAATAATATATATATATATCTAAGAAAATGATATAAATTACATTAATGATGAAATGAAGATAACGGAAAGAAGTAAAAGAAATTAATAATAATATTGATGATGATAGGAGTTAAATAAATCATTTTTTATATTTTATAAATTTTCAATATGAATTTTTCAGTCTTTTAAAATTAGAAAATGCTAAAAAAAATAAAACTAAAACTAAAAATCGAGGCAACAATTATTTGAAGGAAAAAATAACAAAAAATGTCAAAAGCATTGATAAGAATAAATAAATATTTATTGCTAAGAAGGTGTCACACCACATTTTCTATTTTAGTTTTATTGTTACATATAGATAAAAACTTTAAGATGAAGAATGATCCAAAAAAATTAAAAAATGACAAATCAATTATGTAAAAATACATGTGTAATTCTGATAAAGTTATAATAACTAATTTCTTCAAAAAAATAATTAATAAAGAAAAAAAATTAATTAAGAAAATAATATAAATAACACTAATTATGAGATTAATAGCATTGATGAGGAAAAGAACTAAATATGATCATCTTTTTAAATTCTTTTTTAAGAAAATATATATAAACTTTAGTTAAAGATAAATAAGAAAAAAAACTTTAATTAAAGATACACAAAATCAACGCAAAATAAAAGAAGAAAGAAATTAGAAGAATAATGAGGTTGAAAGAAATAATATCTAATTTTCTCTCTTTTCAAATCACAAAATAAATTTTTGCTTGTTCTCCTCTTAATGTGATAAAAATTCCATAAATAGAATGATTTTTTCTCCAAATAATTTTCTTACCCTTTGAAACACTAATCAGGCTTCTTATAAATTTCTCAACCACAATGAATTTTCTCTCCTTGTAGGAGGAATAAATATTTTTTCAAAAAGTCTTTTATTTTGATGAGAAACTTTTGTTACATGATTTCTTTTTTACATTAATGTCTTCACAAGAATCATGAGATATTCTCTCTTTCTCTTTTGTTAAAAAAGTCACATGACCTAGAAATTTGATGGACATCTTAGCGACATAAGTTGATACCATATATTCATCATCATCGTCAGAAGAAAAAGAGCCAAAGTGAAGAAATTTGTTCTTATTTGTTACAAATGTTCAACTATTTTTATTTTATTTTATAGGCTAAATAATTATAAATAGTTATGAAAAATGAATAGTTTTTATCTTTTCATCTTCCATTTCCATTTACTTAAATCTATATTAGTGTAATGGATGTTATAAAAAGCATAATTAATTAGGTATGACATAAATACTTTCAGTTTTTTTTTTACAATACAAATAAAAAATACAAAACAAAGATAAAATGTCAAAAAAAGGAGAAAAAAAATAAATAGAAATGTTGGCCATAGAGAGGTGCCACATCATATTGTCTATATTTAGCTTTATATATATATAGGCTCATGCCCTTAGATGTTATTTTATTACTTTAGCTGGCATCGACATTTTTGTAAATCTGATATCTACTTTGGAACATTTTATATGTGGCATAGGCTGACAATTGAGATCATAAATTTAAAAATAATAAAATTTAATTTATTATAATACTAATATCAATATCATATATATATATATATATATATATATATATATATATATATATATATATCATTTAAAAAATATATAAAAAGTATTATAAATTGTAATAATTAACCGCTTTATTTTTAAAAAATCATATAACTAATTTGATTTACACTCCAAAATTCATAGGTGTCACATAATTTAGACATTAATTCTTTATTACTTAATATATGTAATTATATCAATGACACATAAATTGAAATTAAAAAATTACATATTTTATTTGAAAATGACGTAATAGTACTATAAGGTATAATAATTAACAACTTAACATATTTTAAAATTTTAGTTGACTCTCCAAATTCCATATGTGTCATGTAATTGAGACAGAGAGAAACATATATTGGTTTAAAATAAATAAAATATTATAAATTATAATAATTAACAACTTAAAATTTATAAAAAAAATCCTTTAAAAAAATTTAGATGGCTCTCCAAATTCAATCGGTATTACAATAATTAAAACATAGAAATTAACATAGATTGGACTCGTGCTGACATTTATGTTTTCATTTTTAAAATTTTTTATTTTATACTTTATATAAATAAAATTTTTATGTAAAAAGTATTATAAATCATAATATAACATAACTTAAAATATTTGAAAACATATAAAAAGTTTTTGTTAACTTTTAAAATTTCATCTATACCACATAAATTGGGAGAAATATAGATATATAGATATTTTAAATTGCTAATTATTGTGAGTTATAGTACGTTTTATATAATTTTCATATATATTACTCGTTTTGTCCTGATTTATGTGATACAAATGAAATTTCAAAAGTCAATGAATTTTTTATAAGTTTCTTTTTATATTAACTTGTTAATTATTGTGATTTATAATATATTTACGTAAAACATACTCTAAATAAAAATAATTAGCAAATTAAAATATATAAAAACATACTAAAAAATTGATTAACTTCAAATTTCATATGTACCACATAAATTGAAACAGAAACAGTAACATATATTGGGCCCCGTGCTAGCACGGGGTCTCATATCTAGTATACTTATAAGGAACTAGTGAAATTATCCGTGCTTCGCGCGGCTATATAAAATATTTATAAGATAATAGTATGTAATATTTATATTCAGGTTAGTATCGTATATATAAGATGGTATTGATATTTTTACATCTTTTTAAGTGCAAATTATTCATATGTATATAGTAGAGAAAAACATTATTGTGATGAATTAAATGGAATAAAAGGTCATATTTTAAAATAACAATATATTATATTACGTTGAAAATATTTTTTTTACGTTTAAATTTTCTCTTTCTTTTGTAGGAGTACAAATTCTCTATAACATTAATAATATAAGAATTTCAGAAGGACTTAAAAAAGAGGATTACGGAAAGGAGATTAATAAAATCAACAAATTAAAAAAAATTAAGTCGTAAAGAAATATTATATTTATTCATTCAAATCGATCATATAAATTAACTGGTTATATAATATTATCTTATTTTAATTTATGTGAGATTTTTTGGTCTACCAAGAATTAATTTGACTCATCTTTGAAATTCAATTGAATTTAAATTTATATAATATTCTAAAATTAGGCAAAAAAAAAACATATACCATATACGTGCAATATTTAGTCCATATTAATAATTTTTTATGAATTCAGTCATATTCTTAATTACACTACACTTAATATAATTGGCAAATAACAATTTTTTAAACCCAAATTTCGCTTTAATTAGAAGATCAATTACTTCCTCATCAAAATCAGCCTTATGCTCATCGTACCTGGTAGCAGTACCAACAACATTTCCCTTTTCTGGACCTAAGATGATGCGCTTCACGAGAATGTTCATCTAAGTCCTCATATGGGTCATGTCTTGGTCCCTTTCTTCTTCTCTCTTTCTTTGCTCCGCAGAGAGTTCAAAAGTGAACCCAAGCTCTCCTACCTCTACATCTCTGGTGTGCCAAGCTCTGTTGTTCTTAGAGACTTCATCCATGACCACCATAATCTTTGGGAATGGTTTCTTCATAAACAATCCGCCACATACTGCATCTACAACATGTTTAGTCATAAAGTTAAGTGACATGTAGAATACCTGCATCAAGTAATAGATCCATATCACGAAAATGTCCTTTTAGCATGATTTCATACTTTTATGCATGGCTATTATACTTGGTACATATTTGTACTAACGCATACTCTTGCACATTGTTTCACTAATGTAGGGTTCGACGCTCCTATCCGCATCTTCGTGACTAAGGATCTATTAATAGAAGATTGAAGAATGGTGAGTCCTCATGTTCCGAGGACCAAGCATTTACTTCATTATGTCTTTGCTTTCAGTTTTGGAACTTGATGTATATGCTACGTCCCGACCATTTCTTATGTATACTAGATGACTTTGAAACGATGTTTAGACTTCCGTTTTTCTCTATAAAACTTTAATATGTTGAAACTGTCTTTTGAATCATTTAAATTCTATTGTTTTGTATGATGTATACTAAGTGTCTTGTATGGGGCCTCTCGGAGTCATGTACGCCATGTCACATCTAGGGTATTCCTTGAGTCGTGACTGTCACGACCTGATTTCTCAAATCATGATGGCACCTACTATACCCTACCAGTAGGTAAGCCAACCCGTAACCCAGAACATCAAGCAATGAGCGAAAGGGCAGAAACTAGTGAAAACAATAATCTAAACAAGAATAACAAGGTGGAAGCAACCCAAAATAAATATATACAGAAATCCCTCCCAGAACCTGGAAGTCACTAGTACAGAGCTATCTAATAAAGGGTACAAGTCCCAAAAGTGGACCACAACAAAACGTGTCTCAAAGGCAACAAGACTAGCTAAAACAAAAGAAGGAGACAAGACAAACCCAAAACGCCAAGTGCTCGTCCTCGTCTCCGAATCACAGCTGCAAAAGAAGGCCAGAGCTAATCATCGCTGGTAACTGGTACTGGGACCTGCATCACGAAATAGATGCAGAGCGTAGCATGAGTACCAACACAACAGGTACTCAGTAGGCATCAAAGGCCGACTGAGCAAAAAGGGTAAAAACAATAAGAAATGATAGAATCTAGACATATAGAGGTCAAAGCGGATATGAAAAGAAAGCACACGAGCATACCAGAAACAACTAAGTACAACTAAATTAAACCTAACTGGACCCCCATAAGCCCAAAAGGTACACTCGTGCACAAGTTTAAGTAAAACCTGAAGGGACCCCCATAAGCCCGACAGGTACACAGAAAAGCTAAGTCTACTGAGAAAGAAGAAAACCGGGATCCCAGCCTAAAGTAACTAAGATAATCCATCAGACTCCACCTAGCCAGCAGTGCACTCCCAGCTCAGCTAGAAAGAGTGACCCTAGGGGGAAACCCAACCAAACAGTCCACTCCCAGCCCAACTAAAAAGAAGGACCCGAGGGTGAGGTAGATATCGCGAGTCGTCCTACCATGCAGTCAACTTCCAACCCACCTAGAAAGAGCGACCCGAGGACACCCAACCAACAGCACACTCCCAGCCCAGCTAGAAAGAGAGGCCCGGGGGCGATCGCCGATATCACCCAGTCTACCCAGCCAGCAATACGCTCCCAACCCAGCTAGAAAGAACGACCCCGGGGGTGATGGTATCTCTAATAGGATCCAATCCAACAACTACCATCATGGAACACTGTCCACTCTAAGAAATCACAGAAAAGGCTCCAAGCCTATACTATCTCAATCCCACACCTTTAGTGATGCACTAAACCTTCGAGAACGCGTCAGAACTAGAGGGAGAAGATACAGAAGTGCAGCAAGCAGCGATAACGCCTAATCTAAGGCACAACTATCAGACTCAAGTCAGCTACTTTAGTCTACAAGGAGTTAAGTCATCCGAACGACGTCGGCAGAAATTCAAGGCTATCTAGCCCACACGGGTCATAAGTCTAAGGCAATGCTAGTCTAACCTAGACTAAGTACATCATGCTTACGGTTAAGGATGAGCAAGGCGTACAACACATAGCATACAAGCATACAATAGCATTTAGCACATAAACATGCACCTCTACTAAACCGGTTAACATGATACTATACCCGAAATATGGTCAATAGATCCTAACATGAGATATCTAATCAAAGTAAGGTAGGAAACTGATACCCACCCCCAATTCACTCCAATCGACATGCTTTTACACAATTAAGCTCAATCTAAAAGAAAGGAAGTCGTAGCCTACCTTAAGGCCGACAACGCACGCTCTCCAAATCACTTTACCGGAACTTTTCCTTCCCGAACGACCTTTGAACGCTGTCAATCTATCAAATATAGGATCACAACGTTAGTACGGTCGTTTAGACACCAAAATCACAACAAACGGAGACGAGTCAATTTTGGAGTCAAAACAGGAATCATGGGACCCGCACCAAACTGTCTAAATTTGACTCCATCAAGAGAACCTAAATAACACCTTAAACTTGTGTTCCAAAATGGAACACAATTTGAGGCTCAAAACACAGCAAAAACCAACAAGCAAGAAACCACACTTTAATCAACTAAAAGAAAACCTACAACAGTCAAAACTCAAAATCTACAAGGATCTAATGGTGCCCAGCACTCCTTGAACACTCTACGATGAAGTCACGACAATTATCAACACATGGGACTTCGAATCACCCAAAACCGAGCTAAAATGAAAGAGATATGACCAAAACAAGAATGTCAAAAACAAAGGCTCGAAAAAGGGGTACAACAGTCAAGTTTATCACAAAATTACCTAGAACTACGCACCCGACAACTTTCGAACACTCTACAACGAAGCCACCGAAAATACGAAGCTCCCGCACTTTGAATCGCTTAATTCGGATGAGGGATAAGATAGTTAAGAGGGTTTTAAGTTTGGGAAATGGTTGCTGATTTATCTGCATTAAATAGCAGATTTTCTGCAATTTTTCCCAAAATTTTAAAACTCTGATGGGGAACCCCGTGCACGCAAACGAGATATGCAACCATACCAAATTCGATATTTCAGACTTAACAGCGCAGTCAAAATTTCCATACGAGGTCATCTTGACAAAAAGTGGGTCCCACACTCAAATGTCATTTTAAGTCAAAACCCACAAAAGGGCTCGAAAAGATATCAAAAACCTCAGGACACAAAAGAAGGGTCAATCTAGACCAAACTGGACGTTTCGGAGCTAACCACACTAACAGAATTCTCATCCGAGCGCGTTTACTCAGAATGTTCACCAAAGTGAAACTTAGGCTTAAACTTAAAGTTAAAATGCCTAATCGCACCGACTCACACTGAAAACCTCGGGAGTCATGCCGACCATTCTACTAGCCTAAAATGACCCTTCCGGAGTTGATGGAATCGTCAGAATTGGATTCCGATGTCATCTTCTTGAATTTTGATCGAAAATGATCGTTCAAGGTTCATAAGCTTCAAAACACAAAAACTCACACCAAGACCAAACGAACGACCAGGTGACCGAACTGTCAGTCCTAACAAGTCATAAATGACTTGGGGTCGCTACAGGAACGGTCTAAATAACACACAGAAGGGAAGACACTGAAATGACCAAGAGGGTCATTACAATATCCACTACTAAGAAGGACTTTCGTCTGCGAAAGTAAGGGTCAAGAAGTACCTGAAGGCTCAAACAAGCGGGAAACTGCTCTTGCATCTCCTGCTTGGTCTCCTAGGTAGCCTCCTTGACTGGACGATGCTTCCAATAGACCTTAACAACAGGAATGGCTCTCGAGCGCAATCTCCTCACATCTCTGGCTAGAATGGCAACTGGCTCCTCTACAAATGTCAAACAATCATCCAACTCGACTGCATCATACTGGAGCACATCGGACTCATCACGAACATACTGCCGCAACATCGAGACATGGAAAATCGGGTGGTTGGCTGAAAATGCTGGAGGTAGGGCCAACTCATAAGCAACATCCCCAACTATCCAGAGTATCTCAAAAGGCCCAATGTACCTGGGGATAAGCTTGCCCCGCCTCCCAAACCTCATCAAGCCCTTCATGGGAGACACACAGAGAAATACCCGATCACCAACAGAGAATCTCAAAGTTCGATGCCTCCAATCCGCATAACTCTGGTGCCTACTCTGAGCCGTCCTGAGTCTATCCTGAGTCACTCTCACCTGGTCCAAAGCCTCCTGAATCAAATCTGTACCCCGCGGCCTAGGCTTTGTAGACTCAAACCAGCCCACCGTAAAACGACAATGCCTACCATACAAGGCCTTGAACGGGGCCATCTGAATGCTAGCATGGTAGCTGTTATTATACGCAAACTCCGTCAAAGGCAAGAACTGGTCTAAATGACCACCAAACTCCAAAACACAAGTTTGCAGCATGTCCTCAAGAACCTGAATAGTACGCTCTGACTGACCATCAGTCTGCGGGTGGAAAGTTGTGCTAAGGTCAACCCAAAATGCCCAACTCATCCTGAAAGGTCCTCCAAAAGCTAGACGTGAACTGATAACCCCGATCTGATATAATAGAAACTAGCACCCCATGAAGTCGAACCACCTCCCGAATGTAGATACGAGCTAACCTCTTGGCGCTAAATGAAGACTGACAGGAAGGAAATATGCTGACTTGGTCAATCGATCAACGATGACCCAAATGCTATCAACACCTCTAAAAGTCCGCGGTAGGCCAGCCACAAAATCCATAGTAATGTGATCCCACTTCCACTCCGAAATGGGTAATCTCTGAAACTCACCACCAGGCCTCAAATGCTCGGCCTTTACCTGCTGGAAGCACAAGCAATGGGAAACAAAGTCAACAATATCTCTCATCATGCCACTACACCAGTAATGCTGCCTCAAATCACGATACATCTTCGATGTGTCCGGATGGATAGAGTATCTAGACTCATGGCCCTCAGAAAGTATCAACTGTATCAAATCCCCAACTCTCGGAACACAGATGCGGCCGACGAATCTCAACACTCCAGTAGGATCTAAGGTAGCCTGACCACCATCACCCGCTAACACTCGATCTCTAAGGGTCACCAAGGCCTCATCCTCAAACTGACAACCACGGATCCTATCAAGCAAGGAAGACTGAACTCCCATATGGGCCAAGACACGTCTAGAATCTAAGATATCCAACCGAACCATGCTATTGGCTAAGAATTGAATGTCCAAAGCAAGGGTCACTCCTCAACAGATAAGAAGGCTACACTACCCATACTCACCGCCTTTTGGCTCAAGGCGTCCGCTACCACATTCGCCTTGCTCGGATGATAGAGAATAGAGAGGTCGTAGTCCTTTAGGAGCTCAATCCAACGACGTTGCCTCGAATTAAGATCCCTCTGGCTCATGATGTACTGAAAACTCCTATGATCGGTATAGATCTCATATCGAACTCCATACAAGTAGTGCCTCCAAATCTTAAGCGTGAAAACTATCGCTGCCAACTACAAGTCATGAGTGGGGTAGTTGCGCTTATGAATCTTAAGCTGCCTCGACGCATAAGCAATAATTCGGCCCTGCTACATTAATACACAACCCAAACCAACACCGAATGCGTCACAATAAACCGTGAAGCCCTCGCCCTCAACTGGAAGAGTCAATATATGAGCGGTGGTCAATAACTCCTTGAGCCTCAAAAGCTCACCTCACACTCCTCTGACCAAACAAAGGGAACATCAACACGAGTCAATCGGGTCAAATGTGTTGCCAAGGTAGAGAAACCCTCCACAAATCGTCTGTAGTAGCCTGCTAGTCCGACGAAACTCCGAATCTCAGTAACTGGGGTGGGCCTAGCCCAATCACGAATAGCCTTAATCTTCGCCGGATCTACCATAATGCCCTCCTTGGATACAACATCCCCCAAGAACGCTACAGAGTCTAACCAAAACTGGCACTTTGAGAACTTGGCATAATGTCGCTGATCTCTCAAAGTCTAAAGCACAACCCTCAAATACTGCTCATGATTATCCCTACTCGGCGAGTATATCAAAATGTCATCAATAAAGACTATGACGAAGGAATCAAGAAAAGGTCTGAACACACGCGTCATCAAGTCCATAAAGGCAGCAGGGGCATTAGTCAACCCAAATGACATCACCAAGAACTCATAATGGCCATAACGGGTCCTAAATGCAGTCTTAGGGATATCTGCTGCCATAATCCTCAACTGGTGGTAACCGGACCTCAAATCAATCTTAGAGAACACTGAAGCTCCTTGTAGTTGGTCAAATAGGTCATCAATCCTAGGCAGAGGATATCGATTCTTCACTGTCACCTTATTCGACTGCCTATAGTCAATACACATGCGCATCGTATCGTCCTTCTTCTTAACAAAAAGAACGGGAGCGCCTCAAGGTGAAATACTAGGTCTGATAAATCCCTTACCCAAGAGATCCTGAAGCTGAACACTAAGCTCCTTGAGCTCTGTAGGAGTCATCCGATATGGCGAAATAGAAATAAGTCGAGTACCTGGCTCAAGCTCAATCGGAAAATCAATATCACACTCTAGGGGTAGACCAGGTAGGTCAGTAGGAAACACATCTAAGAAGTCACGAACAACAGGAACTGACTCAACCGGAGGAACCTCCTTACTCACATCACGCACATAGACCAAATATGATAAGCATCCACTAGCCACTAGCCTCCTAGCCAGAATAAAAGAGATAACCCCAACTGCTGTGCTACCACGAGATCCCTGCCACACCATCGGAGGAATACTAGGAATGGCTAAGGTAACGGTCTTAGAGAAGCAATCTAAAACAGCGCGATAAGGGGATAACCAGTCCACACCCAGAATCACATCGAAATCAACCATGTCAAGCAATATAAGGTCAGCCCGGGTGTCACCCCTCTGGATAGTAACTAAGCAAGATCGAAATACCTACTCACCCACGGGGGTCAACACATTCAATGACGCTACCAGAGGCTCAGACATCATACTCAATCGATAGGAATAGTAAATAAAAATATACGAAAAAGTAGAACTCGGATCAAATAAAGCCAAGGTGGGCTGCTGGCATAAAATAATCGTACCTGTGATCACATCATCTGATGCCTCAGCCTCCGCCCTCGCTGGAGCTGCATAAAAATGGCCATGTCTGCCTCTGCCCTGACCATCAAACCTACCACCTAACCTACCTCCTCGGGGACCACCCCGTATACCATGCTGACCACCTCTACGGTCCTGACCCTGACCATGGCCTCTAGCTGGAGGTGCTGGTAAAGCTAGGGGAGCTGCATGAGGAGCGGGAGCAATTCGACTATGCTGAGGGTAGTCCCTGGCCCAATGACCCATCTCACCACACTCATAGCAACCCTGTCGAGGGCGACTCCCAGAAGAACGACTATCGTGGCCTGAAGAACCCGATTGAAACACCTCGTGGCCCTGACTCGAACTAGCCTCACTCCGACCACCATCTGATGCTTGAAGAGAGGCCTGTGTAGGTCTGCTAGACTAACCCTGTCAAAACCATCGTCCGGCCCTGTCATGATAATCTCTAGACCTGGCCGGGAGTCATTGTAGCTGCCCTCATGTCTAGCCCTCTTCTCGCTACCCCATTGGGCCTCGCGGCGAAGATGCTCCATAGTACTAGCATGGTGAACTACGTTTAAAAAAGATTGACCCGCAAAAACTAAGGACTGGGTCTCAAGCCGAAGCTGCAATCTCAACCCACGAACAAAGCACCTAACTCTCTCCTCCTCTGTAGGTAATATCATCTCAACATAGCGGGAAAGTTCGTGGAACCTAGTCTTGTGCTCTGCTACTGACATGAAGCTCTGCTCCAACCTGCAGAACTGATCCCTGAGGCGGTCTCTGATGGTACAAGGGATAAACTTGGCCAAAAAGGCCTCATAAAACTTATCCCATAATATCGGTGGAGATCCAACTGGCCTAGTCTGAAGGAATGGGCGCCACCACTGCCTGGCTGGCCAATCTAGCTGGTAAGCAATGAAGTTGGGCCCTCTAGACTCCACAAGGCCCAAGGTGCGAACCCTCTCACAGCAAGTAGTAAGAAACTCGTAGGCATCCTCACCCACAGCCCCAGAAAACCTCGGTGGTGTCAACCTAAGAAACACACCAAGCATCTTCTGGTCCTCAAGCGGCATAGTTCTGTCCGCTGCCAAGGGTTGTACTCCCTCAGGTGGTACCTGGACCTGAGGTGCCCTCACAATAGGTTGATCCTGCGGTAATAGTACTGGTGTAACTGGGGCGGGTGGCTGCTGCATCCCCCCAAACACACCTAAGAGCTGAGCAATAGCGGCCTGGAGATTTGGAGTCAGAACTAGTCCAGGTGGCGGCTGGGCAAGCCCCGGCCCCACCGACTGATCTGGTATACGAAGTGATGGAGGGTCCGCTACTGGCTTTGGATCCTCCTCTCTCTCCTGGACTAGTGTTGCGGCCCTCTATCGACCTCGAGGTCGGCGTCTACCCTAAGCTGGGGCTCTGATTGCAGGCCTGGTTGCATCACCCTCGGCCGGGGCACCTCGCGAGCGAGCCATCCTGCGAAAGAGTGAAACAAGTGAGATTTCAAGGAACCAGTAAGACACATGATGTATGAAAGTGAAACAAAAAGAGGAAATCTTTCAAAGGACATCTTGTAGCCTCCCGAAGATAAGTTACGGACATCTCCGCACCGATCTGCAGGACTCTACTAGACGTTAGCTCTGTACAAATGAGACCGATGAACTTGGGGCTCTGATATCAACTAGTCACGACCTGATTTCTCGAGTTATAACGACACCTACTATACCCTACCAGTAGGTAAGCCAACCCATAACCCAGAACATCAAGCAATGAGCGAAATGGCAGAAACTAGCGAAAACAATAATCTAAACAAAAATAACAAGATGGCAACCCAAAATAAATATATACAGAAATCCCTTCAAGAACCTGGAAGTCAATAGTACAGAGCTATCTAATAAGAGTACAAGTCCCAAAAGTAGACCATAACAAAGTGTGTCTCAAAGGCAACAAGAATAGCTAAAACAAAACGCCAAGTGCTCGTCCTCGTCTCCGAATCACAGCTGCAAAAGAAGGCCGGAGCTAATCACCGCTGGTAACTGGTACTGCGACCTGCATTACGAAATAGATGTAGAGCGTAGCATGAGTACCAACACAACAGGTACTCAGTAGGCATCAAATACCGACTGAGCAAAAAGGGTAAAAACAATAAGAAATGATAGAATCTAGACACAAAGAGGTCAAAGCGGATATGAAAAGAAAGCACACGAGCATACCAGAAACTACTAAGTACAACTAAACTAAACCTAACTGGACCCCCATAAGCCCAGAAGATACACTCGTGCGCAAGTTTTAGTAAACCTGCCCGACAGGTACACAGAAAAGCTAAGTCTACTGAGAAAGAAGAAAATCGGGCTCCCAGACCAAAGTAACTAAGATAATCCATCAGATTCCACCTAGCCAGCAGTGCACTCCCACCCCAACTAGAAAGAGGGACCCGAGGGTGAGGTAGATATCGTGAGTCGTCCTACCATCCAGTCAACTTCCAACCCAGCTAGAAAGAGCGACCCGGGGACACCCAGCCAACAGCACACTCCCAGCCCAGCTAGAAAGAGAGGCCCGGGGGCGATCGTCGATATCACCCAGTCTACCCAGCCAGCAATACGCTCCCAACCCAGCTAGATAAAACGACCCCGGGGGTGATGGTATCTCCAATAGGATCCAATCCAACAACTATCACCGTGGAACGCCGTCCACTCTAAGAAATCACAGAAAAGGCTCCAAGCCTATACTATCTCAATCCCACACCTTTAGTGATGCACTAAACCTTCGAGAACCCGTCAAAACTAGAGGGAGAAGATACAGAAGTGCAGCAAGTAGCGATAACGCCTAATCTAAGGCTCAACTATCAGACTCAAGTCAGCTACTCCAGTCTACAAGAAGATAAGTCATCTGAACGATGCAGGCAAAAAGTCAAGGCTATCTATCCCATAGGGATCATAAGTCTAAGGCAATGCTAGCCTAACCTAGACTAAGTACATCATGCTTACGGTTAAGGATGAACAAGGCATACAACACATATTATACAAGCATACAATAATATTTAGCACATCAGCATGCACCTCTACTAAATCGATTAACATGATACTATACCCGAAATATGACCAATCGATCCTAACATGAGGTATCTAATCAAAGTAAGGTAGGAAACTGGTACCCACTCCCAATTCATTCCCAATTCACTCCAATCGACATGCTTTTACACAATTAAGCTTAATCTAAAAGAAAGAAAGTCGTTGCCTACCTTAAGGCCGACCGCACGCGTTCTCCAAATCACTTTACCGGAGCTGTCAGTCTATCAAATATAGGATCACAACGTTAGTACGGTCGTTTAGACACCAAAATCAGAACAAACGGAGATGTGTCAATTTTGGAGTCAAAACGGGAATCGTGGGACCCACACCGAACTGTCTGAATTTTACTCCGTTAAGAGACCCTAAATAGCACCTTAAACTTGTGATCCAAAATGGAACACAATTCGAGGCTCAAAACACAGCAAAAACCAACAAGCAAGAAATCACACTTTAATCAACTAAAAGAAAACCTACAACAGTCAAAACTCAAAATCTACAAGGATCTAATGGTGCCCAACACTCCTTGAACACTCTACGATGAAGTCACGATAATTCTCAACACGTGGGACTTCGAATCACCCAAAACCGAGCTAAAATGAAAGAGATATGACCAAAACAAGAATGCCAAAAACAAAGGCTCAAAAAAGGGGTACAATAGTCAAGTTTATCGCAATATTACCTCGAACTACGCGCATTCGACAATTTTCGAACACTCTATAGCAAAGCCACCGAAAATACGAAGCTCCCGCACTTTGAATCGCCTGATTCGGATGAGAGATGAGACAGTTAAGAGGGTTTTATGTTTGGGAAATGGTTGCTGATTTATCTGCATTAAATTGCAGATTTTCTGCAATTTTCGCCAAAATTTTAAAACTCCGACGGGGTGCTCCGAACTCGTTCGGAACCCCGTGCATGCGAACGAGATATGCAACCATACCAAATTTGATATTCCAGACTCAACGGTGCAGTCAAAATTTCCATACGAGGTCATCTTGAAAAAAAGTGGGTCCCACACTCAAATGCCATTTAAGTTAAAACCCACAAAAGGGCTCGGAAAAATATCGAAAACCTCGGGACACAAAAGAAGGGTCAATCTAGACTAAACTCAACATTTCGAAGCTAACCGCGCTGACGGAATTCTCATCCAAGCGTGTTTACTCAGAATGTTGACCAAAGGGAAACTTAGGCTTAAAATTAAAGTTAAAACGCCTAATCGCACCGACTCACACTGAAAACCTCGGGAGTCATGCTGACCATACTATCATCCTAAAATGACCCTTTTGGAACTGATGGAATCGTCAGAATTGGATTTCGATGTCATCTTCTTGAAATTTTGATCGAAAATGATCGTTCAAGGTTCATAAGCTCTAAAACACAAAATCTCGCACCAAGACCAAACGAACGACCAAGTGACCGAACTGTCAGTCCCAGCAAGTCATAAATGACTTGGGGTCGCTACAGGAACGCTCTAATTGACACATAGAAGGGAAGACACATAAATGACCAGGAGGGTCAGTACAATGACAAATTTGGTATTTAGAGCACAAGGTTTAGAAAGGTCCTAGGATGTCTCATAAACCACATCGAGTAGAGTCGTCTTCATGAGTGTGAAGGGTGCCACATTTATGAATGAGAGACTATAAGATGCTGAGGAAGTTCCACTTCTTTCATTACTCTAAAAGTCGTGCGATAGAGTGTAACTCTAGGTGTCTTTCTTTCCTAACCCCTTTATGCTTTTTAGAGAGAAGAAATATCTGAATGTCATAGCTCGATATTGGTTTGGATTTATTAGCAACAACTTGATGTCGTTCCACAACGAGGCCATTCTTCCCCATGACAAGGCGATATTGGTAGGCACCATCATTGATTGAGAGCATATACATGTTGGTGCCATTATTGCTGATGAGATACTTATGAGGGCAAGACATGAACAGACATCGCTCCCATTTCCAGCTCTAAACACATAGCTATATGAGAGGGAATGAGTCCCTTTTTTGGGATGGTACTAATGTGAAAGTCACACCGGCCTCATCCAGTGATATCCAGAGGATTGCGGGAGAGTGTTTAAGAGATAATACGGCTCGGAGGAAGCCGCCACCACTTGACTCCACTCTAGTGGTCGACCAAATGAAGGATGGCTCGAGTCTTAACTTAGAAATTTTTTGGGTGTTGCAATATCTCCCCAATGGGATCATTCATCCTCGAATGACGGCCAGACCCAAAATGGAAAGAAAAGGTGTTGCTCGTACTATCTTTCTGACTTCTGAAGTTGCCTACTAACATAGGCGAAACTGATTCTTACTAAGAGTTTTGTAACTGGACTCGAGCACGCTTGGAACGAAATTCACATAAGATTTCAAGATTACAGACTATGACATGAAACAAGAGTATCCAGGTACGAAGTAAGAATAGGAATACTATTCCTTGAGTGATATGACTAGTAGCTTTTAAGCTATGCTCTCGTTTCTGATTACTACACTTCATTATCTACAACTCATAGCTCCTATATGACTACTCTTACAAACGTCTAAATCAAATTGCTTGCTTTTACTATGTGCAAGCCTAACCTCTAAATCAAAAGATGCTAAACATGAGATGTTTATACTTATCTAAACCACAAGATTCAGGTTTTATACCTCTATAGGGAATCTCATCCCAAGAATACTTCTCATTATAGCTGCTTTTAACCAACCTTCAACCCGTATCAAGAAACACCTATTGCATCATGCATTTGTCCACATGATAACAACACAACATTCAAGCCTAATACTATAACCACTCAATGTACTCCTACTAACCAATCCTTCTAAGAATTTCTCATTCTCTCATTATCTCTACAGACTAAAACTTCACACATTACTACGAGGAACCGATTAATTTCTCTCATTTAACTATTACTCATACTAAAACACCATACTATTCCTCCTCCACATTATAACTTTAGATGGAATAAGAAGACCACCACAACCATAATAAGAAACATCAACCCTAACCTTCTAATCAAATCATGAATTTGTGAGACTGAGCGTACTATGAGACATAAGTGCTTATATGAATAAATTCATATCATGAGGCTAATATCCATAACTTTATGGAGTAAGATTGAAATCAATAGGATAAAGTCTTTGTCCCTCATTCTAGAAACTTAGCATAGATGTGAATCTCTGAAGTGTATGAGCATTGGTCATGAGCACAATTCTGATATAAGAGACATCAACATAATGTTGTAACGACTAACTTTGAGAAATATGCTAGAGTATGAATGGATCGATATATCACTTTAACTCTTTCTGAACACACTACTATCTTATTCTCAACACTTAACTTGGTTTCTCATCTTATCATCTCCTCCTTAGGTTTGGAGTTGACACTCTAAACCCATGGATTTATTCTCATCATTTCTAAACTGGTCTACATTCCATTTACTCTAATACTCGGGAAAGGTTTATCTCCTGGCTACTGAACTCTCCATAAGTCGGTACTAAGACTCCTTCTAAGACCTCTTTCTAAGATGCTTCTCTTAACCTCTTCTTAATGACTTATAAGGTTGTTTCACCTAGATATTAAAGAAAGAAAAATTAATGCTTACCTCAACCTATTCCACATTAATAGCTCAATTATACTATCTAGGCACACATTGAAAATCATTAACTTAATTGGAACCTCGTCTGATTACATACAATCTCAGTACACCTCTTAATGCTATTGTTACTTTTATGACTTAGCCACACTTCACTGCCCTTATCTTAAAAGTTATGGTCTCTCATTTATACCACTTATATTTATTGCAGCTAATATCTCAATTCCTTACTTACTTTATGTCAAGTCTACCATATCAGATCTCAAGACTAACATCATCACCCTCATGTTTCCATTCTTTTAATCACGACGCTCATCTCAAATTCAAGCTTAATGTTTATTACTAAACTTGGATTTCGATATGATTGCTCGCTTACTATACTAACTTACAACTACTAAAACACTCAGCACTAAGATCTCATGATGATTAGGCAATCATGGTCTCTCAGTCTACCTATTTACAAATTACTTTCACCTCCCACTCCACAACTTAAGTACTATTTACTCACTTGCTATATGCTATCTCTTAATTAGTCTTATAATCCTCTGAATACCATAGGGTTTTCCCTTCAAAAATCATAAGCCTAGCTTGGGTCTGTCACCTTATAAATACTCCACTCTCTTATTCAACACATATATTTGGTCTTCTCTAACACGCTGACACATTTACATCAACTCTATTCTGGTTAAAATGTACTATAACTCATCCTGATTATTAACTACTCCTCTACCTTCTATCATGAACTCTATACAACATTATTATTTCTTAGTCTACTCATAAAGGAAACTCATTATTTATAACGAACTAGGTGTATGACTGCAACCACATAATTTGCCTCATTACTATCTTCCTTTCGTAGATTACAATACCCATGCATGCTTTCCTCTATCTCTGGGTACTCTTACTACTACTTCTTATAGTATCATAACTCATGCTATATTTTTGGGTGAAAACACTACCCAAGCTCCACAACATAACTTTTCAGAAGGATCTCAACTAAAACAAGGTTTGGAGAAGAAATTCTGGGAGTACATCTCGTTTTTAGCTCAAACACACGATTCACATGAATATGAGTGCATTATTTCGAACCTTAATAGTTAAACTCACTCACAAGCTCCTCTCAAGCCCCTCTGAAGTCTCATGACTTCTCAAGGGTTTTGTTGAGAGTTACTCCTCGATAAGGATCTGACTTTTCTTTTCAACCACCTTGAGTATGAGGGGTAGTCAAATGGATATGAGAAACACACGATTTAGAATAAGTTCATGATGACATAGCTCTATTGCACGATTTAGAGTATGAAAAAGGGGAAACTTTTTTTAGATGTCTGTAGTCCCTCGTTTATAGAAGTGGGGACCTCACAACCATAAACAAGATCCTACCGACACGGCTTCATAAACACCCTAGGACACCTGAACTCTGTGCTCTGATACCAAGTTTGTCAGGACCCGAGCCTACACACTGGACGTGGCCGACACTCGAGAACCATTGTTGGTCCCTAAGCGAACCTTCATCCTGGCTGACTACAATGGAAGACTAACTCACGCATACACAAACATCAAATTGAAGAAATGCTAAATCAACAGTTTTTTTAAATCTCGAGAATCTCTTCATATACTAAGTATGAACATAGGTTTTAAATAAAACATTTGAAACTGAAAGACTCTCCAAACTTGTCTATCTATGAAGCCTCTACCATACAAAGATGAGTGTCGGGACAAGACTCACGACTACTCAAAATGCTACTAATACTAGCAACTCATAATACTAGAGTCCTCCAGAAGACCTCACTTGAAAGCTGACGAGCGGATGAAGTGATCTCAACAAACTCTTGTTGAGGATCCTAAGAACATGTATCTGCATCATTAAAAGATGCAGGTCGAATGACATTAGTACATTGAATGTACAAGTATGTAATATAGCTGAATAACTAATAACTGAATGAAAGGACTATAGTAGATATAAATATATACTCAACTGAATGTAAAAAAATAAAGAAGTGAAATCATTAAATCTTTACCAAATTACGTACTCATATCTGAACTCAATATATTAAGTGATACAATGAAAATACACTTTTACATTTAATCGAAATGGACCATATGAGCTATAACATGTAATTTGGTGTTTATCCCACACCGAAAAGAGATGTCCTTACTTGTAAAGGTAAGAACCATAAACTTATAGCTTAGGTGGATCCACTAGCTATTGTCTATCTAAGACAAACCTATGGTGGCACATATTTATGGGGCCATGGGTTCTCTTCAATGTTGGTTCAATTGATTGTTTTATGAATTTTTATGCATGGATTGAAGTAATTGCATGCTTTTAAGTTGATTTCCCATGAACCCATGCATAACCCATGTTTTCTAAGCTATGTTTATATAATGTGGGTCTTGAACTATGAAAGATGAATTTATGAAAATATGTATGTCTTCTCTGTATGAAATTGATGTAAATAAAGTTGAAGATGCTTTGACTATGAAAATATGATGAAGCTTATGAATTATTGAAAAGAATGCATGTTCATTAAAGTATGTTTATGACTCAAGTAAGCTTATAGATGAGATTGTCTATATGTTCTATGAAGTTTGGCCACATGACATGAATGACATCTAGATTTGCC
This sequence comes from Solanum verrucosum, assembly GCF_900185275.1. NCBI lineage: Eukaryota > Viridiplantae > Streptophyta > Magnoliopsida > Solanales > Solanaceae > Solanum > Solanum verrucosum. The sequence goes on from NW_026020574.1 coordinate 607,214, forward strand.
ATCAATGCTCTTCGGGCTATTTCCTAAATTATGTCTTGATTAGTATGGTATCCGGATATGCCATCAATGATTATAGGCCACAATTTCAAAACTATTTCCATTAGTATTAGGGGCATCTCTAGCATGAAATGAATGACTATGGGCCTTAAAAGATATTATGGACGGTGAAAAGTTTTCTCACGCATGGTCTAAGGAGCTATCCAATGATAAGACAAGTGACAACTATCCATGTCTTTTAAAGATATGACAAGTTAAGATTTATAACTACTACATGAGATTTATGCTTAGCACCGAGATGATATTGAGATGAAAGCTCCACCATGTTGAGGCCGTGCTTCTAGAAGAAATCTCCTTATCCCTTACCTATGTGCCTCGATAGGATGATTGTCTAGATAGACATTAGCTAGTGGATCCACTTTAGCTCAGATTCATGGTTCTACCTTGGCAAGTAGGAAGACTAGGGAAGTTCAAAGACTTTCATGTTTGGGAGTCCGTTTGTTAGATTCTAGTGAAGGTGGATTTGTGGTGATGAATTAGGGTGAATCGACATTAGTGTCAGAAGTGAAGGATAGACTAGACAAAGACCTCATCTTACTTGAACTAAAGGCAAATGTTCATAAGAATAAAGTTATGGCTTTTGACCAAGGGGGAGATGGTGTGTTGAGATATCAAGAAAGATTACGTGTGCCAAAGGTGGATGAGCTCCAAGAGAGGATTATGGCAAAAGGTCATAGTTCCAGATATTCGATCCATCGGGGTTCCACAAAGATTTACTATGACTTGAGAGAATCCTATTGGTGGAATAGTATGAAGAAGTGTATTGTAGATTTTGGTGCTAAGTGCCCAAATTACCAATAAGTCAAGGTGGAACACCAAAGGCCATGTGGTGTGGCTCAAAACATAGCTTTTCCGAAATGAAAGTGAGAGATGATTAATACAGACTTCATTACTATCTTATCGCAATCTCGCATGCAACATGATTTGATTTAGGTGATTGTAGATCAAATGACTAAATCATCCAATTTCTTATCGGTAAAGACTACAAATTCAGTAAAATCGTATGCCAGTCTATACATTCGCGAGATAGTTCAACTTCATGAAGTTACCTTGTCAATCTCAGTTTACCACACAATTTTGGAAGTCGTTCAGAAAGTTTTGGGTTTGAAGGTAAACCCTAGTACTACTTTCCATCCTCAGACAGATGGTGAAGTAGAGCGCACAAATCAAACCTTGGAGGATATATTGAGAGCTTGTGCTTTAGATTTCAAAGGTAATTAGGATGAACAGTTGCCTCTCATAGAGTTTGCTTACAATAACAATCATCACTCCAGCATTTTATGGCTCAATATGAGGCTCTTTATAGGCGAGGGTGTAAATCTCCTATTGACTGGTTTGAGGTTGGTAACCTTAGTTGATAGGGCAAGGCTTAGTTCATCAATCCATGAAGAAGGTGAAAAGAATCCAAGAGAGGTTGTAAATAGCATAGAGTCGTGAGAAATCCTATAGAGATTTTAGAAGAAGAGATTTGGAGTTTGAGATAACAGATTGTAAAATTCGGAATCACATCTTTCTACTTCAGTAAAGAACTTGGAGTTAGCAACCTTAGAGGAAGTTAATTGAGAGTTGATCTTCTTGGAAGCTATTTTGATGTTCTTTGATGAATAAAAATTTGAGATGAAAGGTAAATATTGTCTCACTGGGCATGCCAGAATTTTTAGATAGTTAAATTCATGTCTAGAAAATATAATTAAGATAGAAAAATATCACAACAATTGTTGTATTTAATTTCAATATATGAGTGTTACAATCTTATGAATCCTATAATTCGTCTTTTCAAATATAAGTTCAAGGGCTTTTGAGATTGCTCTTAAATTTTGGTTGAATTTGATCTCAACTTGTACTTGAATTCAAGGGCTTTTGAGATCGTTCTTGAATATTGTAGTCTTGATCTTGTGTTGCATCTTGAACTTTAGGGCCTTTGATCCTGAATCTTCGTCTTGATTTCTAGAACTTGTAGAGAAATGCTTGAGTGTTTGAATTCTTGTAGCTTATAAAGAAATTTGCGGCGTTTGATCCACAAGTTCTCTCTAACTTCTTGTTGGATTTTCTGAATTATGAGGACCCCTATATATAATTGTTGGTTGAAAGAGTTGTGATGAAGATAGGGTTCCTTAGGCAAATTAGATTTAAGTGATATGGCGATATTTAATTGGTCAGAACATGTCATTTGTAGACACATGACACATTTGTATTGTCCTTTGATTTGGCTATGCATGCTATGTCGTTTTGACATGTGACGTGGTCCTATTGGTTTATTCATTTCACTTGATATGCAATGTCACTTGACCTGTGACACTAAATTAGGTCTCTGGAATAAGATGATATATTGGACTGAGCAGGACTTAGCAATATGATCTCATTATTTGTAGAATAGACTAGACCAATGAAATTGAATTTCAATTATATATATATATATATATATAGGGGCGGAGCCACCTTGTCCCCAGGGTTCAATTGGACACCCTTCGTTGAAAAATTATACTATATATAAACATAAAGTTTTGACTTATATTGGTATTATGGTATTTTGGACACCTTGAATTAACAAAGTAACCCGTAGTGCAGTTGGTTAGAGCTGTCGCAAACCCAGTCGCTTCCCAGTTCGATTCCCCGCATGAACATTTTCATTCTTTTGTAATTATTTTGCCTTCTTGAAGTTAGTAAGTAAATAAACATACATAAGTTTAACATAAATGTTCAATAGTTTAGTGGTAAATAGTGTCAAGCTTGTCATGAGTGATCCAAGTTCGAATCTTACCTCTAATAAGGATTTTTTTTTCAATTAAAATTGAATTATTTCCTTAAATTTTAATACATTTTCCTTGTGGAATAAGATTTCCTTAAATTTTAATACATTTTCTTTTTGAAATAAGGTTTTCTTTCTCTATAAATAAGAGACTCATTTACCCAAATTATATCACAATATTATTAAAAATAAAATCTCTATAAAACATCGTTTTTTTTTATAAAAAAATTACTATTCAAAGTTTGGACCCCCTTCTTAAAATTTCTAGCTACGCCAATATATATATATATATATATATATACTTAAACAATAATCTAGTTATACTAATCTACAATATTTATTTGAACTAATATATCTTGAATTTAATATAATTCGAATCATTTTATAAATTTTATATACAATAAATTTTAAATGATTGTGAATATTTTATCTTGTTATTCACATTAAACAGATTGGGATACAACAATTGAGATTTTATAAAAAGAACAAAGAACCAACTTTGATATTGTGCAAACCACACATCCTTTTCACAAATGGGCGGCACAACTACTACACTTTTTGCCCCTCTTTATGGATTGGGTTACATAATTTGTATATGTACATAAACAACAAGCAATTACGCTTCAATAACAAACAAATCAAGACATTTTATATGAATTTTCACTGTTCATATCATTTCATTTACTCACGAAGTCAACGTGATCATAAAATTCATTCCTTTGTGATACCCTTAATCTTTTATTTTCCTTAAAAGTTCATAAATAATGTAATTCCTCTTCAGAAGAAGATTCAATAGGTAAGCAAATGTGTGCTTGGTTAACAATCCAATCACTACACTCAATTGATCCACCTGCTGCAGTCAAAAGTGCACTCCTAGGATAGGCATTTTGATGATGCACCACTCGTTCTCCTAATCATACACAACAAATTAATTAATTATCTAGTATTTTAATTGTTAGTATATCATACACAACAATATATATATGTGTGTGTGTGTGTATAGTGGGTAGGACTTACTAGGAAAAGTGTATATATGTTAAATTCAATGTCAAGTAGTTGTATTATTTATTAGGCCTTTGATGGCAAACACGTTGTATTTATATTTTTATAAAATATAGAAATGTAAAGGGTTGACTTCATTTATTTCTTATTTTAGATATATTCCAAATTAAGTTCATGAGCTTTTTAGCCAAATAATATTTAGCATCATTGTCTTTAGTAATTAGGAGAGTCTTTTGTGCATAACGGGTATTCAAAAATGAAATAAATCCCCTTTTGCTTATTATTATATTTTAGATAATCAGATAAATCTTGTTATTACACGATAATTTTGTTGCTGTAAAAATATTTAGTAGAATTAGAGTTAATATCATTACATCCAAAGTCGTTAAAGTTTTTAGCGGCATTTATATAAAGTGCGAATTACAAATATCTATATTTTTTATTGCTAGTAAATATAATATAGCGACAATTATATTATAATCGTTTAAATATTTATCGTTAAAATCCTTTATTTATTGTACTGTTATTAAAATAAGGGAATAAAGTTTAAAACAATTTCAATTGGGAAATAGAGAATAATCAAGTATTGATCAGTTATAGCGGCTCACAACCTACTCAAACTTTATATTATAATTTATACATATCAGATTAAATAAGTATATATAAAGATAAAAGTACCTTCAGTGAGTAAAGCTGTAGGTTCATTGACTTGCAGGCCACCATCAACTTCTTCTAAAGAACTCCAATTTGTGAAGGCATTCCTCACCAAATTCTCAATATAAGACTATTTATTAACAAGACAAAAAACATTTTTTTTAAATCAGTGAAAAAGTTAAAAACATTTCAAAATGTGTTTTAATAGTTAAAAACAAAATAATTAAAACTTACCCTTTGAATTCCTCTTAATTCTCTACTATGACAAATTTGTCCATTAATAATTGCTCTAATAACTTGACATATTGGATTGAGGATAAGAATGTAGTTTGGTCCTCTAGCTATGTATGATTTAGTTCCCATCTCACAAGTTTTTGCATGTCTATATGTTACTTCCCACATTTTCTCCGACATTCCATTTCCAAGTATCTGCCAGAAAGAAATTCAAAATTTTAATTTAATGAATTCAACGTTCTAATTTCTTTCGAAATTATAGGTGCAAAATTAATATATTTGAAATTATTTCGAAACGGTGTTACATAGCTGACAATATATATACGTACCCTTCTTATTTTATGTGGGTCAATATTGGCCAACTTGAGAAAATCTTGTACTGTCTTTATGCCATGTGAAGTTAGCTTCTTGTGAAAAGTTCCATCTTTTCCAATTTTTTCAAGACGCCACACATCATCTCCTAATGCTGGTGGATAATGCTTCTTATACACTATAAAAAAAATAACATATATATACATATAAATGAATTATGATCATATAGTATAAAAGTACCAATATGAATAATAATAGATTTCATGAATCTAATACCTTTGAATTAATTATATATAACTCGATATCACTAAATTATCACGATAAAAATAATTCATCAAGTTCCTTCTCTCTATATATATACTTGTTAATAAAGTGCACATATAATATACCTAGGGTTAGGTATAGATGTGTCAGTGTTTGACTCATCAAGACATAGATTTACCTCAACAAAAATCACAATAACATATATATGTATGTGTAAGTAATATATTTTGTATCGATACGTTATTAGTGTGAAAAAAATGACTTACATTCTCCGCGATGATCTTTAACCATAAAAGAATCAGTCATGGCTTCCATTATTCGTATCGAATTTTGACCATTTCCTATGTGAACCACTTTTGCACCGATACGAAATCTCCGGCTTCGAATCCAACTAGAATTATCAGTAAATTCAAGATCACCAAGAGAAGCAACACCATCTCTCATAGTAATATTAAGTTCACCAGTAACCAAAGGTCTTTTTCCTGCCCTTTCTTTAACTATATTCTTATTGAACTCTTCATGTGTCCAATTTTCTCCACTAGGAAAGTCTCCATCTAGCACCACGATCTCAATTTTAATCGGGGTATCTAAGGTGGTTGGAACTAGGCAATCACCAGTCGCGTCTACAAGTAGGAGCTGGAGAGGGTATTGACCATCTGAATCCATAATTTTGCTATTGGTGAAAATTGGTAGAGAAAGTTTTTTGTTGAATATTAAACGTAGGTTTGATGGTTCAAGTGTTTTGATTCTTAATGAAGGTGATCTTCCTATTGATCTAGAACATCTTCTTAGTCCACTTTCAACCTCTTCATGCACCTATACATAATTTCAAGAAAGAAATTTAAATAAGTATCGACAAGAGGGGTTTCTCAAATGGTCATGTTGAATTATACACCCTTCACCAAAAAAATTAAAATATTATGTATATAGGTCAAAATATCAAATCTTGAAATATATATACCACTTTTCGGAGCATGGGTTCCAAGGCTGAACAAAAGTTATCTAAGAAATTCACCATCACCACTTCTTTAATCACACTACAAACAAAGAAACAAAAAGTTAATTATAAGATGATATATAAATTAATCTTGAAATATTATATATATATATATATAAAAAAAAAAAAAAAAATAAGAAGTAATTAATCATGACATACGAAGCAAAAGAAGGTGTTTTTCTTAGACGTTTGTAATTTGGTTGATTGGAGTCAGGATCAACAAAGTCATCAAAGAATCTTTTGGTTGCCATTGGTATTATATGTGTGAAAAAGTTTGATGAAATTCAAAGAAATTTAAGAGGAAATGATATGAGGAGAAGAGGTGGATTAGAGGGTTTATATAGGGTATGACATAAGGTGTTATGGTCTTGTCTCAAATGGAGAAAATAAAGAGTTAAAAGTATAAAGTAAAGTTTATGTTATTTCCAAATATTAAAAAAATAGGTAAAGGAAGTTTCGTGGAATGATGAAAGAAAGAGCAAGGCAATACAGAGGATTACAATTTCTAAGTGATATAAGAAAATGTGATGTAACGACTTTGACGTCAAGGCCTTTAAGTCAACCTCCCATCCCCAAAATAAACCAAAGATGCTAGACAAGCAAACTAGTATAGATTATTAAAATACTTGGAATTTTCTTATATCTAAAAAGTAATAATAATACTTAGTGTTATACATGTATTAATAATGTAATGATTAATTATAAATGAATTTATATATTATTTTATAAAGATATTAGTTATACATAGATTAATTATTCATGTATTAGTTATTCATCTTTTATCCTACATAAAATGATACTCCCTATTAGGGGTGTACATGATCGGGTTGGTTCGGGTTTTTCAAATATCAAACCAAACCATTTGTGTAAAATTTTTAAATTTATAAACCAAACCAAATTAATAAAATTCGGATTTTTTCAGGTTTTTCAACCTCGGGTTGGTTCGGGTTTTTCAAATACCAAACCAAACCATTGTGTCGAGTTTTTAAATTTATAAATCAAACCAAACTAATAAACCTCGGATTTTTTCAGATTTTTGGATTTTTTCGGTAAAGTTTGCGTACAAACATATAATTAACTTGTGCTCCAAATATTTCTTTAGTCCAACCAAAATACAATTATCTAAGGTGTTTCTTAAAAAAAATAACACAAAATATGAGATTAGTACTGATGACACAAAAATATTCAATAAAAAATAATAATGAAATCATCATATAAAATAAATATTGCAAAGTCATAATGAAAATGATCACAATTTAAAAGTACTAAATCATGCTAAAATAAGTTTAATAAGTATTAGTTACATTACTAAATATTTAAGGAAAATTAAAATTAGATTATGTATTTTAATTGTCTAAACCAATGTAAAACTAAAGAACAAATATCCAATATTATTGTCATTCTTAGTGTTGAATTGATTTTCTTTTTGCATTAGTATTAATTTGATTTTGATTTAAGTTTTATTATAATTATCAACATCTATGAACTATAATCTTTATTGGACCATTCCGAATTCTAAGTTTTAAACTTGAAATAATATATTAAAAGATAAAAACTATGAAATATTATAAGAAATATTTTAAAATTATATCAAAGTAAATATTTTTATGTATAAAATAAAATTTTAATATTACATATATAATGTCGGGTTGATTTGGTCTCGGGTTGGTTTTTTTTAGTTAAAACCAAACCAATCCAAATATAGTTGGGTTTTGTTTTTCAATACCAAACCAAGTCAAATCAAACCACTAGTCGGGTTTTTTTTCCGGGTTGACTCGGTTTGCGGTTTGGTTCGGTTTTCGGTTCGGTTTTGTACACCCCTACTCCCTATGTTTAAAAAAAGAGAGACCTATTTTGACATGACACGAAGTTTAAGAAAATTAAGAAGATTTTTCAATCTTCTGATCTTATATTAAAGTTATGTCAAATGTACCAAAATGTCTTTAAATCATGTCGTCTTAAACATGCCACGTGAAAAGTTAAAAATAAAGTATATTGTCGAAAAAGGAAAATGACCATTCTTTTTTAAATAGACTGTAAAAAGAAAAGTATGTCATTCTTTTTTTAAACGGAGGAAATACATTGATTCCTTCATAACTTAACATGTATTAGTTATGCGCTTTTAAGTTGTCAACTAAATATCCTATTAATTTTATTAATGAATAACTTATTTTCTAGTTACCAGTCAAACATCGTATAAGTTATATAAAAATTAATACATGAATAATTTATTTAATATTCAGCTACCAAATGACCCTTTATTGTAAAACTTCTTCAAAAGATTTTCTTTAAGGAGTAGTTGTTTTTTAAATGAAGTTTGGTGAAAGGGAAAAAAATGCTACGTGCACTACTATCGATGGGTTTTGAACCCTAAATCATTTGTGGTCTATGAAAGTTCAGGAGCTCACCACCAAGTAGCTATAAGGGCGTGTATTCGATTTTTTATTAGTTTTTATATATTATTTTGATTTTGATTTTTTAATTTTGAAAAAGTGTAATTCAATTTGAATTGAAATAAATTTGATGATTTTTCTTCTTTTGATTTTTTTTTAGTTTGATTATTCAGTCATGTCAATAATTAATAACATAACTAAAATTATATTTGCAAGTTGAAAAAAAAATACTTATACAAGGAAAAATAATACTCCCTCCGTCCCATTTTATGTGAGGTAGTTTGACTCGGCACGAAGTTTAAGAAATAAAGGAAGACTTTTAAAATATGTAGTCCAAAATGAATGATAGAAATTTGTGTAGCCGTTAATCATTTCATTAAGGATAAAATATATATTTTATAGTTAAATTATTACTTAATATAGAAATGTGTCATTCTTTTTGGGGCTGACTAAAAAAGAAAGTAAGTCACATAAATTGGGACAGAGGGAGTAATATTAAATCTTTTAAATATACTTTCTAATATAAATCACAAGTAAAACTTAAAACACGATACTTAAAATATAAACCAAATCATATATATATATATATATATATATATATATATATATATATATAACCAATCCAAATTAACATTCAGTTTGATTTAATTTAATTTTTCAATTTAATCTGAACAATGGATACCCCTTGCCCTTTAACTCCTTATTGTTATTGTTAATTGGTTTCTTACGTAGTATTTTTCTAAGGAATAATTGTATAGAATGACAAACTAATAATGTTAATTAAATGCACTAACTACCGTTTCAGTTATTTCCTTCAATAAGCAAAATCTCGGTCACTTTGCTATTATAGGGCCCCACCGATTTGTATAATTTATTAAAAAAATAAAACCGACGTTTTTCCTTTTCCCTTTCTTTTATACAATCTCTTCTCCTATTTCCTTCAAATTCTCCCAAATCTTCTCCCCAAATACAATTACAAATTACAAATTTCTCCAGTACGTCCTCGTCTCATTTTCAAAAGAGAAACATTACTTCAAAAAATTTAGGTACCGCCAAAACTCATCTCATTCTATTAATTTTTGTTAATTTTTTTCAATTTTTTCAATTTAAATGTATATGTATATATAACTTATTTTTTTTCAGCCATTTACTGTATAATCATTATTTTTACATTTTTTGTGTTGATTCATGTCTTATACTGTTTGCTTATACAATTGTGGTTGTATAAATGTATAATATTAGTAGTTATTGTATAATATGTTCCTTTAAACATACACATTTGCTCACACTTGTACACTTATTGTTGGGTCAAGTAAATAAAGGAAAGATAAAACTGAAGTTGTTGTTTGTGGGTCATTGGATTGTATAATTATGTGGGTCTTTGGATTGTATAATCATGTGGGTCATTGGATTGTATAATCATTATTTTTATATTTTTTGTGTTGATTCATGTCTTCTACTGTTTGCTTACACAATTGTGGTTGTATAAATGTATAATATTAGTAATTATTGTATAATGTTCCTTTAAGCAAACATATTTGCTCACACTTATACACTTGTGTTTATTTCAATATATTTTAATATGTGAATCAACATTGGCGTTTTGCTTTCTTTAACCTTATACTCAATTTTCAGCTTAATCACATTTGTATCAACACTGAGTTGCATTGCAATAACATTATACAACCCCTTATACGATGAAATTTCTTTAAAAATCACCCCCTCAATTGTTTAATCAACGTAACAATTTGTCATTGTCCCATCTAACGGAATGCATAACCAAAATAGCTAATGAAGCCATTTTCGAAATTTCTGTATAAAAAAATAAATTATATATACATATACATTTATACGATTAAGAATTTCAACAACAAACAGAACATATATTTATACAAATTCTAGCAACTTCAGTTATTCACATATATACATATTCCCATTATATACTCATATAAACGTTTATATACACATTCTGCATATACATTTATATATAAACAATTACATGCACAAATTAAATTAACGCGCCTTTTTATTTATTTTTTAAAACAATCAAAATGTATAAAAAAAAAGACTGACTAGCGAATATACAGAAAGACACATCCGTAGCAAACTAAAATTTTGCTACGGACTGCAATTTTATAAAATTTGCTATAGCATATAATTAGCAATTTTTAATTTGCTATACGTAAAATTTTCTTTTTTCTAATAAATAGTTATAAAGAATTGGATCCCAAAGAATTAATTTGTTACTAACTATTAATTTTATAGTCTCTTTAATTATACTTTAAAAATTAACTATTTTTAAACAGCAAAGCTGTTTAAAAAGGGGGAAATTAGACAAAAATGTTTATTGAGTCAAAAAAATTTTTATCCGAAATAATCTTCATCTCTTTCTTCAAGCCATTAATGATTTCTTCCTAACTCGCAGCTTCTTCCTTCCTTCCTCTTCTTCCTTATTTTCAATGTTCCTTTCCTTCTTCCTTCCTTCCTCTTCTTCTTAGTTAAAGTTTGTCCAAACTTGACTTTAAAAATCGACATACCACAAATATAAATTATTTTGAATTAATAATATATCAAAAGATTCGAAATATTGAGAGAAGCTTATATATCCATATTTTGAGACGATTTAGAGGAGAATTAAATTAGTTGGAATTGAAGAAAAAATATCGGTCTTCAATGTATATTTCATTGTATCAACAACATATATATATATATATATATATATATATATATTTCTATTATATAGAAGAGCCAAGTTGAGGACGACCAAGGGCAAACTTGTCATTTCCTAAATATTCTAGAATGTTTGTTTTTATGTTATGGCATCAAAAAAATGGTAATAGATTTATAATGACAATACAACCAAATATCTTTTCTTAAATGCCATGTGTATCCTAATAATGTGACATTTAATATGGACCCACATTTTCAATCACATTTTCTATATATATATTTTTTTTTTCTTTTTTTTTTGTAGTGTGAAATTTCATTAAATCAAAAATATCTATTAAACAATGGCATTTTAGTAATTTTAATATTATTTAAGGGCAAAATAATAATTGTATAATTAATGACCAAAATGAAAATCTAGAACAATCCATACATGCCTTTACTTTTAAATTAGCCCATAAAGATATTTTTATAATTGTGTTAAAATGAAGAGTTTCTATTAATTAACTTTTTACAAACAATAATAAATGCTAAGCTTATTTTGACATGTTTTTGAAAGAAAATTTTGAACTAATTTAAAATAAAATGTGTTTGAATAGTTAATATTTTGTTCCTAAAAATACATTAAAGGGTTATTGCGTAAACATATTTTAATATTATGTTACATAATATGACCACTAAATTCGTATCTTGATTATTAAAATAATCTTTAAAATGACGTATCAATATTTTTTAATTAATTTGAAGAAATATAAAATTACGTGACTAAAAGAATGAACAATGTTTAACTATTAAGAAATTAATGATTTGATAATGTATTCATCAAAAGATTAAAAAATATAAAATTTTCATTTCTATATAGAATATTCTCTTAATATCAAATATGATAACCTATTTAACAGGGAAAATTTGACAAGAAAAAAAATTAATATTCAAATTCTAAGGAATATTAAAATACAAACTAAAGAAAAATGAGTAGTTAAAAAATAAAGAAAAAACAAAAAATGAAAATGTCAATAGAAAAGGGCTTGAGAAATATAGAGGAAGAAAAAAACTAAAAAATAAATAATAACTTGAAAAAGAAAAACAAGTATATTAGTTATTTTGTGGGGGTAAGATTTAAAGTTTTCTTTTACGGCATGATATTTAGAGTGCAGTATCAAAAAGAATTATTAATATAATTTAGAATATAACATTATGTCAGTTGTTATCGTATTTAAAAATAAAATTGCTTTCATGATTGTTTTTATTTTTGTGGAGTTAGAAATCAATATTTTAATAAATACTTTCAATATTTAGAATATAACATTATGATAATTGTTATTGTATATAGAAATAATTGATTTCATGATTGTTTTTATTGTTGTGGAAGTTAGAAATCAAGTTTTTAATAAATACTTTCAATATTAAAACCAAAATAAATAGAAGTATTTCTATTATCGAAGACAATAATGAAATGTATCACAAAATTCACCGACAAAGCAAACTACAAACACATTATACTTAAGTTGAAGCAATAGAGATTTGAAAGGCTTTGAATCGATCTTTACGAATTGGTTGACCAATGGTTAGTATTTTATCAGATGCAAAACTTATGGTGCAAGTATTACAAAAAGAAGATGATAACATTGTAAAAAATAGATACCACTTGCAAAAATATATGAAGATCGATGAACTTTTTCAAAGATATCAACATTTTATATATTCATCGAATGCGAAATGTTTTAACTCATAATCTAACACAATTCTCTATTTCCTTGCTGCATAGAATTTTTTGGAATTCAACTTTCTCAATTTGGGTTGTAAACGACACATTTATGTCGTATGAACATTTGAAAAAGATTATTAAGTAATATATTGAAATTGTTTACTGTAAAAAAATAGTACAAAGTATAGAAATCTCATATAATTAGAGGCTAATTACATCCTATCCCAGAAGTTTCCTCAATTACAAAAATCTCAAATTTTTCGTTGCTCTCGAATACATTCCTTGGTTGTCTAATACATTACTAATAATATATATTACTTCATGGGAGGGATGTATCCAAGAGGGGATATCTATGATCCGAGAGGGGATGAATGTATTTGATAGGGAATAAGAATATATCCGAGAGGGGATTATAATATATTAAGTTGTGAATTTATGTAATTTTTACAACAAAATATGTGAAACTATATTGGGCCCGTATCACGGGCCTTAAATTATCTAGTATATATGTATATATATATATATATATATATATATATATATATATATATACATATACACACACACACGTCTCTGATACATAGTTATGTATTATCTATACATGATTATACACTGTTTATACCATATCGATAAATTAGGTATACATATTGATATATCTCATATACATATGGTCATTTTGTTAAAAATAAGTTTTATTGTGTGTACTTATTGATAAGTAACCCCTCAAAACATAGGTGAGAAGTAGGAACAATAAATTTTAAAAGTAATTTTAAAAGATTATAGATACTCTTCTTTTTACACCATAACTAACAAAAATATTGCACTAATTTCCCTAATTGGAACAAAGTAAACCTCAATCCTCATAATGGACCTACTACAATTATTATTAACGAATTAAGACAATGTAGTACTTTAAATAGCTTTTGAATTTGCAAATCAACCCCCTCCCCCACCAGTAAAAAAAGAACACACACAACCACATATGTTGTAACTAACACACAAAGTAAAATTAAATATCCATATGTGACTTGAAGGCCCACACCCCAACCAGCTAGAGTCCACAGTGTTAACCTTTTTTGATTGTCTAAGTTGATCATTTTAGTGCACAGAGATTTGAAAGAGGACAAAGGTACGTCCCCGCTAGAGTTATGCATGTATCAGTAATATAGAGATTAGTTATCGAGAAATTAATGTAGTATTTTATAGGTATTAGTTATGTAACGATATATTATCTTTTCATATATTAGTTGTTTTAGTTATATCACCTTTTATCCTATATAAAATAATATTATAGATTCCCTTATAACTTATACATGTATATTGTTAGTTATGCGAGTTTTTAAATGGTCAACTAAACATCGTATTAATTTTATACATAATTTTTTTTTTTTTTATCTATCTTTACCAAATATCATATATATATATATATATATATATATATATATTATATAAATTGTTTCTTATCCGACTATCAAACAAAGTGTTAAAGTTGACAAGACTTGGGATGAAAAGATCAAGTCATGAGGGACCGTGAAAGGTTATGTATTTAGCTTTTGATTTCTGAGTTTCTTGGAAGAATCTCTTCTTCATGATCTCTACGTTTCACGTCTGACATCCCTAATGTGAATTCATCATTTCTTTTCTTTGCTTTTATTGCCGCATTCACACAATCTCAAATCATTATGTGCTTAAATTTTGTCGGAGCTTGCTGGTATGAAAAAAAAATCTTTGATAGAGAGTATCTTTTTTGAATAGGGCCTTATGCAACGTAAATTCAGAATAGTTGGACTCAAGTGTAAGTACTATAGACTAAAAAAAATGTAAGGTGAGAATTAATCAATTTTACTAACAAAATAAAAGTTTAGATAATCAATCAACTAAACTGGTAAAATTTCCTTCTCTTATTGAATTACCATCGAGTTGTGTGGTTGGATTGAGTTTTGAGCTAAAATCATTCCTAACGTATAATCCAAACTGAACATACAGCCTTATGGTATAAATGTGAACAAAAAACATCCTTTAACTATCTTAAACTTAGCAATAATCATTCTTCTGTTAACTTTTGTTAAAAAAACTAATAGTTGATATAAAAGAAACATGTGGCAATCATGTGACTATTTTCTCTCTTTAAGTATTGTTTTCCTTGTATGTGTTTAAAGTGCATTGCATATGTTGTTTTTTGCAGTTTTTCTTATGTTTTTCCCAAAAGAACTTACTGATTTTTCCTATTGAATTTTTGCTATTTACTATTGGTTTGCCGATATTTTTTTTTGTTTTTTACTACTAGTTAACCAGTTTCACTGTTGTATTGCTGGTTTTAGCTAATTTGGTCTTGTTTTACTGTTTTTCTACGGCTTTATCAAATTTTTGCTGTTTTTTTCTGCTGCATTGCTGTTTTCAGCTGGTTTGATGTTGTTTTTACTGGTTTTTGGTAATGGTTTACTAGTTTTTTTTGTATTGTTTTACCCATTTCTTTTTTTCAGGTGCTTTGATGTTTTTTTTACTGGTTTTTGGTAATGGTTTACTAGTTTTTTTTGTATTGTTTTACCCGTTTCTTTTTTTCAGGTGCTTTGATGTTTTTTTTACTGGTTTTTGGTAATGGTTTACTAGTTTTTTTTGTATTGTTTTACCCATTTCTTTTTTTCAGGTGCTTTGATGTTTTTTTTGGGCATATTTTCTGCTAGTTTTGGTGCTGTTTTTCTGTTGATTTACCAACCAGCATTTTTGCTGGCTTATTTATCGGTTTGAATTGTTAATAGGCTCAAGGTGGAAAAATGAAGAAAAAATAAATATTCTCAGGCAACTCATAGTACTTTTTTACTACTAGTTAACCAGCTTCACTGTTGTATTGCTGGTTTTAGCTAATTTGGTCTTGTTTTAATTTACTGTTTTTCTACGGCTTTATCAAATTTTTGCTGTTTTTTTCTGGTGCATTGCTGTTTTCAGCTGGTTTGATGTTGTTTTTACTGGTTTTTGGTAATGGCTTACTAGTTTTTTTTGTATTGTTTTACCCATTTCTTTTTTTCAGGTGCTTTTATGTTTTTTTTGGGCATATTTTCTGCTAGTTTTGGTGCTGTTTTTCTGTTGATTTACCAACCAGCATTTTTGCTGGCTTATTTATCGGTTTGAATTGTTAATAGGCTCAAGGTGGAAAAATGAAGAAAAAATAAATATTCTCAGGCAACTCATAGTACTTTTTTATTGCACTTAACAAACTTAGATACGTTTAATACAAGAAATTCAAAGCGAGACTAATACAACATAAATGACTACTTCACTATGACTTCACTTTCTCATCTTTTCTCTTTCCAATTGCAAGACTTGTTGTTGCTCTGGTGTAACCATGTCATTAATTTCTTCTCCGGCTGCTTTTCTTTTGTGCAACGATCTTCGATTTGTGCTTTGAGATCAATCTTATGTCATGAAAGTGGATCTCATAAATTGGATTGACGTTAATTAGGCTCTTTTTCTTTCCAATTGAAATAGTCATAATCTTGATTCCTACAATTAAAAAGGAATAAGATATTCTTAGTTAGACGTTATAAAACTCATAAAGAAAAGAATATTAAAGAATACAAGCAGGCCACTCGATTTTTGCTATAAATATAAAGAAGTTGAAGGCTTATATCCCCATTCTCCTATCTCTCTCAAGTACCCTATCCGCTATCATGTTGACGATATATTTAAATTAACAATTTTCTCATTCTCATCTTTGACTACAACAATTTTAGTGAGAAACTTAAAATTACATCATTTAATTGGATTTGGTACATCACATTATGCAATGCATCAATGTTTGATTTTCAAAAATGGTCTGTTAAGCGTCACATTCTGCAATGCATCAATGTTCAATTTTCAGAAATTGTCTATTGAAAATAACTCCTCGCAACTTTGAAGTAGATAAATTTAATTTAGAAGGCCATGAGACCTGAAAATTCATATGCAATATGCCTTCAATTCCTTTCAGACATTTTATCAAATAGGTAAGGTACATGTAACATTTCCATAGCAGATCTTGGCCATGATTATTGCTATTTGTGCTTAACAATTATAATAGTTCTTTCGAGATGATAAAAACAACGAAAATAAAAACTAGTATCCTAATCTTTCATAAAGTCCATCTCTTTCAATTGGAGCAGATTATTATTTTTCTGCTTGAAAGCATAAAAGAAAGTCCAGCTATCGTTTCTGAAGGATGAAGACGATAGAATATGGAGATTTTGGGGGGAAGTCACTTGCTTGACATGTTATTATTTCAGCTGTTAGTTTTTTAACAGAAGTTAACAGAAGGATGATTATTGGTAAGTTTAAGATAGTTAAAGGATATTTTTTTATTTACATTTATATCATAAGGATGTATCTTAAATTTGGGTTATACTTCAGGATGATTTTAGACAAAAATTCAATTAGATTAGTTGAAACCTTTGTGTCCTTAATCAAATATTTAGAATTTGAGTTTTGAAAATAAAAAATCTTTTAGTAAAGAGTGTTTTTTTCTTTCAATGGATCTACCTAGTAGAATTTTGATTAATGAGATTGAAACCTAGTGGGTTAAAGTAAAATCTACCCCTGTTTGAATTATTTTCAGGTAATATGGAGTACTATATATAAGAGCTCAGGCAAGTACATATCCAATATATATTAGGGTGAATTTCATTTATATACAGAAAAATAAAGAAAAAATTGCATAGCATGACAAGTTGACAAACTATAGATTTAATTGGCAAAAAAATAATTAAAAATATTTAAATAAATCATTTCTTATAACTGAATATCAAAAATATTTTAAAAATCATTTCTAACTTTCAAATTCAAACAGATTTAAATTTTAAGTTCTAGTTAGTATTAAATATAATTTAAGCAATGTAATAATAACTGTTGAAATAATTCAATATAGTGTGAATTTTTTTTGCTATTGATTAGAATCGTAATTTAAAATAATAAATATTTTCTTTTAATTGAATCATAATCGTTTTGATGAATTGTTGATGCACTTGAAAAAAATGGATCATACAATATTAAATATATTATATGATGTGTTTGATTTTTTGAACAAAATGAAAAGAACACAAATGGTCATCGGGCTAAATGTTTATTGTAGCAAAGTCGTAGAAGTAAATTTTGTATAAAAATATAACTTTTTAAATATTTATCATACATAATATTAATCGAAAATTTATCTATTCAATGTAGAAAATTGAAATAAATTGCAACATAAGATAAAAGAAAAATTTTAAATTTGTATTGCAATTACGCACAAACATTAATTTTTGTATTAATCATTCTTAAGTACTATAATTAATGATTCATAACTCATTAAATATAAAAGTGTAAGATAAAAGATTGATGTAGAACCTCACTTTGGTCAGGATTATCACTTATCTTCTTGTTTTTAAAATATTTTACTATCTTTTGATTTATAAAATCTGCAAAAAAAATAAATTAAAAATATTTTATTTATTTCTCTTCACCTCTCCTCATCATTACTACTACTACAATTTACTTTTTTCCACCTTCTATTTTTATAGTTTTTTAAAATAAAAATTCTCGTTGATCTCTCCCCATTATTATCATAATTAATTTTTCTTATTAAAAAATTCTCTTTTTCTTAATTATTTTCTTTCCTTTGATTTATAATTTCTTTTTCAAAAAATAGATCTTAAATATTTTATTTATCTTTCTCTGCACTATTGGTATAATTTATTATAATTACTTTTTTGTTTTTTCTCGTTATTGCTATAAAACATTTTTTTTAATTTCCCTTTTGTTGTCTAAAGAAAATCTTATTTATTTCTTCTCCTTATTATCACTATTATTAATTTATTATTATTATTTAAATAAATCCTTTTCTTTGCTTTTACATTTTTGTCTTGATATATATCTATATATATATATATATATTTGACCAAGAATTTAAATTATCCTTTTTTCTCCTTTTTTTTACTTTTAAATATTTTTTTCTTATTTATATTTATGTTTAAAAATTCAAAAGAAGTTATAAATAGTATCTTAATTAGTAGTAACTATTTAACATATTTATAGTACACACCTTTATATTATGATTATGATAAATATATTTACCTTATTTATCTATCTTCTTACCATTAATATAATTTATTATTTTTCATCTCTCTTCATCATTATTATAATTTATTATTATTTTAAAATTCACTTTTTTACCTTCTATTTGTAAAGTTTTTTAAAAATGAAAATTTTAGTATCTCTCCTCGTTATCATCATAATTTATTCTTATTATTATTCACAAAAAATTTCTTCTTTACAATTATTTATATTTTAATCTAAAAAATTAGTTAAAAAATTAAAAAAAACAAATATTTTATTTATCTCTCTCCTCACATTATTACATTTATTACTTTTTCTTTCTACCTTTTATTTTTAAAGTTTCCCAAGAATTTTTTTATTCATCTCTCTTTCTTATTATCATAATTTAATATTGTTTATGAAATTTCTATTCTTTCTTAATTTTTTTATCTATAAAATTTATATGAAAAATATTTCTTTGATCAAGAATTATAATTAATTTTTTCTCTCCTATTCTTGATTTTTAAAATATTTTTTTTTATGTATGTGCTATGTTAATAAAAATTAAAATATTCTTTGAAAGTTTAGTTTATATATTTTTATAATTTTTTTTCTATTTTAATGTTAAATAAAAAATAGAAAGAAAATGATGTAATTAGTAAAACAAAATAAAACAAAGTGTAACGTATAACTCCCTTTCCTTTTTTGTGTTTTCTTTTATGGTAGTATTTTTAATTATTATTTTTTCCTTGTTTTTCTTTTCCTTCCTTTTACTTTTTACTCAATTTCATGCCTTGCCTTCTCATTCTTTTTCAATCTATCATATTATTCTTTTTTATCAGTAAAGAGAATCAACCTTTTTTTTTTATAACTTTCCATATTATTTCAATACCTTATAGATAAATAATTTTTTTTTAAAAAATAATAATTTAAGGAATGATATAAATGAGAGTAATGATCAAATTAAGGTAAGGAAGTAAAAAAAAAAAACAGAATGATTGATGATGAATGGAATTCTATATGGTCACTTTAATATTCAATAAAATTTGATAGTAAAATTTTCAGTCTTTTAGAATTTTAAAAAATAATATAAAATTTAAAAACAAAAAAACTACAAAAATATAAATAAAATTCCAGGCCTAAAAATGTCATATATATATATATAATTTTAAGAAATAAATTTTAATTAAAGATATGTAAAAGAAAATAAAAAAAAATTCAATTGAAAATATATAAAAGAAAATAAAACAAACTTTAATTAAAGATAAATAATGAAAAATTAAACAAAAGACGTTTTTAAGGGAGGGGGAATAAAAAACATTTTAAGGGAAGAAAAAAGAATTAGAATATACATTTCTCCTTATTTTCTCCTTATTCCTTCCTTATTTAATAGGAATTCCATAAATAAATTGATTCTCTCTCTAAATAATTCTTCTTGCCCTTGAACCACTTATCATTCTTTCTATAAGTTTCTCAATCAAAATAATTTTTTTCTTCTCAATAAATATATTCTTGTAGAAGGAATTATAGTGCAAAATCCTTTCAAAATGCTTTTATTTTAAAGAAAAATGATTATTACATGATTTTTCTTCTTAGATAAAATCTTTGAAAGAATCTTGAGATACTGCCTCTTTCTCTTTTCATGAAGAGATAACATTCCATCATCATTAGAAAAAGAGACAAAGTGAAGGAGTCGGTGAATTTTTTGTTCATTATGAGATCTCTACTCCTCATCTCTAAATTAGCTTTCAGAGAGCTTTACCGTTATTTGTAAATCAAAAAGAAAAGAATGAGAGAATTAATATTTCATGATGGCATCATTTCCACGGTTCACGAGTTGAATGTTAGAAGACATTTTGATGTTTTTCGATCTTCAAGTATATTGAATTCTTAAATAGAATTTCATTCTTATTGTGCTAGATCCGCTTGTTGTAATTCTTGTTGGCATAAAATGGTCAAATCTACACATGTATATTTTAACGAATTCATTCATACAAACAAATCAATTTTTTTAATTTGTCTGAGCTAGTAAAACATCTCTTGCTATGAGTTATTTCATCTCCTGCATAATGTTTATTTACACAAATAAAGCAAAAATTCAATCTAACTGAATGAGTAAATCTGCTCTTGCAATGATTCTTTCATTTTGTCAATTTACCTTCAGAATATGTGCTTAACCTAGTTTTATTTGTACAAACAAATCAAAAATTTGATCTATCTAGGTAGTAAAACTTTTCAAAAATTAATTTACCTGAAGTAGTAAATCTTCTCTTCCAATGATTCTTTCATTTTGTCAAGTTACTTACATATTATGTGATCTCCTACATATTTTTTTATTGGTTGACTACAAAACCGTACAACTGTTCATTTTCTATTGCAACAATAAATATATTCTTTATGTTAAAACTTTTCATTATCCTCTTTAATTGTAGGTTAATAGATGCATTAGACGTATTTAGTAGATTATTATATTAAGAAATGAATTTAAAAAATCAAAAAAATTGAGGAAAAAGATAAAATGAAATGGTGACCATAGAGAGATGCCACATCAACATTTCTATATTCAGTTATATATATATATATATATATATATATATATATATATATATATATATAAATAGAGAGAGAGAGAGAGAGATTATCTGTCAACTGTTTTTGCTCATCAAACCTAAAACAGTTGCACAAAAAATAGGAAAACTTTTGTAAAACAAGAGGAAAATCTAAAAGAATACTAAACAATATAGGGAGACAAAATAGTGATGAAAAGTATAAATCTCTTCAAGTGTTGTCTTTCACAAGGGTGAAGCATACCCTTTTATAGGATGAAGAAATCACCCGTTTACATTGTTAAGCAAATACGTTAGAAGCTCTTTAAGTGATACATTAAATGGGACATTACGTTAGGTGTAGATTGAAAAGAAACATCCACACAATTAAATGAATTTGTAACACTCCCCTTGGATGTTTATAGATAATGTGTCTCGTTAAAATCTTACTAGGAAAAATCCAATGGAAAAAAGCCTAGTGAAGGAAAGAGTACATACATCTTGTAATACGCCTTGAGTGCTGCCTCATTAAAAATCTTACCAGAAAAATCCAACGTGACAAAACCTTAGTTAAGGGAAAATAGTACAACGCGTATTTTACTCCTCCTGATGAAAACTTTATTTGATATCTTGGAGACGACGCATTCCAATCTTATATCTTAGCTTCTCAAATGTTGACGTTGGCAATGCTTTAGTGAATAAATTTGCAAGATTATCACTCGAACGAATCTATTGAACATTTATCTCACCATTATATTGAAGATCATGTGTGAAAAAGAACTTAGGTGAAATATGCTTTGTTCGGTCTCCTTATATCCTGCCTTTAATTGAGCTATGAAAGTGGCATTATCTTCATACAATATTGTTGGAGTCTTTGTTTGCACAGAAAGTGCATAATTGCAAAATGTGTTGAGTCATTGATCTCAACCATACACATTCTCGACTGGCTTCATGAATGGCTATTATCTCTATATGATTTGAAGAAGTAGCAACTATTGTTTGCTTCATCGAATGTCATTATATAGGTGTACCTCCTTATGTGAATAAATATCATGTTTGAGATCGGACATTATGTGGGTCAGACAAATAGCTAGCATCTGCATAACCAATCAGTTCTGACTTGGATGCATTAGAATACAACAATCTCACATCAATTGTTCTTTGAAGATATCTGAATATATGCTTAACACCTTTCCAATCTCTTCTTGTAGGACATAAGCTGAATCTCGCTAATAAACTTACTGCGAAATAAATATCGGGTCGGATATTATTTGCAAGGTACATTAGTTCCCCAATAGCACTGAGATATGGAGTTTCATCACAAAGAAACTCTTTATCCTTTTCTTGAGGTCGGAATGGATCTTTATTTATATCAAGAGATCTCACAACCATTGGGGTTCTCAAATGGGTGTGCTTTATTCATGTAAAATCGCTTCAAAACCTTTTCAGTATATATTGATTGATGGATAAATATTCCATTTGTCAAATGTTCAATCTGAAGGCCAAGACAAAATTTTGTCTTACCAAGATCTTTCATTTCAAATTCTTTCTTCAAACACTCAACGACTTTTGAAAGCTCTTTAGGAGTTCCAATGATGTTCAAGTCATCAACATAAACAAATGTTATTATAAATTCAGATTTTAACCTTCGTATAAAAATACAAGGACAAATAAGATCATTCTTATACCTTTCCTTTAGCAAGTATTAGCTAAGACGATTATACCATATTCTCCCTGATTATTTCAATCCATATAAGGATTTCTGAAGCTTTATTGAACAACTTTCTTTTGAAATTTTATATGCTTTAGGCACTATGAGTGCTTAAGGGATTTTCATAAAAATATTGTGATCTAGTGAGCCATATAAATAGGCTGTGACAACGTCCATTAGATGCATTTCAAGCTTTTCATGAACTGTCAAATTTTTAAGATACCTGAAGATAATTGCATCTACCACAAGAGAATATGTCTCCTCATAATCAATGTTAGGCCTTGGCAAAAATCCTTGTGCCACAAGTCGTGCTTTATATCTTACGACTTTACCATTTTCATTGCGTTTTCGCACAAAAACCCATTTGTACCCCACTGGCTTGACACCTTTCGGTGTTCGGACTATTGGCCCGAAAACTTCACCTTTTCAAGTGAAGCCAATTCTATTTGAATTGCTTCTTTTCATTTTGACCAATCATCTCTCTGTTTACATTCATTTTTATTGACAGATCTTGGTTCCAAATCCTCATCTTGTTGCATTATTTCAACTGCAACATTATAGGCAAAGATATTATACACCACAATATTTCGATTTCACCTTTTTCTCGTCGAGACATAATTTATAGAGATTTCCTCATTCTCATTATTTTCAGGTACATGTACCTCCTCAGTGGTGTTATCATTTATTATGTCTCGGAGCTCTTCATGAGCAATTGCCTCCATATATGATCATCTTGATCATTTATTCCTTTCTTTTTTCGAGGATTTTTATCCTTGGAACGAATTGGTCTACAACGTTTTAAGCGTGGTCCAGACTCGTTGCCTTAACATTTTTTCTTATCGGGACATCAACTCGAACTTGAGCATTAGCAGCTGGATATATGATTTAGTAATCCGTGGAAGGATAGTAAATGCATCCGGCAATTGATTTGCAAAATTCTGCAAATAAATTATCTTTTGAACTTTTTGCTCACATTGATTTGTTCAAGGATCTAAATGAGATAGTGAAAGTGAATTCCAATCTATCTCATTTCCCAACTGCTTTTGTTCTCCCTCTAATGTTGGGTATATTGATTCATCAAAATGACAATCAGCAAACCTTGCCATAAATAAATCTCCAGTTCTAGGTTCCAAATATTTTATAATAGAACGAGATTCATACCCAACATATATCCCCAACCTTCTTTGGGGACCCATCTTTGTGTGTTGTGGTGGAGCAATTGAAACATATACTGCACAATCAAAGATTCTAAGATGGGAAATGTTTGGTTCCTGAACAAAAACCAATTGTAATGGGGAGATGTCATGATAACTAGTTGGCCTTATGCGCACAAGTGTTGCTGCATGCAAAATAGCATGCCCCCATACTGAAACAAACAACTTTGTCCTCATCAACAATGGTCTAACTATCAATTGGAGACGTTTAATCAATGACTATGCTGGACTATTTTGAGTATGAACATGTGCAATAGGATGTTCAACTGTTATTCCAGTGGACAAACAATAATCATTAAATGCCTGAGATGTAAACTCACCAGCATTATCCAAATAAATTGTCTTTATTGCATAATCTAGAAATTGTGCTTTTAACCTTATTATTTGAGCCAACAAACTCACAAAAGCCATATTGCGAGTTGATAACAAGCATACATGTGACCATCTTGTAGATGCATCTATCAAGACCATATAATATTTAAATGGTCCATATGCAGGGTGAATAAGTCCACATATATTACCCTGTATCTGTTCAAGAAATGTAGGAGATTCCACCCCAACCTTAGCCACTGATGGTTTGATAACCAACTTTCCTTGAGAACAAGCAACACAAGAGAATTTTTTTGATTGAAGTACATTTTGGTTCTTCAAAGTATGCCCATGTGAATTCTCAATTATTTTGCGCATCATAGTATAACTGGGATGACCCAACCGGTCATGCCAAATGATAAAATCATTAATACAGTAAACCTTTTGTTTACTACGACATGTGATTCAATCGTACCAATATTTGTATGGTACATCCCAGAAGAAAGTGCAGATAATTTTTCATGCACAATTTTCTTTTTCGCATTTATTGTAGTAATATAAAGGTATTCAACCTTTGCTTCATTTGCAGTTTCAACATGATAGCCATTTTGGCGAATAACCTTGAAACTTAACAAATTTCTTTGAGACTTACTACAATACAATGCATTATCAATTACCTATAATGTTCCTCCGGGTAGTAATAAGGCCGCTCTTCCAGAGCCTTAAATCAACTTTGTACTAATGGATATTTTATTAACATATGTGATAAGAATCGGGTTACCAGAATAAACAAGAAAATAATGCAGAAGCAAAATTATAAAGATTAAAGTCAGAAATTGAAAGATACGTGAAATTCAAGAATAAAATCCCTAATTTCAAGATAAAGTGCTAAGAACCCTAATTGATTTTAGTATTCAAAATTAGCGGATTAAGACTAATTATGATACTAATAAAGTCAATTCAAGAACTTAGATCAAAAGTGATATAGACCCCTATTACGAAGAAATTAGAGACAATAATTAGTATAAGACTAATCACCTTCTTTAATTTACGAATAGAGATCAAAGATATCATATTAAAAATAATCTTACCTCTTAAAGAATCGTTCTTATAAGGTTGTAAGATAAATCCATAGTCACCACACACAAAGGTGTAAAGAAGAGAAACCTCTCAAATAATATTAATCATGTCTGTATTTAAATAATAAAATCAACCCTTATATATAGGGAAAATCTATCCCAAATAGAATAGGATTTAAATCCTACTTTTATAGAAACTTTAAACTAGAAAAACTTTAAACTATGAAAACAGGAAAACTTTAAACTAGGAAACTTTTTAAACTAGGAAAACTTTAAAATAAAGGTTTTCAAACTAGGAAACTTTGACTTTAACCATTCAGCTTTTTGGGATCCTTTGTTGGGCTTTGTGTGGCCTAATCTTCTTCCATTTGGACATGAATTTGGACATCTCTTTCGTGATAAACATATTCTTATTTTTTCATTGAAGCCCGACAACTTTAGTACAAGTAGGCTGACATGGATGATATTATTATGCCTTTTTCATAATCAAATGAGAGAAATATTTCTTTTCTCTTAGTATCGTATGAGTTGTGGTACTGTCCAGAAGGCACATATCTCCATTACTCATCTTGGATCCAACTGAAGATTAAGAAATTTTATTTATCTTCATAAAAATAAAAATACACAATAAGAAGTACGAAACTTAACAAAAGAAAATTTAAGTACATGAACTTTAAGTAAGACATTAAAAACACATAACAACATTATTCATTTCCTAGTTCAATTATCAATCTTCAGTTGCGATCCCCAAAGAAGCCCTCAGCTTCCAGATGAGTAATATCATCGAGCCCATCAAAAGCATCATCTTTCAATGCTAAATTTGCCTCAACATTCTCATCATATTTTTGAGAAGATCCTGCCTTAACATCATCTTTGAGAATCAAATGTGACTCTACTCGGGCATTAGAAGAGGAGGCACCACCTTTATTCCCTTTCCTTTTAAATGAATTTTGATACAGCCTGACAAAATACTCAGGTGCCCGACTTTCATTTTTCCAGTGACCTTTAAGGCCACAACGATGACAGTGATCTCCCTTGCCTTTTGAAGGATTATTTTGAGAACCCATATTGTTCTCCCTTTTGTTATGACCACCACCTCGACGATTATCATATCGTCTTTTCCTTTTGCCACGCCCACACACATTATCATGGCCATGATTATTTTGTTGTATTTCAAACTGGCCGTGTGCTTCTATCTTGTGTGCTTCTGGTAATGGAGCACTTCCAGTGGGACAAGTCATGATTTCTCATTAAAAGGTCATCATGTTGCTCAGCCACCAGAAGGCATGAGATCAATTTAAAGTATTTCTGAAAACCTTTTTCACGGTATTGCTTATGTAATATCATATTAGAGGCATGAAAAGTAGTTAGTGTCTTTTCCAACATGTCCTCATCTTTTATAATTTTTCCCCACATAATTTCAATTGGGAAGTGATTCTAAATATATCAGAGTTATACTCAATTATAGTTTTATAATCTTGAAACCGTAAGTGCATCCACTCATAATGAACCCTTGGCAATACAGTTGCCTTGAGGTGGTCATACCTCCCTTTCAAACCTATCCACAATTCAAGTGGATCTTTTACTGTCAAGTATTCAACCTTCAGGCTTTCATCAAGATGATGACGAAGGAAAATCATAGCCTTCGCTTTATCCTGACTTGATGTATTATTCCCTTCTATTACACTATCACCAAGACCCTTAGTAGTAAGGTGAATTTCAGCATCAAGTACCCATGACAAATAGTTCTTTCCAGAAATTTCAAGTGCCACGAATTCATGTTTTGACAAATTCGACATGATGAAAACTGACTCTAAATGAAAATTGATGAACTTTTAGGAAAAAAAAGATAATCCCTAATTAAGTAGGTCTCAATTGGTTAGAGACTCGTGTTGATAACATTTTGTAAAACCAGAAGAAAATATAAGAATACTAAACAATATAGGAGACAAAATAATGATGAAAAGTATAAATCTCTTCAAATGTTGTCTTTCACAAGGGTGAAGCATAACCTTTTATAGGATGAAGAAATCACCCGTTTACAATGTTCAGCAAATTCGTTAGAAGCTCTTTAAGTGATATAGTAAATGAGACATTAAGATTGAAAAGAAACATCCACACAATTAAATGAATTTGTAACTGAAACACTATTTTATATAAAAAAGAGTCAGGTATTTTCAACTCCCCTCTTATTCTCTTTCTTTCATTTTCTACCTCTTTCAAGTTTTAGAATTTCTATCTTCTCTAAAATACCTCCATTAGAGATTAATTACAACAGTAAATCTTCACATTTAGTAACTCAAATCACACGAATTTTTATTTATATTGATTGTTTCTGTTTTTGTCAAAAAAAATTGACGGTTTCTAGATTCTTTATCTTGTAGTTGGATGCAAGATTGTTTTTTTTTTTTACATTTTGTGTGTGTGTTTTTTTTAATTATATTTCAATTGATAAGAGTAGTTCATTCTTAAAAGAGAAAATATGTAGAAAGTGACGAAGATTGCAACAATAGTGTCAAACCCTTGGAGGAAATGAGTGAACTGAAAAAACGACGATGAGTTTGAAAATCATCAATTGTAGCTATTAATGGATAATAATTTCGATATTAAAGATTTTCTACCTACAACAGCGATTTCAACACATGCAAACTCACCTCGGTATTCAAATCGAAGAAGTATTTAATTTTTATTTAATGTGAAACATGAATTCGTATACATTGAGGCATAACTCTATAACAGTCTAATGTATACATTATAAAACTAAATGTATACGCAGTTGATATTATGTACATGCAGTTGTAAGAATGTATACAAACTTGATTTTATTTATCAAAATATTTTATTGAAAGATAATATAGAATACACATGATAGGTAAAATTTATACTTATTATACTGATAATGTATATATACAAAATATAAGTAATGTATACATTATAGTGCCAACGTATACTTCATTGAATGTATACTGAATCATATGTATTCAATTGGAAACATTTTTTTGCAGTAGATTTCAACGTTCACCACATACTAAATATGTATATAACATATCTTGGACGCCTAATACTAAGTTTATATTATGCAAATGGATACACAAACAATTATGAAAAATAAATTGTTTATACGTTATAGTACAAACGTATATTTGATCAAATATATTTAATTGAATACACGGAAAGAAGAATAGTCATAAATAAATACTTTTGCTAATTTTAAGGAGAGAAATAATTTTAAATGTAGAAAATTTCAGAAATAGCAAATATAATAGATATAATAAGGCTCTATGATTATAGTTTGGAGCTATAGTTTTGTCTGCTATGGAAGTTGCCGTTTGTATATTTATATTTCGCTTGCAAATATACAAACAGGGTAAATATATGTGAATTCTGTGTTTATACATTTATGATTTTTTTAGAACTCTGTTTGTATATTTCTCTTGTCAATGTACAAATATTGTAATTTTTCATAAATCGTATGCAAATAATTAGGGTAAGCATATACAAATCTGAATTTATACAACCATGAACCGAATTATACAAATTCTAGATTTGTACAATCCAAGAACCAATTTTTTTCTTTTTCTTTTCCAAATTTTTTTCATGTATCAATATTTTATAAATGGTGTAAAAATAAATATATATGATGTAAAAATAATTATGTAGTGTATATGTAATTTATCATTATTTTATAAGTAGTTATATAGTGTTTATGTAATGTATCGATATTGTATAAATAGTGTATAAACGTGCATTAATATTATATAAATAGCGTATAAACACATATATATATGATGTATAAATAGTTATGCAGTATATATGTAATGTATCGATATTGTATAAATATGTATGTAATGTATCAATATTGTATAAATGATGTATAATTGTGTATCAACATTTCATAAACAATTATGTAATGTATCGATATCAAAATTTATTTGCTTATCATGCATTCCCACCTTAATAAATAGAAGAATAAATAAAAAATAAATAAAACGACATAAATATTTATTTTTTCACAAAAGTAGTGAAGTGATTAGAAAAGGAAAAAAGATTTAAAAAGAGCAACAATTTTTTTTAATAGCACAAAAAAAACAGAATAAAAGATTAACAAAATGGCCATGCATATCGATATTTATTTTACTATCATGCATTTCCATGTTAATAAATAAATAAAATAAAAAATGTATTCTAAGCACAAACTTGAGCACATCTCAGCCTTTTCAATTTCAGAAAGGAAGGATTAATTACATCAAACATGACCATTTTGTCCGAATTGGGCCATTTTGGGTAATTCTGTAAAGTTGGGCCAGAAAAGTGGTAAACAAATGTTATGGGTTGTCAGCTCTGTAATTTTTCCTATATATTACTCCATTTATTTCAATTTATGTGGCACATATAGAATTAAAGGAGTTAGCCAAATTTTTATATATTTTTAAAATATTGTAAGTTGTTAATTATTGTGATTTACAGTACTTTTAACGTAATTTTAAAATAATATATGTTACTCACTTTGTCCCAATTTATGTGGTACGTATGAAACTTTGAGAGTCAACCAAAATTTTTAATATGCTTTATAAATATTTTAAGTTTTAATTATTGTGATTTATAGTGCTCTTAATTAATGTAATTTTCAAATGATATATGTTACACTCTTTGTCGCAATTCATGTGGCACATGTGAAATTTCGAGAGTTAACCAAATTTTAATATGTTTCCTTAAAAATATTTTTAAGTTGTTAATTATTGTGATTTATAGTACTCTTAATGTAATTTTCAAATAATGCATGTTACTCCATTTGTGTCAATTAATGTGGCACACGTGAAATTTCGAGAGTTGATTAAATTTTTAATATATTTTTAAATATTTTATTTTGTTAATTATTGTAATTTATTGTCACGATCCGAGTCTATACCGCAACGGAGACACAATACCTGGAGCCACAAGTGATCCCAAGCTAACCCTTGGCATGCCATATCTAAGCATGTCATATGAAAACTGAAGTACTAGCTATAAACTAAAAGCATAACTGAAATAAAATTCAAGAATAAGTCTATTACAACTTAATACTAATGTCTTAAAGCCTCTAAACTAAATAATACGATTTGTAGGAACAAGACCTTGGGCCGCCTAAAGACTAACATAATTGAAGTGAATAAAATCTAATGATTCATAACTGAAGTCCTCTGAATGGAAGGAGGAATCATCGTAGTGCTAAAAGTAGAGGAACTTAGTGGACCGCTTGCCTGTGAATCTAAATCATGGTGTTGAAATCTACTTCATAAAACTATAAATTGCAAAGTAGCGTCAATACATGAAATGTATTAGTATTCAAGATAAGGACTGGTATCAACAATTATACAAGCAACTAAAGAACTATAAATCTGAGCTTGAGTTATACACAATAACATAAATAATAACTGAAGATTTGAAAGTCAAAACTGTGACATGTGACATAATATTATAGAAATAAAAATGTATATTTGAGATCATATTTTTTGAAATCATATTTGAAAGAATGCATAAATGAAAATCATGTTATATGAAAATCTTATACTGATAATATCAAGAAAGCATAAAGTAGATTAAGTAAATCTTTTAGGTGAGAGTTTCTCTTAACCGACGTACATCGTGTGAGCTCATGATGCACCAATTTACAATTCCAGTTGGGGAGGGCTGCTTTATTCTTTTCTAGGATATAGAATCTATCTATCTAATGTGTATCTTCTAATATGAGACTCTCGGGGTAAAATGGTTAACCTATAAAGTGGTGAAACATAATTCTACGGTGGCACGCATTTTTAAAACTGTCTATCTAGAATCCAATTTTACTCGGTGCTAAATACTACTCATAAAATATACTATCTATATAGTTCATAACATATCATAGCTCATAACATATCTATTAACCTTATAATGCGTCTTGCTTAAAAAACTTATTCTAAAACATATCTTGTTCTGAGACTATGCTCAAATCTTTCTTTCTAAAATCATGTGTTGAAATCTCTTTCTAAAACATATCTTCTCAAATCATGCGAAAGTTTTCTAGAACATGCATAACTTTCATAATAACATAAAAGCTCTAAAATCATGCTTTAAAAGATAAGTTTCAAGAATCATGTCAAGAACTAATAAGAATGACAATGTAAAATCTTGCTAAACATGAAAATGAAATACAATAGTCAAAATCCATAATCATGAATAAGTAAATTCACAGAATTATGCATTTGGATCATAAAAATGGTGAATTTGAAAGTGGGCTTATAAACCCTATCCATAGAATTTAATTTATGGAAACTAAGGAATTTCAGACCTAAGAATGAAAGGAATTCCTCATTAGAGTACTACACACCTTAGTAAGGAAGCTTGATAGAGAATGTTGAAAGATGAACCCTAGCCTTGATGTTTCTTGAGGTTCTTGAGCGTAGAATTTTTTGGAGTGCATGAGAAGATTTAATTATGAAAAACTGATTGTCTACACGTTTTGAACAATTTAGATAACTCCACAAGGATTTTAGGAAAAAAAATACCTTAAAAAAAAAATGATAAGAGTTGGAAGACAAATTTTTTATTCAAGTGGACAGTGAATGTCACGACCCAAACCGTCGTGATTGGCACCCACACAAACCCTCCGGTGAGAGAACCACTACTACAACCCAAGCTAACAAACTCAGCCAACAACTAAGTCATTTAAAGATACAGAAGTAGGTTTAAATGACAATTAAAATGGAGTCCCTATAAACTCCAAAGGTTTAAACAATTAACTAACCAAACTAATGCGGAAGAACAACTCCTAGAACCTGAAAGTCATTATACCAAAACTCTACTAACGACAAGTCTAAGAATAAGGGGTACAACCCCGAAACTAAACAAACACCTTAAACAAATATTCTAAGTCCGAAAAGAGTGAACTTAAACAAGAGAGATCCATGGCAGCTTGAAAGAACTAGCTCACCCTTGAATCCGGTCACGCTCAATAGTCACCTAGATGAGGTCTAACAATAGCCGCCTGAAGATGCCCTGTACTCAACAAAGAACAAGCAAGTGCAATATCAGTAAACAACCACCGTGTATTGGTAGAATCACACGGCTATCCCAAAAGGTGAAACATATATAAGTCATTACAAAAAAATAATAACATGAATTCCCCGATCATATACAATATTAGTCATCCCTTACGAACAACGCACAATTTCACAATGCTCAAGATATACGGTTATGTCAAGTCAATGGTCCTCTCATGGAACCCAATTCAATGGTCCTCTCATGGAACCCAATTCAATAGTCCTCTCATAGAACCCAAACTCAAACTGTTAGTGTACCAGTTCGTGGTATCTGATCCGAGTTAGTGTGCCCGACGTGACACCCAATCCCATGTTTATGCCGGAATGTAGCGACCGATCCATGTTTATGCCGAAACGTGGCAACCGATCCAATGTTTATACCGGAACTTGGCAACCGATCCCAGTTAGTGTGTCGGATCGTGACACCCGCTCCATTCAACAAACCACAATCACAATCACAATGTATATTCTCACAATCATATAACAAGAGGTGATTCATGGCATACAATTTTTCAATTATCCTCATTTACGATTAGGGTGATCAATACTGCAACATTCACATACATACATGTATTATAATGAAGAAATTACAAACATATATCACACCAACATGAAATCACAACCATCATCTATTTCGAATCGAAGCTTGAATCCCCTAAGACACCTTCCCTTTACGGATTCTTCCCGCTTGTTCGTGGTCTAAAAACATACAGTTAACGCAAGGATCAATAAACGAGAACTAATTACCTGGATTATAATCAACATTATCAACCCTAGGCCAACCCAAGATCCCAATACCCAAATTAGAGCTTTTTCCACCATTAACTTCAGATAAAAACCTTCCCCCAATGATAATTACCCAAGAAACTACGTTCTACGGATCAAAACATGGATTCGAGGAGTAAAAAACTTACCTTTAGCCTCAAGAATGGTGGAAAACCGTCAAGAAAACACCAGGGTCGTTCTTTAGCTCTCAAAGTCGAAAAGTGTAGAATAAAATGATTTTAGGGTTTATTTCCGACTTAAATCGCGACTGTCCCACCACAACGGTACTCACTCCGCTGCAGTGGCCCCGCGGCTTGCACAGAAACAGTGAGAAAATTAAAGAATTTCAAATCCCCATTTCACAACACACCTTCATCCCATGACACTCAAAAAATACCCGTTCATGCTAAGATAAGTTTCGGGAGTTCTACTCACTCGAATTTAATTTCGTAAAGCCATACAGTTTCCTTAACATCTTAACTATCTACTCATATGATCAAATTCATAATTAGATCTACCCATTGTTACTAAATTTCCCTAAACCTTACTAACTCAGATTTCATCCAAATCTGGACTAGGCTAGGAAATCCCAAGTTACTATAAAAAGTTTTTCCGATCCAATTCTTTCCCCATTGACTTTTTCCTAACGACGGAATCAGGTCTTTACAATAAATACCAATTTACCTATCACTCATCCCTGAGTGATCAACTAGGAAAGACATGCTAAAGTAATGGTAGAGTAGTATCTGAATCGTCGAATTACTGGGATACTAATCTCGCATGTCCCTCTCGGTTTTTTCCAAGTAGCTTCCTCAATCGGACGATGCTTCCATTAAACTTTCACGGACTTTATCTCCTTCATCCTCAGACCAACCAATTGAATACCTACATATCTTCTCATACAATGTCTCAAGGAAGTCATCACAATACTCGAGTGATAATTACTGTTGTATGTAAACTTAACTAACAACAAAAGCGATTCTCAATAACCACCAAAGTTGATCGCACATATGTCTGCAACATGTTGTCAAGGACTTTGACACAAACATCAGGAAGAATCCTTTCTCATATAACCCTGATAAAATCCTAAATTAAAACTCGCTACAATTAGAGGTGAACCTGAACCAACCAACACACACTCATAATACCCAACAATCATAGTTCTTAACAACATCTCCACCCCACAACATAAATTCCCATGAGCTTAAGTTATAATAAATTTAATCTTTAGACATCAGATACTCATCGAGGGATATGTCCAGGCATACAAACCCTCTAACAACACTATCAAAATGCTAGATTTAGTAATTGTAGATTACCTCTTAAGAACAGTAGAATTGGACCCAATGATCCCCATATTCAATCACACATAATCGATACATAACCTCGACGACTAAATGAATATTAAGATTGTCGAACAACCATCGATCCGCATGGTAACTCTTCTATAAACTCTCATAAGCAATGTGGTACATGTAAAACCACTGAAATACTTTACCAACTCCAACACAACACCACATAAGTCATCTGAAATAACAACGTCTTCCCAAATCATCCCACTCAACCAAGAGACATCGCAGGATTGATACCCTTGATCCACTACTAGATATCCATCCACAAAAGTGAAAACACACGTGAGCCTAGCTAGCGAATCATGCTCACAACCATGTAGAAATGAAATGGATGGTCACATAAGAATTTATTGAATTACACTAAAGGTTTTTCTCTGAAGAGTCGATACCAGCCATTTCCATTTACTTGACTCCACCTACTCTTCACATCCTTCCACTGAAGTCCACAATCTTAATACTAACAACCATCATGAACACTCCAACCATTTACCTTACTATAAACCAACACTTTTAAATGAAAACTTTTCTTAGGTACTTAACAATCAACAGTAATAAACTTACGACTCAACCTAGGTGTAAGTCCTTTCAAATGCTCAATACCGGATGTCGCATCCCATTTCGAACTAGTCGAAACAGTTCACAACATAATATGGCTGACACTCTGTTTTTTGGAAAAAAATGTTTTTGTTTTAGAGTCGCCACCTAAATTTTAAGGAAAATATTAGGAAAACCAATTTTTAAATATGTAAATGTAAACTCTATTTTGATTTGTGAAACCAGTGAGATTCTGAGTAAGGGTTTTGATTACTCGAGGGGAAGGTGTTAAGCACCCCTCAGAGCCTATTCGAAGATAGTCCTTAAACTCAATTTAGAAAATATGATTAGGAAAACTTGTTTATTTATTTGCTTTAAAAAATCAATGATTAGTTAATTAGTTTAAGCAAAGAGTAAAATACAAGGTACGACATTTATATGTCTTATAAAATAGATTCAATGGTAGTATTTTATCATATTGTAAAAAAAATAAAATGTTCTTAAATGTATGATAAATTTATATGTAAAAAATAGATATATCTTATTTGAACTTAACTTAGATGTATAATTGTGGAGTTTAAAGGATGTAAATTTTGTTGTTTTATTTATACATAGAATTAAGACGTAAGAAATAAAACAAGATTATAATCGGGTTTAAATATGTAGAGTGATATGTGTGAAAAATGAAGTTTAATGAAATAAATAATAATGATACTAAATGTTAAAATATTATATAAAAGTTTGTGATCTTAAATATGTTCATTATATAAAGTATAGTATATACATGTAAGTTGTTTAGAACATATGAACACTTATTATTTACTTACATGTATAGACAAATTGACGATAGATTATATGTAGTAAAGTAATATGCATATTTAAATGTAGGCATTTATAAATTATAAAAATAAATAAATAACATTAGTAAGAGAGATAGTAGATAATACTAGGTTATGTGGAGAAAATATAGAATATATACCTTTATATGTATGACATATATATGTATGTACCTTGTATTTGAACCTGTTGGCATATCTAAAATTTTGAAATGGCATGTTAAAAGATAAAATATATATTTTTTTGGCAATGTTTGATTCAAAAAAGTAAGAGTAGTCAATATATTTTATAAAGGGGTGATGTAAAGAGTATAAAAATAGGCCTAAACTATTGAGCCTTATTCTATAGTTACATATATATTTTTTAATATATAAGCCTAATTCCCTACTTATTTCTTTTTAAAAAAATATAATTCCACAAGTTAATTATTTTAAAGTTAATTAGCTTTAGCCTTTATGTACCTCTAAACTTATTTGGGAGTCCCAATTCATGAATTTTATTTTTTCTACTTAGATACCTAAATGAAAATAATTTCACCCTTTTAAAATTTCAATAGAGAGCTTTAGACAATAAGTTTTCCTATTCCTTAAGTGCCTAAGTCGATATATACTTCTTTTCCCCAATTTTGAGACACTAGTATTATTTTAACCTTTGAAACTTTGTTTGGAAAATTCTTAAACTGTAAGCCCCTTCTCTTCAACTAAAAAAAATGTAAAAGAGTATTATAGGTAAAAATGCTAACCCATTTCTAAAATAAAAAGTTTTTGCGTCATTTGTTCTAAAAATGTTTCAACTAAATTCACAAGCAAACAACTATTGTCTCACATGAATAATCTTTAAAAAAAAGACAAGCAATATATCAAAAACTTATGAGTGAAGGTTAGCCAACATATCAAAAACAATATAAGTAGGACGACGAAACTTAAGAGTAAAAGTTAGCCAACATATAAAAACATAAGGGCAACAAAAGGAAGGCTGAGGAACATTAGACTCCTATTTACGAGACTCCAAGCATCGCGATGATCCTAATTGTTGTTGGGCTAACATCTTAGGCCAATAACGAGTTCCAAAGTAGAAACTCCAACTCTCCGATTGTACATGAAAATATAAGAAGAGGAAACCAATCAACAACATAAGAAATATATATATATATATATATATATATATAATGGATAGCTAAGATTACCAATTTAGAGCAAACTAAGTAATTGAGAAAAAATATTCATATTATCCCCTTGAAGTAACAAATATCACGTAGGACTTCAAAAGATGGAAAACAACTCACAAGAAAACAAACTAAATCAACATGGCAAGTAACAATGACAACAAATTATGATTCAAAATCAAGTTTATTCAATCGACTTCAAACAACTGCTATTGTTTCAATGTCTTGAGACAACTTATCTCAAAGCTTCGAATTCTTGTACCTATTTTGAAGATGATATTAATTAAATACTAAGTAAACAAGGGATCTGATGTTGAAAATAAAAGTGGCAGGTACACAATATATTCAATAAATGTTCAACTGGCAAGTTTTAAGGTGAGAAACAAATGCTTTAATCCTATTTTTCCTTAATAAGAAATGTCAACTTAAAAAAAATTAGAATGGAGAAGAAGGATCCTGCAACGATGTCAATGGAACAGTGACCGTAGCATCAACATTTCGCAAATAATGGAGTGTGTTCTGAGAACACTACCAAGTATTATTCACAAAAGATCAACATAAGAGAGGGAAATATATATTTATTTATTTTTTAAAGTAAAAAAAAAACGAAATGAACCAGCAACAGCCAAAAAATGGTCCATCCACACTTTAAAAGCGATTATTTAGACAAAGCTCGACTACCTTTGAAGGCGTAAACAACAACCAACCCCAAATTAGTTAAAAATTCCAGCATATTCAACTGAAGAAAAATAAAAAAATAGATGGATACGAATTTGCAAAACTCACTTCTGAGCTTGGGAAAGTCATAAAACCATCTGCCAGAAACTTTGGTTTGAAACTTAGGTTAACATAAACTTTAAATTTTAAATAATGAAAAATATAGGATTTAGAACAAGATGTCAAGAAGTCTAGGTTATGCTGAAAAACAGGGGCTCATATCATTCTAAAACACTAGTCAAAATAAGATTGTATCATGTTAGAGGAAGAAAACCATTAAATCTAGATTTTTACAAGTAATAATGTGCAACTATGTGAAGTCGCAGCTAAGCACGGATGAAGTAAGACTTTAAAATTCAAAAATCGCAATTCTTAACAGAAGGTTAGCAACATCCTTACTACATAATCACAGACATCTTAACAGGACATTATAGGAAGTTCACTTATAATGGAGGATAGGGACATCAAAGCAAATACTAAACTTAATCTACATATGTAGTTTCTGATCGAGTCATCTTTTTTGATAGATTTTGTCTACATCTGGATCACATACACAATGCCCACACAATTATAAATTCTGACAAATAAATAAGCAGGAGTAAAACACACACCTGGACTAATATATTTTATTATGTTTCAGCCAATTTATACAACAAATGCCAAAGATTTGGATAATTTTACCAGTTGGTTCCACAAGAAGTCATATCATCACATTAGTGTTATTACAAGGAACTTTTGGCTCTAGTTTCATGAAATTAACAGACACAATAAAATTGCTTCTTTATGCGCTGATTGTTAATGGAATATTATGTCGAAGGAAGAAATTTAGTCATTTTAATTCAGGATCCTAATAAGATACAAGTATCACAACATTATTTAAACTATCCACAGGTTGGTTTTGAATTAAAGCTAAAACGAGGCAGATCATGTAAGCATTTAACAACAGAAAACTACATCAAGTTTGAAAACCTTTAAACAACCATAATCGATTCATAAAAAAAAAGAAGCTAAAATAGGGGGAGATTACTGACCTTGTGTAGAGCAGCAAACAAGAGCTTCGACGTCAAGAATTCTGCTTTAAACTTTCTCGAACCTCAACTCGAAAAAGACAAGAAAACAGAGAACAATGATAATAACCTTAAAATCTGTTGCCCTTTCTCTATTGCTGGGTGATTTTTCGAACCTTTTCTGGATGATTTTTAGTCGATTCTTGGGTGTTCTTGGATTTTTTTTTCGATTTTTTTCTTGATTTTTCCAGATCTCTGGATGTTGATCCCTCGTTTTTGGATGATTTTCGGATGGATGTTCGAGATTTTTTTTTCTCTCCCCCTTGAATGAGGCAAAACACCTCTTATATAGGCGAAATTCGGACTTCAAAAATCCGGATTTGAAACTCAAAATTATCAAAATCCATAGTGTAAAGCAAGGAACGAGTGAAATCTTTGAAAAGATCACCTTTTCGGCTTCTCAGACTTGAGATCTGTTCTCGAGTTTTCTTTCCGATGTAAAATAGGGAAAAAGGTGGGATTATTGACGGCCGTGGTAGAGAAAGGTGATGGAGGGGACTTAAAGTTTATAGGAGGAGGTTGAGGACCACCGAAAATTGCCATTTTCCGGCGGTCCATAGGCAATATCGCTAAAAAAAGTTGATGGGGGAGGGTGCAGCTATGAGGAGTGTCTGGGGAAAATACGTTCTAGGGAAGAGGCGAAGTCTTGGAAAGGAGAAAAGGATGTGTTCTTTTCTTGAAGAAGATGACGCACGATTCTAAAAAGAGAGTACATGGGTCGGTAGGGGTGTACTATTTTTTAAAAAGTCTTGATTTAATTTTGGCCGTCTGATCAAGTGATCGGACGGTTAATAAAATAAAGGGTTTTAAAAAATAAATAATTATATTATGTGTGTGTGTGTATATATATATATATATATATATATATATATATATATATATATAATAGTAAAAGGATGGATTAATTAGAGCCGTTAGATTAGATTGTAGGGCCGAGATTGAATCTAAAGAAACACAATCCATGTGCTCACCTACGTGGCATACACAAATTGGTCGATTTAAGGGGACTTGGATTGCCAAAATTGCTCAAATTAAATTCATTTAAATTATAACCTCTCCTTTATTGAATAGACATAATTTATTAAATTAAAAAGAAATTTTTTTTTGCAAGATTAGCCTATTTGATAAAATTAGTCACTATTAAAATTAAATTAATATAAATTAGTAACTCATTAATTAATTAAGCTTTCTAATTTTAAACAATGTACGAAAAATAACTATTGCAATAGAAGAAATTATATTTGAACAAAAAATAGATTCAAATCTTAAGAACGACACTTTGTTTAAAAAATGAGAAAGCAAGTAGTAATATAATATATTTAATTGAAATAAATTTATGAGGTAAAAAATAAATAATTAAAAAATTTTCGTGTTCCTATAAAATTTCATAACATATATATTTTATTATTATTATTATTATTATTATTATTATTATTAT
This sequence comes from Solanum verrucosum, assembly GCF_900185275.1. Classification (NCBI taxonomy): domain Eukaryota; kingdom Viridiplantae; phylum Streptophyta; class Magnoliopsida; order Solanales; family Solanaceae; genus Solanum; species Solanum verrucosum. The sequence goes on from NW_026020574.1 coordinate 648,085, forward strand.
TATTACTATTATTATTATTATATGTGGAGAGCCAAAATCGGGTGTCAACATCGGATACAATTGCTCATTTCTCACCTTTTCAATTCATACCTTGACAAAATACATCATCACGAATGTAAACTTACAATGAAAAATCTGAATTGAAATTTCCACCGTATAACACAACCCCTTTCTCTATCAACATTAGCTTGTACCTTGAAGATTCTTATGAATTCATAGATCTTTGCTTATCATTGATCGCATCTCCATCGATCTTACAATATCCTTCGCTAAAATTCAATGTTACTCATTAATAAACTCAAAATAAAAACAAAGCACTTATTATCACACTCGAGCTAATGTCTGTACACTCTTTTCTCAAGTTTTTTTCAATAGTTTTTAACTAATCTGATGGACTTGTGACACTATTACCATAGCCCCATCAACACGAATGAAATCACGTGTCTCTGAACCCAATTATCTACCCCTCTGAAGATATCTCTTTAGCCTTTGCAATCAAATAAAATATTCTTGCTCTCGCCTCTCTCTAAAGATTGTACTACATTCCACTATTTTTCTTTATTATGACTCTAGCTCTTTAATTTCTATTCGAGTGGTGTCTAATCATCTCTTAAAACTTTCCATACAATCACGTTACTCACCAAATGTTAGAAAACCACGACCTTGGATACTCGCAAGTCGTAATTACTACACAAAATTCTCTTAACCAACAATCTTATTATATCGTTACATTTCATTACAATCCATCACGAACTCTTATTACTTTTACGCTCAGTCAGCCCTGACTATCACTACGAAGCCAACCTTTCATCAACACGACACCTCAAACATAGGTATACTCATCTAGTTCAAAGGACTAACCCAATTTTTATACTCACTTTCCTGCTAAAAATCTTATTTTTTTCTTCACCCAAGTGTACTCAGTGGGAATTTATTTATTCATAAGCTTGTCATTCTGGTATTAATCCACTCCCTTATGACTTAAGATAAAATCATCAGTCCTCATACTACCATCTTTCTTCTTAACAAACAAGACAGAAACACCCCACAGGGAAGCACTATGAGGGATGAAACCTTAATCAAGAAGTTCTTGGATTTGAGCTTTAAGCTCTCTCAATTCTGACACCACAGGAATAGACTCAATAAAGGGAGACTCGACCTCAACATCCCGAATATGAGCCAATTACACCAATCAATCCTGCTCCACCAGTTTCCTTCCCCGCACGAAAGATATGACCTTAGCTGACTTAGGCTTGTACCTCTTCCCACTCTTAACTTTCCCTACCCAGGATTTCTAGAGTTACCGACTTAGCATTACCATTAAGCACAACATAATAGGGGGGACGACCATGTCATGCCTAAGATTATATTAAGTCAGTCATATCCAACATAATCAAATCAACCCAATGAGATCAACGAACCTAGGCTCTAATACCAACTTTGTCACGACCCAGACCGTCGTGATTGGCTCCCACACTAACCCTCCGATAAGAGAACCACTACTACAACCCAAGCTAACAAACTCAACAAAAAAACAAAGACATTTAAAGATATAGAGTCAGGTTTAAATGACAATAAAAATGGAGTCCCCATAAACTCCAAAGGTTTAAACAATTGACTAACCAAACTAATGCGGAAGAACAACCCCTAGAACCTGAAAGTCATTGTACCTAAACTCTACTAACAACAAGTCTAAGAACAAGGGGTACAACCCCAAAACTAAACAAACACCTTAAACAAATAGTCTGAGTCCGAAAAGAGTGGAATTAAATAAGAGAGATCCATGACAACCTAAAAGAACTGGCTCACCCTTGAGTCCGATCACGCTTAATAGTCACCTAGCTGAGGTCTATCAATAGCCACCTGAAGATGCCATGTACTTAACAAAGAGCAAGTAAGTACAGTATCAGTACACAACCACTATGTACTGGTAGGATCACGCGGCTATCCCAAAAGGTGAAACATATATAAGTCATTACAATAAAATAATAACATGCATACCTCGAATATATGCAATATTAGTCATCACTTACGAACAATGCACAATTTCACAATTCTCAAGATATACGGTTATGTCAAGTCAATTGTCCTCTCATGGAACCCAATTCAATGGTCCTCTCATTGAACCCGAACCCAAACCCAAACTATTAGTGTATCGGTTCATGGTACCCAATCCTAGTTAGTGTGCCGGACATGACACCTGATCCCATGTTTATGCCGGAACCAGGGGCGGCTCAAACCCATTGGTGGCCTAAGGCCAAAATCAAACTAGAGGCCTTAAAAAAAATTATAAATGTTTTTATTTTAAATCTATTTTTCTAGCTTTTTGAGATGCAAAGTTGTTAATAATTTTTGTGTAGTCAGTCTCTTCTAATAATTCCTTTTCAATCGATAATATAGCCAAACCACTTAATCTTTCTTGAGACATTGTCGATCTTAAATAAGATTTTATTATTTTTAATTTTGAAAAACTTCTTTCGGCTGAGGCGACTGTTATGGGAATTGTTAACATTATTCTATAAGCAATGTAAGCATTTGGAAAAGAATCAAGTCTTTTTATTTGATTGAGTATCTCAATTAGAGTATTGTCTTCTACTTTTATGATTTCCCTTAACACTTTTAATTCAAAAAATAAGTCTAAACCGTCAATATCGGAGTGAGTATTATGTTTTAAGGAACATTCAAGATTAAGACAATTTTTTTTTAAATTCTCATCATCTAATGATCTCAATTTTTTCCCACTAAATAGAAAACCAAAAATATTTTCATATACTTCAAATTGTTCAAATCTATTTTGAAGTGAAAAGATGGCTTGGTCTACTATGTATAAGAAGTAATCAACTCTAAATGATTCTTCAAGAGATCTTGTGATTTCATTATCAACATTTTCATCAAATTGTTTTTTTCTATAAATTACACGTTTTTTTACGAAATACAGGTTCAATATTCATCTCTAATGCAATTTCCTTAGCCGAAATCATAGCACTTGTAAATCCTTCTTCTCTATATGTTTTAAAAAAAGAAACTAAATCTCTTAATTGATCTATAGCGACATCAATATGCATATCTTTTGATTGTAAACTTTTGCTAATTGAATTTACAGCAAATAGTACATCATACCAAATAGTCATACCCAATAAAAATTCAAAATTTTCAAGCTCAAAAATTGCTAAACAATTAGCTTCACTTTTAATTTTTGGATCATCACTAACTTCTTCTAATTTAAATAAAGCATCTCTTATTTGTGGAGTTTGAAATCTTATTGCTTTAACACTTTCAATACGACTTTCCCACCGTGTTTGTGACAATGATTTAAGAGTTAAACTAGGTACACTATCTTTTAAAATTTTCCACCGCTTAGTAGACGAAGAAAATAGCGAATATATACGTTGTACCACTCCAAAGAATGATATAGCTTTCGTACAAGAATTAACCATATCACAAAGTACCAAATTTAGATTATGACAACCACATGGTGTATAAAATGATCTAGGATTTATATCAAGAAGTCTTTTTTGCACTCCTTGGTGTTTTCCCTTCATATTAGACCCATTATCATATCCTTGTCCTCTTAAATTATCAATATCAAGTCCAATACATTTTATTTCATCTAAAATAACTTCAAAAAGACCTTTTCCACTTGTATCATCCACTTTTAAGAATTCTAAGAAATATTCGGTTACATTTATTGGAGTTGTCGAAATATCTACACTCCGTATTATAAAAGACATTTGGTCTTGATGATTTGTATCTGGCGTGCAATCAAGTATGATAGAGAAATACTTTGTTTTTATAACTTTTTCAATAATCTTGTTCTTAATTTCACTTGCCAACAAATTTATTAATTCATTTTGAATATTATGTCCAAGATAATGATTATGAATTTCATCATGTTTGATTCGTCGAATATGTTCTTGCATAATTGGATCAAATTCTGCAATCATTTCAATAAGACTCAAGAAATTTCCGTTATTTTCTTGATAGATTTTTTCATTTTTCCCCCTAAATGCCAAATTATTTCTTCCAAGAGTTTTTATGACGGAAATAATTCTTGACAATACATTTTTCCAATGTTCTCTATCTCTATTAATTTGGTCTTGAATGTTTTTATCGATTGTTTTATTATTACGCAATCTAAATTCTAAATCAATCCATGAACTCATATTAATAATATGTTGGCTAGTTGTTTCATGGGTTCTAAGCTTAGTAGTAAGATTTTTCCAATCTCTACTACCTTCATTAGCTAACTTATTATTCTTTGCATTAAAGGTCGTATTAAATAACTTACAACAAAAACAAAATACCTTATTCAAATCTTTGGAATAAACTAACCATCTTCTTTCATGTCTTTCTCCATTTGTCAACTTTTGAAAATAATATGTAGTAGAAAAGTGCCTTAAAAATTTATCCTTTGGAAAACATGTGTTGGTAATTCTAATTGGTCCCTTTTCTACTAATAAGTCTCTTGACTTTGTATCAACAATATTCCATTGACTAGGATCATAGATATTTTTAGGAGTATGATTATTTAATTCATTTATAAGTTCTTGATTTTCTTGGGAATCTACATCCGACTTTTCACTAATTTCCTCTCCTTCTTCTTCTTTTTGGTTTATATCATTATCTAACTCAACTTCAACTAAGTTTGTAACTTGTTCTTCTAAAGAGCATTCCCCTACCTTTTTTGATTTAATTTTATCATTGTTTTCCAAAAATTTATCAAGAGCACCTTTTTGAGATTTTATTAAGTTGTCGACTTTTCTTTTTCTTTTAAGTTTTGAATGACCGGATTCATATTTTCTAGTTGACATATTAAAATCTAACAAATATTTTAAACACTATTTACAATATCAAATAAAAAATATAATAAACATAAGACACAAAAAAAAAATAATATTAGAAATTAGAATGAGATTACCAAATTCAAAAGCTATGAAGACTTTATTTCCGAAAATGAATCGGGCTGCTGCAATATAGTTTTCTCCAAATTTAAAATATAAATTATCAATAGAACAAGTAAATTTTTCTTAGCTTTATAAGAGAGAGATGTAAGATTAGAAAATAGAAAGTGAGAAGAAATAGAAGGGAGGAGAATAGAATATATAAATATAAAATTAGAAAACAAAATAAGGTAAAAAAAAGAAGATAACTTGTAAGTTAAAAAAAAGTACACAACTTTTCAACTTTTTATGGGAAAGTTAAAAAGTCATGGTCATATCTATGACCATCACTTCATTTAGCCGTTTACACTATTGACTTATTAGCTCTAACAATTTTTTTTTTTTAAAATTTAATCTTTCCTAATTAACTAAAAAATGGGGCCTTTGCATTTATTGTCTTAGTTCTAATTTTTTTTTAATTTAATCCTACCTAATTAACTAAAAAATGAGGCCCCCTAAAATTGGGGGCCTAAGGCCAAGGACTTTTTTACATGCCTTCCCAGCCGCCCCAGGCCGGAACGTGGCAACCGATCCATGTTTATTCCGGAACATGGCAACCGATCCAATATTTATGCCGAAACGTGGAAACCGATCCTAGTTAGCATGTCGGATCGTGACACCCGCTCCATTCAACAAACCACAATCACAATCACAATATATATTCTCACAATCATACCACAAGAGGTGATTCATGGCATACAATTATTCAATTATCCTCATTTATGATTATGGTGATTAATAATGCGACATTTGCATACATACATGCATTATAATGAAGTAATTACAAACATATATCACACCAACATGAAATCACAACCATCACCTACTTCGAATCCAAGCTTGAATCCCCTAAGTCACTTGAATCTTCCCTTTCCGAATTCTTCCCGCTCGTTTGTGGTCTAAAAACATACAATTAACGCAAAGATCAATAAACGAGGCCTAATTACCTGGATTATAATCAACATTATCAACCCTAGGCCAACCCAAGATCCCAATATCCAAATTAGGGCTTTTTTCCACCATTAACTTCAGATCAAAACCTTCCCCCAATGATAATTACCCAAGAAACTACGTTCTACGGATCGAAACATGGATTCGGGGAGTAAAAACCTTACCTTTAGCCTCAAGAATGGTGGAAAACCGTCAAGAAAACACCAGGGTCGTTCTTTAGCTCTCAAAGTCGAAAAGTGTAGAATAAAATGATTTTGGGGTTTATTTTTTACGTAAATCGCGATTGTCCCGCCACAACGGTCCTCACCCCGCTCTAGAGGAAATTATCCCGCCACATTGACTTACACGAAAACAGTGAGCAAATTAAAGAATTCCAAACCCCCATTTCACAACACACCTTCATCCCATGATACTCAAAAAATACCCGTTCAGGCTAAGATAAGTTTTGGGAGTTCTCACCCGAATTCAATTATGTAAAGTTGTACGGTTTCCTTAACGTCTTAGTTATCTACTCATATGATCAAATTCATAATTAGATCTCCCAATTGTTACCAAATTTCCCTAGACCTTACTGACTCAGATTTCGTCCAAATCTGGACTAGGCTAGGAAATCCCAAGTTACTACAAAAAAAATTTCCGATCCAATTCTTTCCCCATTGGCTTTTCCCTAATGACGAAATCAGGTCATTACAGTGAAGTTTGTATTCACTCCGTATCTCGGATCAGTTGAAGTGTCTCTGATAAAATAGTTATAACTTTTTGTTCCCAACTCAAAATGATAAAAAATTTGTGGTGTCGGAAAGAAGACACATAAATCTTTAGTTTTATAAGTCATGGTCCGCCTAATTCACTATAATATGAGAGATATGGTCATTTGAAGTTGACTATTTTATGAACTCATGTGAACACTTAGCCAATAAATTTGCTTTGAACTTGACTTGATTTTTGAGGTACCTTACGACCCTAAACTACACCCATACACTTACTACACTTGGTTAAGGACCTTAACATATATGCACAACTTAGAAATCATCGGGTTTGGGCTATACACATACAAAGGATGGTTCAAATCTTTGCTTAGAAGTTGCGGGCAGTTACATTTATAATATTATTTTTAGTATATAAGCATAGAACATACTTAAAAGGAAAATAAGATAAACAAATTAAAATAAAAAAATAGTAAATATAAATAGATGAGAAGGAAATATCGCTCAATTGACTGACTGACTCTAAGCTTTCTATTCGCTTCTATATAATAGAGTAATACTATAGTAGAATTAAGATTGCTACTTACCGACTCACATGTGTGCTTCTTAGAATTAAGATTGCATTTAAGGATACGTTTATTATTTAAGAATTAAAAAGAAATTTTTAATAATTTATATATTAGTAATTAAGTAAAAAATATTATAAATCACTATATTTAATAATTTAAATATTTCTAAAATAATTACTGTCAAAGAAAAATTTGATTGACTCTTGAAATTCTATCTATGTCACATAAATTGAGTTAAAGAGAGTAATATATATATTGCGCTTGTGCTGGAACATGCTCCTATATCTAGTTTTCAATGTAATGAAGAATAATTTTTTTTCTCATTACTAGATATATGCAAGTATAGGGGTTTATACAGTGTCACATACGAGACTGACACTCGATGTCATTGCTAGCCCAAGTGTACTCATAACATGTCATTAAATTTGAGAATACATCTAGACATCATGGAAAACATAGTTTAAGAGCTTTGAAGGGACAAGTCTTGTAAAAGAAACATTTTTTTTTATAAATATAAGTCATAGTACTGAAAAACACTAACAAAGAACACAAAGGTTCAAATTTAAGCATAACTAGCTACCTATCTATGAAACTTTTAAGTAATGTCTACTAAAACAAGTCCCATGACATACCTTAAGCACATAATAATAAAGTACTAGAAAGTTGTAGACTAAGCCCCTAGAAATAAAAAAGGACTGCCATGACCTGAAATCAAATCATGATGACACCTACCATAAACCCTAAGTAGGCAAGTCAAAACCAAGATAGCACACGTTAGATGAAAATAGAATAAAATAAAGTAGAAGCAATAATAGAATGAGAAATGGCCCCTAGCATATATATGGGCCTAAAAGATCTCGAAAGATGAATTTACAAAGGAAGCAAACTTAGGACTTTGTGTCACCAGTATAAGAGCATCTAAAGTATGAAAATACAACTATACAAAACATGCATGTCTAAAAATATATATACAAAATATAGAAAATAAAATACATAAGGAAAGCAGCAAGACTCCAAATGCCAAGAGCTCACCACAATCCAAACAACAACGACCTCGAATGATAGTAGATCAATGAGGATAACTTTTACTAGGCAGTGCATTAGAAAAAAGATGTAGATATATAGTATGAATATCAAAATACAGGATACTCAGTAGGCATTATAAGTCGACTAAGATATATAAGAAGATATTATATACTATAAGAAGCATGATAGAGAGAACACTATCTAGAAAAGCATACTCACAACAATGATGGTGAAGATAATAATAATAAAAGAAATTACACATCATATATGCATGTAAAAAAATTATTGTATAATATGGAATGATGCAATGCATATGTGACAATTGCATTAAGAAAGAATTCCCAAAATTGTCTCGTTAACCGCCCCGTAGGCTCCCCAAGTGAATTTCGTAGACCTACTGTCGCTCAACTATAAATGCAATATAAGTAACACTAGAATGATCCATCAGACCATCCAAATGATTCCTTAGAATCATAACATAAAGTAAACCCTAAAATGATCCCTTGGGTTGTCCGAAATGCACTCATAACAGAATATGGAATAGGCCAAAAGGGCAATGTCGGATCCTCTACCTAGCCCATACCAGGGTTAAGAGCAAAAATCTCTTCAAAAGTTGAAATCCGTGAAAAATGGTACATTCTTTCATAAAACTAATTTTCCATCAATAAACAAGTAGTATACTCCCTTAGAGTCCAAATCCACTAAACCAAAACAAATTAGTTTAAAAATAAAAAATCAATATTTTCTTTTGCCTCCACCTCTTGCTATGGTCAAACATGAGCGCTATATACATAAATGTGTGCCAATCACAATGATACAAATAAATACACAAAAAATTTACATAAAATAGGGTAAAACACCATCATAGTACAATCGTACTAACCTGAAACTCCTACTGATTCAAACCCAAGGCCTCAGGCCCTCAAATCTCAACACAAGAGATAACATAACTATCAAAAGAAAAGAACATAAAAATACTAATCAATAAATCAACTACTTATATCATTAAGTTTACTTTTAAGCATTCTAAGGTTTCTATAATCTAGTCCCAAGGCGAAAAACAACCAAAACTAAGGCTTCAAGATAAAGTAAAATTTTAAAGTCCTAAAAATGGCTAGTTTGTAAATATTGATCATGCAAGCCTAAAACCATCTTAAAATCCTCCCTAACGATCATGAACCTCATAATAAACAAAATCTAATTAAGCTAAGTCTAAAAAACAAAGCCATATCCTACTTTAAAAGCAAATCGTAATCACAAACCTTCACTTAGATGCTTTTCCTTTTTGGAGAGATTCAAATCCCTATTACACTAATAAAAATAGAATCTACACATTAATACAAGACTAACGATTCTTATATCGCTAACACAAAGTTTGAATAAAAAATTGAGTAAAAAATGAAACCCTTAGAGCCCATCGACATAATAGAAACCTAACTCCGCCATTATATTTTTCTCAAGATGAGGATCACATGCCCCAAATTGGACAAAGACAAAAAAAAAAATTGGACCTCAAATGGACCAAAAATGTCACTCTAAAGAAGAGAAGACTTACGAATTTTGGGGCCTGATACCATTTAACTACATATGTAAAATTTAATGTGTAGAAGATTGTACGCAATATAAAATCCAACAAAGAGATTCCATCTAGGTTATTGTTGTGGGACTCCTTAAACTTTGGGGAAGTATAATTCCATGTAGGTTATTGTGGACATGTTGACTAAATCAACTCATTTCATTCTAATTAAAGTGGATTATAACTCTCAACAATTGACAAAAATCTATTTTAAAGAGATAGTGAGGCTGCACAGGGTGCCCTTTTCTATCAGACATAGACACTCATCTTACCTCTAAGTTCTAGGGTAAGTTGCATAAAGCATTGGGTACTCAATTGACTTTTAGCACAACCTTCCATCTTTAGATAGATGATTAGTCGGAGGGAACGATCCAGGATCTGAGGATACGTTGAGAGCATATGTGATTGATTTTAGAGGTCATTGAGATCAATTCTTACATTGTGTGAGTTCTCCTATAATAATAACTATCACTCCAACATCGATATGACACCATTCGAGACACTCTATGGGAGGAGATGCAGATAGCCTATAGAGTGGTTTGAGGTAGGGATGTGAAGACTTTGGGTGTTTATCTAGTAAGGAAGGCTCAAGAGAAGGTAAGAAATATCCAAGCCAAGTTGTTGGAAACTCAAAGTAGATAAAAACAGTATGCATGACGTAAAGTAAGAGATATAAACTTTTAGGTTGGTGAACAAGTTTTGTTGAAGGTGTCACCAATGAAAGGGGTGATTATCTTTGGCAAGAAGGGTAAGCTTATCCTTCGTTACATTGATATGTTTCAGATTCTTGATAGCATGGAGCCAATGGCTTACTGGTTAGCACTTGCCACCCAACTTGTTTGGAGTTCATTCAGTTTTTCATGTGTTATATTGGAGGGATGGAGATTATATTATCAAGTGAGACTCAATAGTATTAGACAATAACTTGCAGTGTGAGGAGGAACAATTGTTATTCTTGATCGAGATGTCCATAGGTTGAGAACAAAACAGATCAGTACATGTTCATTAGAAGCATTGTTCGGTTGAAGAGGCTACCTGAGAAATCGAGAGGGACATGTTAGACAAGTACTCTCACTTTTTTGAGGATTCATGTACTACACTTTTTTCTGACTTCACCTAATTTTTCTTATTTGATTACTTAATACGAGTGATGACTAAATTGGTATCTATTGTAACGACCCTTCCCAATTGTTATAGGCAGATCAATGGTGGAAGAATTGGGTCAAAAAGCTTTTTGAGTAGTGACTTGAAAAGTCTAGGCTAGGCTAGTCTTAGACAGAATCTGAGCAAAGTAAGGTCTAGGACGATTGTGGAATGGATTGTGTGGTATTTCTAAGCTTGGATTGTGATTCCTAGTAGTTAAGACATTAAAGAATCTATAAGACTTTTCAGAATCAAATTTGGGTGAGAAAAACTATTGGAATCGAACTTGGCGTGAAAGTATTAACATAGAACATTAAGGTTCAAAGGTGTGTTGCTAAATATGGGCTTTGGAGAGGATTTACGAGTCTTTGTCTCCGTGCAAGCCACTATAGCGGGTTTCATGTGCTATAAAGGGATGAATTAATTCCCTCTATAGTAGGTGGGCTTCTATGGCGACAATGCTATAGCTAGTCGGGCCACTATTGTGGGTTTAATCAGGTTTTTGTTCAGAAAAAGTGCCAAAACCTCTTATTTTCTATAACTTTGTTCTTGGAAAAAGGAAGGACGATTTAGGGCATCTTCCTTCCATTTTCCACCAAGTTCTTTGGTAAAGGTAAGTCAATTACTTCCCTAAATTATATTTTGATTCTTAAGCCTTGAAATTTGGGGTGTTACTCTACGTGAAAGGTTTGAACTAGAATTAATGGTGGAATTCTTAATGAAAGGAAAACTCAAGTTCTTTAGAGTTTTCAAGGCTTGATTCAAGGTAGCTGATGGTTGTGTATTTTTTATGCCGGTACTAACATCTGGAATAGGTACCACTAGTGGCGGATACAGGATTTTCATTAAGGGGGTTTGGAAAAAAAAGAGTAGTGCCTAAGATTTGATCTTGGAACCTCAAGGTGAGTTTTGAACCCCTCAACCACTAAACCAACCTCTAATCTTACATTTAGGAGGTTCAAAATCAATATATAGACATAAAGATTCTTAAAAATACCTTAAATATACAATGTAATTTTTAGTGAACCCCCTTGGCAACCTCTAGGTCCGCCCCTGGGTACCACAGTAGTACAATGGGAATGAGTACCACACCAGTACACTAACTATGAAAATGGGTACCACACCAGTACACTAACAATTTGTCACAACCCAGACCATCGTGATTGGCACCCACACTAACCCTCCGGTGGGAGAACCATTACTATAACCCAACTAACCATAAAACTACGCATTTAAAGATACGGAAGCAGGTTTAAATGCAGAAAACTAAAGTTCCCATAAACTTCAAAAGCCTAGCATTTGATACTAAAACAATGCGGAAATAACACCTTGAACCTGAAAGTCAATGTACCGAAACTCTAACAAGGAACCGTAAGTCTAAGAAAATGGGTACAACCCAAACTAAACAAGAGAATTATCTAAAGAACTAGTCTAAGTCCGAAGAAATGGACTAAACAAAAGGAGAACTCAAGGCAGCCTGGAAGAACTAGCTCACCCTTGAATTCGACGACGATCACTGATCTTCTAACCGAGGTCTGTCAATAGTCGCTTGAAGATGCCCTATGCTCAACAAAGAAAGAGCAAGTGCAATATCAGTACACAACCACAGTGTACTGGTAGGATCACACGACTATCCCACTAAGTGCAATATAAGCAAGTCCATTACAACATCATAAACATGCATACATCAAACATATACAATATCAATATCGTTTCAGGTTCAATGTACAATTCCACACTCTAAAAAATAAGTGTATGCATAACAAGTCATTGGTCCTCTCATGCAACCCATACCCAAACAATTAGTGTACTGGATCGTGACACTCATTCCAAGTTAGTGTGTCGAATCGTGACACCCGTTCCAATATTTATGTCGGTATGTGACATCCGATCCCAATTAGTGTGTCGGAACGTGACACCCGCTCCATTCAACATACTACAATCACAATCACAATGTACATTTTCACAATCATACAATTAAGAGGTGATTTATGGCATATAGTTATTCGTTCATTCTCATTTACGATTAGTGTGATCAATAATGCAACATTCGCATACATACATGCATTATAATGAAGCAAGTACAAACATATATCACACAACATGAAATCACAACCATCACCTACCTCGAACAAAGCTTGAATCCCCTAAGAAACTTGATTCTTCCCTTTCTGGATTCTTTCCGCTTGTTCTTGGTCTACAAACAATCAATATAACGCAAGGATCAATAAACGAATCCTAATTACCCGGATTATAATCGAAATCATCAACCCTAGGCCAAACCCTTGATCCCCATACTCAGTTTAGGGTTTCTTCCACCATAAATCTTAGATCAAAACCCTCTCCCATCAATAATTCCTTAAGAAATTAAAGTTCTACGGATCGAAAAATGGATTCGGGGAGTGAAAACCTTACCTTTAGCCTCAAGAATGGTGAAAAGCTGTCAAGAAAACACCTGGGTTTGTTCCTTAGCTCTCAAAGTCAAAACTTGCAGAATAATGACGTTTTGGGGTTTATTTCTGACTTAAGTCGTGTCTGTCCCGCTATGGCAGCCCCAATCCCGCTACAACGGCCCCGACCTGGCGGGAAAATCTCGTCTTGGCGGCTTGCACGAAAACAAAGAGCTAAATTAAAAGGTTCCGAACCCCCATTTCACAACACACCTTCATCCCATGACACTCAGAAAATACCAGTTCACGCTAAGATCAGTTTCGGGAGTTCTACTCGCCCAAATTTGATTCCGTAAAGTCGTACGGATTCCTTAACGTCTTAGCTATCTACTCATATGATCAAATTCATAATTTGATCTCCCATTTGTTACCAGATTTCCCTAGACCTCGCTGACTTCGATTTCGTCCAAATCTGGACTAGGTTGGGAAATTTCAAGATACTACCAAAAAGTTTTTCGGTCCAAAATTTTTCTCCGTTGGCTTTTCTATAATGACAGAAACCGATCGTTACACAATTTGTATGTATGGGTTGAATGAGAGAACCAGACTAACTTTTTGTGTTGTGATGATACATGTTGGTTATGCATATCAATTTAGGTAAGAACTGGGAGTCTAGGCTATATTGTACTTATGTTAGTAATTGTGTATTATCTGCTTACTAAGTTGTGGTTGCCTCTTCATGTTTTATATATTGGAACTAGCCGATAATCCTACCAGTTAGTTTGGTTGTATATTGATACTTCATTTTCTCTAAATTTGTTTAGTACACGACATATTTAGGTGGATGGTTTGAGACCTCAGTAGTGAGATGCGCAATATCTGAATTCAAGGGTGAACTACCTCTTTCGGGATGCCATGAATATTTCCCTATTTGATGTCTATCTTTTTCGACATAGACATATTAGACTTTAGATGTATGCTTTTTGATTGGGTTGCATCCTCATATTCTAGACTTGTTAGATATTTTGCTACTATGACTTTTAGGTTCTAGGGAGTTCATTCCGCAATTGTTTTGTTGACTGGTCGAGTTTATGAGAATTTGGTCTATAATTGTTTAAAACAATTTTCTTAGTATTTAATAACATGACTTTGCTTTTTAAAAGGTCTAATGGTTAAGCTTGGGGTTGGTATTGGTACTTCCACCGAAGGATTAATGTGAGTGTCACTCACGACAGGTCAGGATCGTAACAAATGAGAAGGAGTGGTAATAAAGGCGGAGCTAAGTGGGGGTTGATAGGTTTAGACTAATCTAGTAGCTTTTCTGTAGATCTTGTATTTGTATTAGAAAATTAAATAAATATATATGTATATTAACTTGTGAACCCCTAACAAAATTAGTTGATGACTCAATTGTATGTAAGGGGCCATGAAAATGCTTTCCACAATAAACCCACTATCAATTAATTAATCTAGAACCCTAGGTGCCTTTACGATCCAATAATTTGGATCGTGATAGGCCGAAGGGCAAAAATGATTAATAAAGAGCATATAAGATCCGAAAGCAAAGTATGTAAAAGAAAATCTTTTGATCACAATAAAAAGAAGCAAAACATTTTCACTCACCATGATATTAAAATAAATAATTAATACACAACTCCAAGCAGAATTTAATTAATCTAACAACTCTCAGTATATAATTTCATCTATCTCCACCCACAACATACAAATCAATGTACTAACAAAAGAAGAACATAAGTAACTTTTGTTCAATATTGTCCCATTGAAAATGAGGTAGGATCTATCCGACCAAACAAGGGCCTACTAGGCTACAACTAAGAAATAATAACAAACTAAAATGTTAAAAAATTAAAGAATTACATGACATATTGGATTTTCTTTTGGTTTATTTCTTTTTAATCCAAACTAGCTCCAACAAAATTTTATAAAAACAATGTTAGGAAAAACGGTGCGTCGTCTAAATTACCTATCTAAGAAACAAATCAAACGAAAGGTCAATATTCCCATTGCAATCAGTTGACCGTTCGTTATAGGCACAAGTCTTTCCCTATGAAAGCGATACGATACAATAAAATATTGATCAACCGAACATCATGACCTTAGGAGCAAACTTTAAAAGCCTATCCAATGCACTAGGTAAGAACTTTCTTGCAAAAAGGTAACACATACTTGTAGGCTCTCCATTATACATACATTGAATTCCAGTTCTCATTTGGTGTAACAACTCCCTTGTTACTTCAGTTCTAGCAAATTTTGTAGGGTGGGGTCCACCTTTTGTCCAGTCAACCCAAGTCAACGTTCTATTACCATTTTTCCACCAATATCTCATGGTGACAAAAGTTGGTAAATAATGTTCATCAGAGTAACAAGCTGGCCTACAAAAATCTTTGAATAAATTGAAGTATTTTTGATCGGTGATCATATCGAGCGCGATCTCTCTATCGAGCTCAAACCATTGAGACCCTTTTCTCCATTGCTCGATTGTCACCCATGGTGTCATTTGACTATTATAGCGGCCCCGTCCAACGGGACCCCATTCATCATAGGATTCTACAAAGGTTTTTGTAGAGTTCATGATGTAGGTGTAGATAGTTGTGAAATTATATAAGGGTATGCAAGCCTCTGAAAGAAGCACAAAACGTTCATTTGACATGTCGAGTAACGCGTTGGCTAGTAACCTCCGTTCTGCATCAACCATGCTGAATTCTCCCCAATCTACTCTCTACATATTTTTCAATAAAGAAGATATTATCAAATTAAATATTCCATCCATTGATCATAAATGTTACATATTTCAAATAATAGTCGCATCATAAAAATAAAAAATGAACAATAATTCACTTGGAAGACCATTATGAACGGGCCTTCCAAGTGAGACTGGGCCAATTCAAGCCCAAAGACAAAGTATATTGGTTCACTAAAGGACTAAAGTGAGATCAATGCTTATAGCTCAATAGTGTTCCACACATACTGTCTGATTCACATTTACTTGTTACATTTGAACTTGACAAACTTATTCGGAAAACAATAATTGACATGACTATTTTACCACACTATCCCTATTAATTGATGTTTAGTATTATGTCTTGAAAAATAATACTGGGAATAAGCAATTAATTCTATGGGTAAGTATGGGAAAAAAATTTAATTATCTTTTCTTGATACGTTAAAAGTGATAAATAAAAGTGGAAATCTATTTTTGCAATAATGGACAAGTAAAAATGAATAGAGACAGTATACAGGATCACACATAAAATATGAATAATTGCAATTACTACTAGTAACATACCTTACTTGGGACTCTTCGAGCATGAAAAATTGGTCCCTCTTCAAGTGCATCCCCTTTGAAAGATGGTTGAGAATGAATATAAATGGAGTAACGTCCTTCATGTCCTTTAAAGAATCGTTCCCAAAGTGGTGCTAATGGTAAACTACCTCTTGCTAGAAACATAAACGCGACCTTTGGGGTACGATTAAATGGGAATATCTTAGCCTTAGGAACCATTGAAGCTCTCCATATTAACTCATCATCCATCATATCATGCATTGCTTCAGGAGGCTTAATATAATCTGTTAATCCTATTCTACCAACACCCGGGATTTTCTTCTTGATATTATTATTCATCGTCACGCCTTGTTCTTGATTCAATGGAGGAGATGGAGGAGGGCGCGATTTTGGTGGTACTATTAATGGAGGAGATGGTTGGATAGTAAATAGTTTTTTCTTTAATGTGATTGGAACATCTTTTAGATAGAAGGTTAATGATATTCCTATAACCAAACCAGAACCAAAGAAAAGAAAATACACAATAAGGCTATGGATATACCTTTGAGAATTGAAAAGTTTTGCTGAAATAATCTGATTTTGATGTGTTTCATGCTTCATTTTCTGAGACTACTTTAATTTCTATCTAGTACTATGATATAAGAATTATTAATAATATAATCATAACAATGTGTGATTCCTAATCTTGTTTTAAGATATCTCTTCTAATATCTTACACCATAAGATCACCAAAAACAAAAAAAAGATCTATGTAAGATCTAAGATAGAATGAACAATCACCAATTAATGGGACTAGGATTGTTACATGAAAAATGTACAAGTATTTGGAGGAAATGTGACACTCTAATCATTTTAAGAAATTGGTAAAGTAATTGAATGTTAAATTTGAGGAATGGATTGTGTACAAAGAATAGGGAATATTATTATTTTCATTAGATTTAAGGAGAATTTAGTTTCAACATGATTAAAACATAGAGATCAAATTAGATGGATGAAGAAAACAGAATAGACAGAGGAAGCAAGAGAGGAGAAAGAAAAGGGGAAGATAGTTTGGGTAATGCCAAGTGGATTTCAATTTGTCCAACAAAATTATGACTCATAGCCCTTCTCTATAGGAAGGGAGCAAAGGTAATGACCACTACTATCTAGTTAGACTCTCAATACTCTCATGCTAACTATATGGAAAAGGGAAAATAAAAACTTTAAATAGTATGCTCTTGTTAATAGTAGATAAAAATAAACTTCTAACTATGTATGTTAGTTTTTGAACCAATCAATATTGCTTAAATTACAATGTATTTTAAATAAATTATACCAACTTGGATATTTGACAAAAAGGTTCATGAATTGTATGTATTCAAATCGATATAAACCAAAATAATAGAACATCATGCACTTAGTGAGGCACAAGGAGAGTATAAAGAGGGATGAAAATAGGGGTGATAGACAGACTGATCGAAAATGAATTGGATAAAAATAGATATAATATCTGACCTGTTCATATTTGATATGAATAAAAAATGGGTAACCCAAGGGATAATATAGATATTCATATTATGCATTTTCTTATTACATAAAGAAATAAGTACTCTCAAATTACAAGTACATTTTCTTTTTCTTTTTCTCCTTTTAGGATGTACTGTTTATGAAGAAAAGTATTTTCATAAAAAAAGCGGTCATAAGTCACACTATTAAAAACTCCTTAAAATCAACCTCAAAAGAGATCGAGATTGGGTTTTTTAGCACTAAACTTTGGGATTGCAGAATTAATCTCTCGAGGTTGATTTTTAACTATTTCTTTTTGCAAAAATCGATCTTTGAACGTTAAATTTCGCAAAAAGTTATCATTTTAAAATATTTACTTCAAAAGGCCATATATTAAAAGAAAATTTAAAGAGTATATTTCTTTTTTAAAAAAAGTCTTTAACTAATAAGCATCTCGAACCCCGGATAGTGCATTTTATTATTTTGTAATTTTAAAAAACAATCACATGAGTAACAAACAACTGACCTCCCGAGGTCAGAAATTTCGAATAATTATTTTTGAAAAACCAACCTAATAGGTCAAATTTTTTTCCGACCAACACTTCAACATTAGCTTATATCGAAGGTACATTATTCCTGTAATTCTATTCATTCTAGATGGACCAAGATATATCATGATCTCAAGAAAATTTGTTGGTGTCATGGGAAGAAGAAAGATGTCTCCGAATTTGTAACTTAGTGTCCCAACTGTCAATAGGTGAAGGTCGAGCATCTTAAGCCCAAGGGGCTAGACCAGAAGATAACAGTTCCCATGTGATTTAAGTGTGGGGTGGAAAAGAATATGTTGTATATCATATTTTCTTGTATTTTGCATTTTCCAAAGGTCATAGGGTCTATTCCTTTCCATTTCCCTATATGTTTTCTTCATTATCGAGTTGTATTGATCATTTTGAGGATGTTGTGGGTTGTTATTGTATGAGCTAATACTTGTTTATACAGGGTTGGTTTGGATACTTTTAGGTTGTATTACTGCTATATTTGTAGATTTCTAAGTCGTTAGATTATTCTTATGCTTTATTTATTTATTTTTATTTTCGATTCTTCGACCTTTGTTTTCTGTATTTTCTTAGGATAGTTTCTTTGAACCGACTAGGGTCTTATTTTTAGACTTTTAAGACTAGCTTAGTTTAGATACTTTTTAGGAACCTTAGAACAATGAAGTCCATCACCAATTTTTTTTTTAATATCACTAAGTAGATCTTAGTGGATATATTTTATTAAAATAAAAAGGTTCAACATACCACAAAATAAAATAAAATAAAAGAAAGCAAAACCAAAAAACAAAAAACAAAAAAGGAAAAAGTTACAGTGAATAGACTGAAGTGATTCTCCAATTTGCTTCAATTAGGAAAGTTCTTGACAGCAATCTTCATCTCAAAACAACGCCGGAGATGTCGATCTTCAAAGGATTTCTTAGCTGAGCTCTCCGTTGTGGAATCATTTCTTCGCATCACAAAGCTCTCACCGATGCCGTGTATCCATAACCATGGAGGAGATCTCAGACGAGACAGCTTTTCCATCCAAGTAAAGTTGCAATCTTCGATTTTCCTTATTTCTGTATGGGGTAGGTTAGATCTTTACGAATCCCACGAGTTCCGTTGATAAACCCCCAACATGTTGATAAATCATTATTCATCTTGTATGAACAGTTGGGGATTTCTTTGATTGTTGTGGGTCTGCCTTATGTCTTCTGTTATTCTTGTGCTTGATGACTTGTGCTCGTATTTCTGTGATATGTTTACCCTCTGATTTGCTGCTTGTTGCTTGTTATCTATCTTTGTACGGCTGTTGTTACTCATTTTTTATATCGCCTTTAGTTGAGTAGATTTACATGATTGTGGTATAGTGAATGTTATTATCTGTTTCTCATCTACTAATAATCCTTCAATGGAATTAGCCATAGCTAATACCACCATTAGAAGTCTTCTCAATTTCTGAGTTACAGAAAACACTCTCATACCTCACTGAAACATTTGTTCTTTGCATTTTTGGTTCTGAGATTTGGTATTTGTTGCTTGTCCAGATTTAGAATTCTTTTTCCTGCACTAGGTAATTCAGAAAAATTAGAAAACTTAGCTGTACCTGCAAAATCGAAAGCTAAGTTAGTTAAAAAATCTGCCATTGTGTTTCCTTCCCTATATATATGATGTATTAGCACATTAAAGTTCTCCATTAGTCTCCTGACCTTCTCTACTTCGGTGCTAATGCACCATGGTGTCTCCCACCTTCCTTCCACCATATTCTTCAGCATTATTGAATCTGTTTCTAGTATTAGAGGTTGTATATCATGCTCAACACAAAACACTAAGCCTTTCATCATTGCTCTAGCTTCTGCCTCTACATTGGTCTTGTGACCCAATTTTTTACATTGAGCATACACCTGATCTCCTTGCCAATTTCTTACACAATATCCATAGGAACTAGGCCTAGGATTACCTCTAGATTCACCGTCAGAATTACATTTATACCAATTTTCCCAGGGCAGTTTCCAGGAGATGGTCTTAGTGATCAGAATAGGTTTATATTTTTCTAAGAAGGTAACCAGGTCAGGCCAGAGGAAAGGGATATTTTTAAGCCAAGGGTACGTGCTCCTTGCTAGAAAATACAAGTTGTTATTCACTTCATGTATTACTCTAGTGAAACTCACCTTTCCACCATGCCTAATAGTGTTTCTCCTTTTCCATAATTCCCAAGTGATCATAGCTGGTACTGCATGTAAAATAGGTTTGAATTTCTCCCCACAATCTATTTTCCACCAGGTTCTGATTACTTGGTGAATTTCCACCAGGTTGATTTGAATAAGTACAGCATTTTTGAAGGTCTGCCACACTTCCGTTGCAAATTGTCCTGTAAGGAAAAGATGTTGCAGTGTCTCCTGTTGAGGATTGGTGCAACAGTAGCATCTAGAGGCCAAATTTATTTTCATTCTCATTAGTTTATCCTCAGCAGGCAACTTGAACTTCCATGTTCTCCATAACAGAAAAGTTATTTTGAAAGGTACTCCTTTAATCCACATTTGTTTGAAATCTTCCTGTTCATGATCCCTGTGTCTCATCAGATCCCAAACACTGTTGACTGTGAACTTTCCTGTTGTAGTAGGCATCCACCAAGGTTTGTCCCAATTACCTTGCAACTGTTCAAAATGAATTTCCAATTTAATATGTTTCACAAAGTCTGATGGAAAAGACTGTTGTAACAGTTGGTTCTTCCATCTTCCTTCTTCTATTAGGTCTGCCACATCCACCAGATCTTCATTTAGAGGGTATTCAATGGGTACTACGAAGTGAAGGGCACCTAATCTTGTCCAGTTCTCATACCATACATTAGTGGATCCCTCTTTGATCTCCCACCATATTTCATGTTCAATAGCTTCTCTAGCTTCAAGCATCCTTTTCCACACTTGGGTTCCTCCCTTCCACTGTACCAATGTAGGAATCACTTTTTTACTGTATTTATTCCACATATAATTTGCCCATAGGTCCACTTTGGCATCCCATAGCCAATATAAGTGTTATCATCAAATAGTGAACTCAAAGCTCTAGAGAGAACCTTTGCTGATAGTAAGAAAAGAGTTGGGGAGAGAGGGTCTCCTTGTTTCACTCCTCTGGTGGATTGAAAGAATCCAGTGGCCTGTTCATTCACTAGAACTGAATACCAATTATTCATTATCAACCTCCTAATTAATGTGATAAAGTGTTCTGCAAACCTCATTTTCCTTAGCACATGCATCAAATATCTCCATGATACTCTATCATATGCCTTAGCCATGTCCAGTTTTAGTACCACATTAGCAGGCTTACCTCTCAATCTGATATCTGCAACAATTTCTTGAGTGAGTAGAATATTCTCAAATATGCTTCTTCCTTTCACGAAACCTGATTGATTTGAAGCATTCAAAGTTGGTATAACGCCCTTCATTCTATCATGCATCACCCTAGATATCACCTTGTTGATAAAATTGGACAAACTGATAGGTCTCATGTCTGAAAAGGTCTCCACTGTCTGTTTCTTTGGGATCAATACTAGGTTTGAATGGGTAATGGACTTAGGAAGCTCAGCCCCATCAAAAAAAGCTAGAACTACTGCATGAACATCATCACCTACTATCTCCCAGCATTGTTGGTAGAACACCCCTGTGAATCCATCAGGTCAACTTGCGCTTTCCCCATTCAAGTCAAAAACTGCATGTTTTACCTCTTCCTTAGTAGGGTATGGACATAAAGAGACATTTTGATCTTGAGTGACTAGAGACTTCATATGATGGAGTATCCCAAGATCTCTATCATTTCTTTCATCAGTGAACTGATTCTGAAAGAACTTAACTGCTTCTTCAGAAATAAGTTCCATAGATTCCAACCAAATGCCATTGTCATCCTGGATTCTTCTCAGGTGCAGCTTTTTCCCTTTTCCTGTCACATGGTTATGAAAAAAGCTTGTGTTTCTGTCTCCTTCGGTGCACCATGTAAATCCTACTTTCTGTTTCCAATATTGTTCTTCCAAACTCAAGTATCTTTTTAATTCTACTTGAGCCTTTTGGAGTACTATTCTATTAACAATACTTGGATCTTCTTCAAATAACTTCTCTTTCACCTTCACTACTTCTTCCCGTATTGCTAATTGTTTAAAAATGTCACCATATGTTTCTCTGCTCCATTTGATCTAAGGCAACCTTTATATTTTTCAATTTCTGTTTGAAAGCCAAATAGGGGGATCCTACAAAGTCATTCTTCCAATGCTGGTGCTCTACACAAAAAGGATTTCCTTAGACGTTATGGGAGGTTATTCTTAAAAAAAACATAATTAAATAGAAGTGTTTCAGTGTAGGATCATATACCATCTACAATAAGACTACTGGATTAAAACAATAGGGTTTAATGATGAATAGCATTTAATGTGTTAGTTGGAAAGATTAGAGTCTAAAGTAACCAAGTTCGAAACTGTTAATTTGCCATGTGTGGTGACTGGTGAGCATTTATGCATTTATTCATGTTAATATATTTATAACTTGTCATATGTGTGAAATATTGAACGTGGTGTTGAAATATTTTAAGGTGATCAAGGCTTTCTTTTTTACACCCATATTTATCATATTGTGTACATGCCTTTACATTCTCCTAGCTAATCCTTTTCAAGCCTTTAAGCCTATTTCTTTGACAACCATATATATAGCCTAATTCTCTTTGGTTGAGTAGCCTTAAATTTTGATTCAAAAGTCATTTATGCATTTTGAGTTGAAAGACTTAGATATGAAAAGGGAGATCAAAAAGGAAGAGGTGAATAAACATAGATAAGCAAGCGGTGAAGAATAAATGGAGAATAGTGCCCAAGTTATAAAAATATCTATGCTTGATGTAAACAAAGGATGAGAGAAGCAAGAAAATTATTTTTTACATGATTTGACTATAATAAGTTGAGGAGTTTGAGGAAAAGAAAAAAGAGAACAAGTGAAAAGCATCCTTGTAACTACTAAGTAGTAAAGAAAGAAGATTTGTTCAAGGTAGGGTTGTACATGACCGGGTTGGTTCGGGTTTTTCAAATATCAAACCAAACCATTTGTGTCGGATTTTTAAATCTATAAATCAAACCAAACCAATAAAACTCGGGTTTTTCAACCTCAGATTTTTTCGGATTTTTCGGATTTTCGGGTTTTTTCAGTTTTTTCCGGTAAAGTACTCGTAGAAACATATAATTTACTTGTACTTCAAATATTTCTTTAGTCCTATCAAAATACAACTATCTAAGGTGTTTCTTAAGAAACTAACACAAAATATGATGAGTAATGACATTAAAATATCCAACAAAAAATAATAATAATGAAATCGCGTAAAATAAATTTTGCAAATTAACAAGTCGTATTGAAAATGATCATAATTTAAAAGTACTAAATCATGCTAAAATAAGTTTAATAATTATTAGTTACATGACTAAATATTAAAGGAAATTAAAATTAGATTATGTATTTGAATTGTCTAAATCAATGTAAAACCAAAGAACAAATATTCAATATTATTGTCATTCTTAGTGTTGAATTGATTTTCTTTTTGCATTAATATTAATTTGATTTTGATTTAAGCTTTATTATAATTACCAACATTTGTGGACTATAATCTTTATTGAACCATTCAGAATTTTAAGTTTCAAACTTGAAATAATATATTAAAAGATAAAAACTATGAAAAAACATAAGAAATATTTAAAAATTATATCAAAGTAAATATTTTTATGTATAAAATAAAATTTTAAAATTATATATATAATGTCGGGTTGGTTTGGTCTTGGGTTGGTTTTATCTAGTTAAAACCAAACCAATCCAAATATAGTCGGGTTTTTTTTCCAATACCAAACCAAGTCAAACTAATCACTAGTCGGGTTTTTTTTCTCGGTTTGCGGTTTGGTTCGGTTTGGTACACCCCTAGTTCAAGGGAAGTAAAAATGAAAAAGTATCATTGAAAGTACAATGTAGGTCAAGGTGAGAAAAATAAATGTTGATCTTGTCAGTTTCTTATAGTGCAAAGAGAAGAGTAGTCACTATTTGCAACCAAATAATTTCTATTTGTCCCTTAGCCGACATTACAACTTGAAGTCTTTGTGATTTTATAATTCTATGTTTTGTTTGACATAGTAGTACAGTATTGACAAGCCTATGGTATATTTTTATGTCTTTAATTTCTTTCTGAAAGTGAGAGATTTGATATGCTCATTCCTGGTTGAAATGATATTGATTATGAGTAAGAAAATTGACAATTATTTGATTATAAGGGCACTTAATAGTCAAAACTATTCATTTGATGATTTCAGTAGTTTTATCGTAGCATGTTATCCCTATATATGTGATAAATATTCAATCTAGTAGTTTTGAAGTTTGCATGATAAGTCTTGAGCTAAACTTGTGCTTAAATGAGTAAATTCTAGATGATGATCAAAGTGGCCAAGTGAAATAGAATTTGTGAGTGACCTTGTCTAGCTAGCCTAATTTGATATGGACGTCTATAGAGGATATGATTTGATTATTCGAGAACAAATAAAAGCTCTAAGTGTGGGGTTGGAATATGGAGTGTGTTTATGCATTCAAATACCATTTTAACCTATGTTTTAGCTCAGTTCAATGTATAGTTTTGTAAATATCCTTGTGTTTATTGATCCTATGTTGTGATGAGCTAATTGACATGATTAGGTTGATTGCAGGCCAAAAACAGTAAGGAAATACCCATATGATGGATTGGAACATGAAGCAAACGAATCTGGACTAAAACAACGCAAAGTAATTCTAGGAAGGAAGGACCATGGGATGAGCTTCGGCCGCACCTGTCTATAAACTATACTTCAGAAAATTAACAAAAGTAGGCCAAATGCAAGATGGGCCATGTGCCGCAAGGTAGTATCCCTCACGATGCCCTTCACGCTTCGACCAAGATATATCATGACCTCAAGGAAATCTGTTGGTGTCATGAGATGAAGAAAGATGTCACTAAATTTGTGGCTTAGTGTTCCAACTGCCAATAGGTGAAGGTTGAACATCTTAAGCCTAGGGGGCTAGACCAGGAGATAGAGATTTCCATGTGAAAGTGAGAGGTGATAAATATGGACTTTGTTAAATGATTACCACATGACCAACTCAACAAGATTGGAGCCTAAAGTGAAACCTTAAAAAGGGCCCCTAATATTTTAATTATTTTTTTTTTCAAAAAAAATCATCCTATATACTTATATTTAAAAAATACTTTTCTAGATTTTTTTTAAATGTGAAGTCATTAATTACTGTTTTATAATCGATTTGTTTAGTAATTCATTTTCAATTGATAATATAGTTAATCCATTCCTTCTCTCTTGAGACATTGATGATCTTAGACAAGATTTTATCAATTTTAGTTTCGAAAAACTTATTGCAATGGCTACAGCCTTACATGAATTGTTAACATTATTCTATAAACAATATATGCATTAGGAAAATAATCAAGTCTTTTTATCTTATTGAGTATTTTCATTAGATCGTTATCTTCTACTTGTATTATTTCTCTTAACACTTTTACTTCAAAAAATAAATCTAACTCATCAATATCAGAATAACTATTATGTGTTAAAGAAAGTTCAATGTTAAGACAATGTTTTTCAAATTCTCATCATCTAGTGATCTCAAATTTTTACCACTAAATAAGAAACCAACAATATTTTCATATGCCTCAAACTGTTCAAAACATAATATATATATATATATATATATATATATATATTTATGACCTAAGAATATCAACAATAATAAGTTTTCAAGAAAAATAAAATTAGAATAACAAAACTTGGCACGAATTTGAAAAGTTGATATAACAATATCGAAATAGTGTTGTGTTTCTTCAATATAATGCTCTTCTTCATATTTTGAAGAAGACGCTCAAAAACAAATTTATTCAATTGCAACTTGTAAGCAACAGTAAATCAAAAGATTTTGTAGGAGAGAGTTCAATATTGAGAATAAAAATAATAAAATAGAAAATAAAAAAAATGAGTATAAGATAAATAATAATGTAAGGTCAAATTCTTAGGAGATAAATAAGGAAGTATAATTTGCCACACAAGGAAATTATTCTCAAATAATGTTTCCTTCCCTTAGGAAAGTGGGAAAGCTAATGACATTTTTTTTACTTCTTACATGTTTTTTGTAATTTAAAAATACATATATTTTTTAAAATAATATATATAAGTACTTTTAGTTAAAAAGGGGCTTTGAGCGATGACTTTATTGGCCTAATGGTTAAGACGTCCATGGATCACCACAATCACGTAAGTTCGATTCCATATGAGTGATTATGGATAGACTCATAAAACCTTATTTTTGCTGGTCAAGACTAGGGGTGTACAAAATCGAACCGAAAACCGAATCAAACCGTAAATCGAGTCAAATCGAAAAAAAAACTCGACTATAGTTGGGTTGGTTTGGTTTTAACTACAAAAAACCAACTCGAGACCAAACCAACCCGACATTATATATGTAATTTAAAAATTTTATTTTATACATAAAAATATTTACTTTGATATAATTTTAAAATATTTCTTATACTATTTCATAGTTTTATCTTTTAATAAATATTTCAAGTTTAAAACTTAGAATTCGGAATGGTCCAATAAAGATTATAGTTCATAGATGTTGATAATTATAATAAAACTTAAATCAAAATCAAATTAATACTAATGCAAAAAGAAAATCAATTCAACACTAAGAATGACAATAATATTGAATATTTGTTCTTTAGTTTTACATTGGTTTAGACAATTAAAATGCATAATCTAATTTTAATTTTCGTTAAATATTTAGTAATGTACCTAATACTTATTAAACTTATTTTAGCATGATTTAGTACTTTTAAATTATGATCATTTTCATTATGACTTTGCAATATTTATTTTATATGATGATTTCATTATTATTTTTTATTGAATATTTTAGTGTCATCAGTACTCATCTCATATGTTGTGTTATTTTCTTAATAAACACCTTAGATAATTGTATTTTGGTTGAACTAAATATGTATTTAGAGCACAAGTTAATTATATGTTTGTATGCAAACTTTAAAAAGAATCCAAAAATTTGAAAAAACCCGAGGTTTATTAGTTTGGTTTGATATATAAATTATTTGAAAAACTCGAACCAATCCAAGATTGAAAAACCCGAAAAAATCTAAATTTTATTAGTTTAGTTTGGTTTATAAATTTAAAAATTTTAAACAAATAATTTGATTTGATATTTGAAAAACTTGAACCAATCCGATCATGTACACTCCTAGTCAAGACTATTATTACGGCGGCGATTATGCGGCATTGTATATTAGGGAGATAGTTAGACTCCATGATGTCCCAATATCTATTTTTTTTTATCATCAAGACTCCATGACAAAATCACTCTTAAAGCAAAAATTATTCTGTTAATGATAATGTTGTTCGTAACTTAAATTATTTCATGGATTGAATTTCAATTGATTGTTTGCATGTGGTTCATAAATGCGTTATGCTTAGTTGGTTTTGTATAAATATATTGTCATGCTATTAAGAAAGATAAGTTATTTTTAAATTTTTTTTAGAGAAAATAATTTAATTAAAGGCATAATGATCATATATCTGCGATGAATTCTGTCGCATAACAGGTGTCATGCCATTACATTTAAACATTTTACTCACATTTTTGTCATAACGTACAAGGGTCTAATAAGAATGAGGTGAAGGAATAAATTGTGGGAACTCCCACACAATAATAACAATAACATATCTAGTGAAATTTCATAATTAAAAAATTTGGAGAGGATAGAATGTATTCAGATCTTGTCACTATATTGTGGAGCATGTGATAACATATTGGTAATAAGAGTTTAAATCGTATATATATTAATACGGGAAACATATTTTATTAACTTTATCAAATCACCAAATGATATTCAGGTATAAAAACATGTAGCAATAACTTGATAGGTATAAAAAATTTTTTTACACTGACGACGTACATAATCTATTGAAATTGATTTAAAATTATATCCCTTTTAGATCCTAATTATCCTTAATGTTAAATTTCTAGTTAATATTATCCCTTTTAATACTTTATTTTAATATATATATTCTTTTAAAAAGTATATGGGGACTAAGTATTCCCAAAGAGATTTAAAATGTTTTCACATTTAAATAAGAACAGAAACTGAGATTTCCAAAGAG
Source organism: Solanum verrucosum (assembly GCF_900185275.1). Taxonomy (NCBI): domain Eukaryota; kingdom Viridiplantae; phylum Streptophyta; class Magnoliopsida; order Solanales; family Solanaceae; genus Solanum; species Solanum verrucosum. Next base: position 676,928 of record NW_026020574.1, read on the forward strand.
CCTTCGGGCTAGTTTTCAGAAAAGAGTAATCGTTTTTTAAATGAAGCAAGAGAAGAAACTTTGATTTCCAAGATAGCCTTTGAGCTAAGTTTTTGAGCACTAATCTCAAATCACAGAAGAAGTATGTTTTTAAACATAAAGAGCTAATACAATATTATATTTTTGGGAGTAGTATTGAGCACCGATATGGGGATGTGAGTTCACATTAACTCAAGTCTCCATAAACCATGTAGCCATCATGGGTAGAAAATGGTCATACTTTTTAGATGAATCCTTTTCGCATCGACTAGTGGATCCACTTAGTAGTTCAGGTCCTATACCACGACAATGTATAGGATGGCCCGGGCAGCGTGAGGCTAATAACGTTGTATCATCACTATAGTTCTTAAGTATTGGTTGTCGGTTAGAGAAACTCTCACAACAGTATTTGCATGGTTCCTCAAGGGGTTCTGCTTAGTATGAATGGGGGTATGGGACTTCATTCATGCATTGCACAAGTAGACTTTGAGAGGGAGCATGGTATGTCTTTTATAATATTATGATTATGAGTTAATATCATGTTTTAAACTGTTTTCCTTTTCTTTATATATTGCACTTGCTTTAAATTGCTTTATATTGAAATGAGTTCAGTTATGTTGAGTTGAGTTGAACCAGGTAAGTTCTTCTATTTCTTTCAGATTCTTTCAAGCTTATGTTATGCTTTAGAATTCCCCTTACATGCTCGTACATTCCATGTACTGAGCCATTTGGCCTGCATCTTCTCATGATGCAGACACAGATATTTAGGATCATTATAAAGAGCTTCGTTGATACATCCGAAAGTTTGAGTTAGCTATGGTGAGCCTCCTTATTTCCGAAGGATTTCATTTACTTTCCAGTTTAGTCAAGATGCCGTGGGTCTTGTCCCGACTTCCATCTTTATCAGTTAGAGGCTTCATAGATAGTCATTATAGTTGAGAAGTCTGTATTATTCATTTATTTAATTAAATGTCTTAAAGACTTAAGTTGCCTATTTTATGGCGAGTTGAATATCTTATTTTTATTCTAAGTTGTTCATTTGAGTTAAAGTTTTGTACAAAGTTGAGTTTATGGGATTTTATTTTAGTTTTTAAGCTTTGTATGCTTAAGTTAGTCTTCCGCTTGTAGTCAGCCAGGATGAGGGTTCGCTTGGGGACCATAAATGGTTCTTAGGTGCCGGCCACATCCAGGGTGTAGACTCGAGTCGTGACAAATCACTAGCACCATTTCTTGATTTTCTATTAAGATATTCAAAGTTAGTGATCGTTCTTGGAGCCCCATTACGACCCAAGATGATGGGGTTGTGTTGAAAGCTGGAAATGATGTCATGTAAATAGGGACTATTCCCCCAGATAGCCCATTCACTAGTGTTAAGGGAATCGGAGGAAAGATGGAGTTTGTTTGGTTTGGATCCATGATGGATTGGGCAAGAAGTGGAAGAGTTTGTTGTTTTTGCTAATAGTGTGAATATATAGGTGTTTTGGTCTTTCTATTTGAAGAGGTATATTTATGGCGATGAAGTTAAGAGAGAAAGTAATATTAATCATAGACACTCTAAATTTGAAAATTTTGATATTGTTTGGGGTCTATTAATTTTATGGGTTGAACTATTAAATTAGTAATTAATATTTAAATTCACCTTTTTGCTTTAGGAGTACGTGGCGAATATAACGTTTATAAAACGAGGATCTTTAATTTTATATGTGTAACTATCGTGTGAAAGGTCATTTTGTAGTTGATGTGATGGAGATGATCCCTTAAGATAGTTTAATCGGCTTTATAGAAGGGATGTGAAATTATTGGGTGGTAGATTATTTGGGATTGATAGGAATGCAAGTCTTTTTCTCCCAGGATAATGTAGTAGCCAAGTTATCTTTAATTGGATTTGGGGTAGAGTCTAGGTTTGCCTCCCCTGTGCTTTTAAGTTTATTAGAATTACTAGTTCAAGACACGTGCATTGCACGTGTGTCCATCTCCACGGCTATCACTATCCCCTCTAACACTATTTGTGCTAGTACAGATGAGTTTTGAATCACAACCACCATTTCTTAATTTGCTATTAAGATATTCAAAGTTAGCAATCATTCTTGGAACCCCCATTACGACCCAAGATGATGGGTTTGTGTTGAAAGCTAGAAATGATGTCATGTAAATGGAGACTATTCTCGCAGATAGCCCATTCACTAGTATAAAGGGAATCGGTGGGAAGATGGAGTTTGTTTGGTTTTGATCCTTGATGGATTGGGCGAGAAGAGGAAGAGTTTGTTGTTGTTGCCAATAGTGTGAACATATAGGTGTTTTGGTCTTGCTATTTAAAGAGGTAAATTTATGGCGATGAAGTTACGAGAGAAAGTAATAGTAACTGTAGATACTCTAAATTTAAAAAATTTGATATTGTTTGGGGTCTATAAATTTTATGGGTTGAACTATTAAATTAGTGATAAATATTTAAATTGACCATTCTTCTTTAGGAATACGTGGCAAATATTACTTCTACAAAACCAGGCTCTTAAAATTTATTTATGTTATTAACGTGTGAAAGGTCATTTTGCCGTTGATGTAATGGAGATGATCCCTTAAGATAATTTAATCGGCTTTGTAGAAGGGATGTGAGATTACTATGTGGTAGATTATTTAGAATTGATAAGAATGTAAGTCTTTTCTCCCAAGATAATGTAAGGGCTAAGTTATCATTAGTTGGGGTTGGGATAAAATCTAGGTTTGCCTCCACTTGCTTTTTAGTTTATAAGAATTACTAGTTCTGGACACATGCATTGCACGTGTGTCCGTCTCCACGGCTTTCACTATACGCTCTGACACTATTTGTGCTAGTACAGATGAGTTTTGAATCACTAGCACCATTTCTTCATTTTCTATTAAGATGTTCAAAGTTAGTGGTCGTTCTTAGAGCCCCATTACGATCCAAAGTGATGGGGTTGTGTCGAAAGCTGGAAATGATGTCATGTAAATGGTGATTATTCCTGCATATAGCCCTTTCACTAGTATAAAGGGAATCGGTGGGAAGATGGAGTTTGTTTGGTTTTGATCCATGATGGAATGGGCGAGAAGTGGAAGAGTTTGTTGTTTTTGCCAATAGTGTGAACATATAGGTGTTTTGGTCTTGCTATTTAAAGAGGTAAATTTATGGCAATGAGGTTAAGAGAGAAAGTAATATTAATTGTAGATACTCTAAATTTTAAAAATTTGATATTGTTTTGGGTCTATAAATTTTATGGTTGAACTATTAAATTAGTAATTATTATTTAAATTGACCATTCTTCTTTAGGAATACGTGGCAAATATAACGTTTACCAAACCAGGCTCTTTAATTTTTTTGGTGTTATTAACTTGTAAAAGGTCATTTTGCAGTTGATATGATGGAGATGATCCCTTAAGATAGTTTAATCGGCTTAGTAGAAGGGATGTGAAATTACTGGGTGGTAGATTATTTAGGATTGATGGGAATGTAAGTCTTTTTCTCCTAGGATAATGTAGGGGCCAAGCTATCATTAGTTGGGGTTGGGACAGAGTCTAGGTTTGCCTCTACTCGGCTTTTATGCTTATAAGAATTACTAGTTTTGGACACATGTATTGCACGTGTGTGCGCCTCCACGGCTATCACTATCCCTTCCGACACTATTTGTGCTAGTACATATGATTTTTGAATTACTAGAACCAGTTCTTGTTTTTCTATTAAGATATTCAAAGTTAGTGATCATTCTTGGAGCTCCATTACAACCCAAGATGATGGGTTTGTGTTGAATGCTGGAAATGATGTCATGTAAATGGGTACTATTCCCGCAGATAGCCCATTCACTAGTATAAAGGGAATCGGTGGGAAGATGGAGTTTGTTTAGTTTTTATCCATGATGGATTGGGCAACAAGAGAAAGAGTTTATTGTGTTTTGCCAATAGTGTGCACATATAGGTGTTTTGGTCTTGCTATTCAAAGAAGTAAATTTATGGCGATGAAGTTACGAGAGAAAGTAATATTAATTGTAGATACTCTAAATTGGAAAAAATTGATATTCTTTGGGGTCTAAAATTTTTATGGATTGAGCTATTAAATTAGTGATAAATATTTAAATTGACCTTTCTTCTTTAGGAATATGTGGCAAATATAACATCTACCAAACCAGGCTCTTTAATTTTATTTATGTTATTAACGTGTGAAAGGTGATTTTGTAGTTGATGTGACAGAGATGATCCCTTAAGATAGTTTAATCGTCTTTATAGAATGGATGTGAGATTACTGGGTGGTAGATTATTTAGAATTGATGGGAATGTAAGTCTTTTCTCCCAGGATAATGTAGGGGCCAAGTTATCATTAGTTAGGAGTTAGGGTTGGGTAAGCGTGGCAACGGGACCGAAACCGGGACCACCGGACCGGGACAAATCGGAACCGGAATGGAACCGGGCACCACGGGCCGGAACCGGTAATTCTGGAAAAAAATATGTTTACCCGTCCTGGACCAGTAACGGACCGATCTCGGACCGGACCGGAAACCGGGTACCAACGGCTATATTTTAAATTTTTTTTATTAAAATTAAAAAAATTAGGAACATTTACTCAAATAATATTAAAACTTTTATAATTTTAAAGTTAAAAATTTATACTTTTAAAGTTCTAAATACAAACTTTCAAACTTTAAAAGTATAAAAGTTTAAATTTCACACTTTAAAAGTTTGAAAATTTAAATTCAAACTTTAAAACTATAAAAGTTTAAATTTCACACTTTAAAAGTTTGAAAATTTAAATTCAAACTTTAAAACTACAAAAGTTTAAATTTCACCCTTTAAAAGTTTGAAAATTTAAATTCAAACTTTAAAACTATAAAAGTTTAAATTTCACCCTTTAAAAGTTTGAAAATTTAAATTCAAACTTTAAAACTATAAAAGTTTAAATTTCACACTTTAAAAGTTTGAAAATTTAAATTCAAACTATAAAAGTTTAAATTTCACACTTTAAAAGTTTGAAAATTTAAATTCAAACTTTAAAACTATAATTGTTTAAATTTCACACTTTAAAAGTTTGAAAATTTAAATTCAAACTATAAAAGTTTAAATTTCACACTTTAAAAGTTTGAAAATTTAAATTCTAACTTTAAAACTATAAAAGTTTAAATTTAACACTTCAAAAGTTTGAAAATTTAAATTCAAGATTTCAAGACAATAATTAAAAAAAAATAAAATTAAGGCGAATAGCCTATACTTTTATTAATATTAATTAAATAGTACAAGTTGAGTTACAAAATATTAGTAGAGTATTAAAAAATCTAATCTACACAGCCACCTACTAGGAAGGGTTCTGTTTGAATTAGACCTCAAATTATTATACTCATACTAATAGACATTTAAATTTAATAGTTCATGCTACCAAGGAAACCTTTTATTTAAATCATTTAACATTTCTCTAATAACATGCTCTGGAATTGGTTGATTAGCTAGTTCCTCCATTGCATCAATGTCGTCATCACTAAAATCTTGCATTATTTCATCAACGTCATTTTCAAATTTGGTCGGTAAAGGTGGACGACCATAGTCCTTCTCTCGCCATTAATCCAATCTCTAAATAGTACTGATATCTCCAAGCTATCTGCTGCTAATGAATATCTATGCTCTCCAATTTGAAATCTTGTTGCACTAAAAGCGTCTTCCGAAGCTACTGAAGATGCTTGAATAGCTAACACATCTCGAGCAACCGGTTGAAGTTTTGGAAATCCCTTGCCGCGATTGCTCCACCATTCTAGAAATCAATAGTAGTAGGTTCTGTATTTTGATTAATCTATGCATCTAAATCATTTCTATCATTATGAGAAAGTTCAAGATAACAATCTATCATATCATCAAGATCATCTTCATTATTATATCTAATCCTAGAACTTTGAGGCTCTTCATTACGTACTACATTCATTATATTAGAATTATACAAGTCATACAATTTTCTAGCTTCAATTATTGTACTATCTTTAACATCTTGACAACTAGATGTTTCATCATCCTCACTATCAATACCCAAATTAAAATATAATTTATCAACCATTCGTGATGCACCTTCATCTTTGTAATGTGGGTTTAACAAACAAGCGGTTAAATAAATTTGACGAATAGGAATAAAATATTTTTAAAATTTTTCAATCATTTTCTTAACAGATTCTTCAAATCTTGGTTTATTTTTGAATTTATAAAATTTACTAGAAATAGCACAAGTATTAGGTAAAACAGAGCAAATAGTTGGATAATAAAGTGCAGATATTTTTTTGTAGTTAAATAAAAAACATTTAAGAATTCTATAAGTTCTTTTATGTCATTCCAATCATTATCATCAAGTCTATATGTCATATTTGAATTATGAGCATTCCAAACCATTTGTAAAGGTTTCCTATATTCATAAGCGACTTCAAGCATTTCATATAAAGAATTCCATCTAGTACACACTGATTTTGGATTTTTTCTAGGTGGAAGATTAAATTCACGACAACGATTTTCAAAATCTCTACGTCTAGACTTAAATTGACATTTAAAAATAAAATGGCATGCAGTTTCAACTTTTATGCAACCATCATTATACATTGCTATATCATCTCTTACAATCAAATTATATATGTGTGCAGCACACCTAATATGAAATCATCAATATAAATAGGGCAAAGAGACAGTTTTACTATTTCAACAACAGTTCTATTATTAGAAGTATTATCTAAGGTGACACTACTTATTTTATCACAAATTCCATAAAACATCTATAATTGTTTGAGCTATATAACTACCGGTTTTATGCATTTCACAACATTTATAACCTAAAATTATATTTTGCAAAGTCCAATTTTCATCAATCCAATGTGCAGTAATAGTGAAATAATCATTACAATTTACACTACGGCCCATATCAGAAGTAATAGCTATTTTACAATTATTATAATAAAATAAACAACGAAGATATTGAAAATGTTGAGCTTGATAATCAAAGATAGCCTTTTTAATTGTATTTCTAGTAAAACCTTTAAAATGTGAATTATACACAATTTAAATATAATGAATAAAACCGAGATTTTCAGCAAAACTAAATGGCAAACCCATAACAACAATCATTTTAGCTAATTCTTCAAGATCTTTTTCTCTACTATATGACCGTTGTATACTAGAGCCAGAAACATTAGAAGGATTTAATTGTGTTTGGACCATATTAGAGCCCTCTACTCCTACATTTTCAGGAAGGGTGGTACCATTCTTTCTAGCTTCGGCTACAACTTTAGCATGCAAACATTCTTTTTTACAACATGACATTAAATGATTACTCAAATGTTCCGTCCCACCCTGTTTTCCTACAGTTTTGTGATTCATTCTATGTTTACATTTATTACAAATAGCTTGTGTTTTATCTTCATTCTGAGTCATAAATTGCCACACAACTGATTTTTTAGCGCGTTCTACCTTAGTCCTAGGATGCACGGGGGGAACAGGAGCAAGACAACAAAAGGGAGCGGGAGGGGAAGAGGGACTGGGAGTGGGAGTAGCCGTAGCTGGCTGAGTTTCATCATCATCATATTCATCAACATTATTATCAAAACTATCAATATAATCATTAACATCATCATGTTCATCATCTTCAGGTAATTCCTCATCAAAATTACCAAACCTTCTTTGTAAATGTTCATGATAAGGATCTAATCCACTATTACTATCACTATTAAAAACAATTTCATTAACATGCATATAATCATCCGTATTTATTCTTAATTGAGAAGTTTTTTAGTTTTAGATTTAGAAGTACTACCGATTTTTTATTTTTCTTGGATTTTGAGCTCCATAAATTACTGATTGAATCAACTGTGGTTGTTTTACCCTTGTCAACATTGTTTTTACCGAAATCCATATTCAAATATAAAAAGTGACTAAATTATATATAATACGAAAATGTAATGCAAATTTTAAACAAATAAATAACTAAATAAGTAGAGACTAGAGACTAAGTACTCACAAAATAAATAATTAAATGCAAACAAATAAATAACTAAATGACAAGTGAGTCGGAACGAATGTACCAAATGTCTACTTAAAAAAGTAGACGTGTCATGTGTATGACCGAAAACCGAAAATTGAAAGTTGAATTTTGAAGCTCTAATTTCCAAACACCAAATTCGTAATTTTAACGAGAATAAGAGATTAGAGGGGAGAGACTAGAGAGAGTAGAAGATAATATTTTTGTGAGTGAAAAGAATGAAAGATTGGGGGTATTTATAGTTAGGAAAAAGGATGAAAATGTAGTTTTTAGAAGGTTGGGGTATTAAAAAAAGTTTGGGGGGGGGGGGGGGTAGGGAGGTGTAAAGGGGAGTTATGGGGGTGAAAGAGCCATTGGTGGAGCCCAAAACCCGTTGCCCAACGGCTCTCAACGACTATATAATTGAGATTTTTTTTTTAAAAAAATGAACGGGACCGAAACTGGGACTAACCAGTAAATCCCGATTTCCGTCCCATTATCCCTCTCGAACCGTGTAAAACTGGACCTAACTGGTACAACCCGGAACCAAGACGGAATCGGTAACATATCGGGACGGACCGAAACCAGAACCGACACCTCCCAGTTCCGTTGCCAGACTTAGGGTTGGGGTAGAGTCTAGGTTTGCCTCCACTGTGCCTTTAAGTCTATATGAATTATTAGTTCTGGACTCTGACACTATTTGTGCTAGTACAAATGACTTTTGAATCACTAGCACCATTTCTTGATTTTCTATTAAGATATTCAAAGTTAGTGATTGTTCTTGGAGCCCCATTACGATACAAGATGATGGGTTTGTGTTGAAAATTGGAAATGATGTCATGTAAATGGGGACTATTCCCGCAGATAGCCTATTCACTAGTATAAAGGGAATCGGTGGGAAGATGGAGTTTGTTTGGTTTTGATCCATGATGGATTGGGCGAAAAGAGGGAGAGTTTATTGTTTTTGCCAATAGTGTGAACATATAGGTGTTTTGATCTTGCTATTTAAAGAGGTAAATTTATGGCGATGAAGTTAACAGAGAAAGTAATATTAATTGTAGATACTCTAAATTTGAAAATTTTGATATTGTTTGGGGTCAATAAATTTTATGGGTTGAATTATTAAATTAATAATTAATATTTAAATTGACCTTTCTGTTTTCGAAATACGTGGCAAATATAACGCTTACCAAATCAGGCTCTTTAATTTTATTTGTGTTACTAACGTGTGAAAGGTCATTTTGTAGTTGATGTGATGCAGATGATCCCTTAAGATAGTTTAATCGGCTTTGTAGAAGGGATGTGAAATTATTGGGTGGTCAATTATTTAGGATTGATGAGAATGTAAGTCTTTTTCTCCCAAGATAATGTAGGGGCCAAGTTATCATTAGTTGGGGTTGGGGTAGTGTCTAGGTTTGCCTCCATTGGGCTTTTAAGTTTATCAGAATTACTAGATCTGTACACGTGCATTGCACGTGTGTTCATCTCCACGGCTATCAGTATCCCCTCCGACACTATTTGTGCTAGTACAGATGAGTTTTGAGTCACTACTAGCTAGCACCATTTCTTGATTTTCTATTAAGATATTCAAAGTTAGCGATCGTTCTTTGAGCCCCATTACGACCCAAGATGATGGATTTGTGTTGAAAGCTGGAAATGATGTCATATAAATGGGGACTATTCCCGCAGATAGCCCATTCACTAGTATAAAGGGAATCGGTGGGAAGATGGAGTTTGTTTGGTTTTGATCCATGATGGATTGGGCGAGAAGAGGAAGAGTTTGTTGTTTTTGCCAATAGTGTGCACATATAGGTGTTTTGGTCTTGCTATTTAAAGAGGTAAATTTATGGCAATGAAGTTAAGAGAGAAGGTAATATTAATTGTAGATACTCTAAATTTTAAAAATTTGATATTGTTTTGGGTCTATAAATTTTATATGTTAAACTATTAAATTAGTAATTATTATTTAAATTGACTTTTCTGCTTTAGAAATACGTGGCAAATATAATGTTTACCAAACCAGGCTCTTTAATTTTTTTGTGTTATTAATGTGTGAAAGGTCGTTTTGCAGTTGATGTGATGGAGATGATCCCTTAAGATAGTTTAATCGGCTTTGTAGAAGGGATGTGAGATTACTGGGTGGTAGATTATTTAGGATTGATGGGAATGTAAGTCTTTTCTCCTAGGATTATGTAGGGGCCAAGTTATCATTAGTTGGGGTTGGGGTACAGTGTAGGTTTGCCTCTACTGGGCTTTTAAGTTTATAAGAATTACTAGTTCTGGGCACGTGCAACGCACGTGTGTCCCATGCTAACTTGTGTGAAGTATCATATATATATATATATATATATTATTATTATTATTATTATTATTATTATATGTGGAAAGCTCCTAACTTCAAAGTTAGATTACCATTCATGTACAAAATTATTAAACATTCAAAAAATATACCATTTAATTATAATAATTATTTTTATCAAAATTTTAATGAATTACCAAAAGGCAAAATGAATTTAGTAGTCTAACCATCACCATATTTAATAGCTATTAATTCTTTGTTTCTTATTTTTTATTTCTTATTTCTTGTAATTTAAAGGGGTAGACAAAAAGCTTTATCTTTATGTATTCTTCTTAATTAAAATAATTAAGAGTTATTAATTATGTGATTTTTGTAGAAATTAACAACAAAAGTTCGTCACAGCTTTACTGACAATTTAAACACTCAATACTTATTTATTACAGTATTTCATTATTTCTATGCAAGTTACAAATTGTACTACTTATTATAAATATAAATATAAATATTAAAGCATGACACTTCATTGCATATTCAAGTTAATTTTTGTCTCCTCATTCCAAAATTAGGTAGTTTTTTTGTTTTTCTTTTTGTTACCTTTAACAATTTTTGGAATTTTGCTCTATTACACAATTCTTTTTTGCACTTGCGCCTTTAGCTCTTCTCTAACTAATCCAATGGTGAGATTTTTGACGTGCTAATTATAAGTTTGTTTTCTTGAATACAAATTTTATGTATTTTAAGATGTGGATAAAAATACTTCTAGGTTGAGTCGGAGGCTAAATCACGTAACACTATGAGAAATTACAAAATAGAGGTAAAAATCTTTTGAGGTATTTTTTAGGAATAATGTAGTTGAATCTTTTTTATTTGGCCTGAACTTTAATGATTTTGACTTTATGATAGATGACGATAACGTCATACTGAGAAGAGTTTACCCTCAAAGATCTTGAAAAGAAAATGACATATGTATACATTGTTATTGATCTTTTAGTATATTGCAGGCTTATAATTTTTGTGTGGATCCAAATATAATACTATTTTGTTAGATGTAAAATGACTATTTTAGATGGTAGGAGATAGTGTACTATATTACATTGGATTTCAGATACTTATGATAAAGAAAGAGAAAGTCTAATCATATTATAATAATAATAATAATAATAATAATAATAATAATAATAATAATAATAATAATAATAATAATATATATATATATATATATATATATATATATATATGTATATATATATATATACTAACCTCAAAATTGAATTATCATTTTACCCCTAATTTTCAAGTTGATGATGCATTATTTACTTTAAATGCAATAATGACTAAACAATGGATTAGGAGAATAGGAATGTGAGAGTGTATTTAATTTATTAATGTATTCTTAATAAATACTAAGTAATGGTTATGATAATCAACCTTATAGTAGACTTTTCTGCTCCTATGTTTGAAAAATGAAAATTTGACCATTCACATTCTTATGAATTATAAGGACTCACATTTAATATGGATTTTTATATAAAATTTTAGTTACAAAAGAGTGATAAATAGGATAATTATGCTCCATTTCATCACACTCCCAACTTCGCAATAATCATCGAAATATGACATATTTACACAAGAATACAATATCATCCTTTTCTCCTAGAATAGTAAGAATATTGTACTGAGGTTGATATTTATTTTCTTTCATATAAATAATTGCTTTTTAATTATATGTTATGATGGTTTAAAATGCTGATTTAGGATACTAGCTTCATAAAATTATTCCTACAATTGTATTACTAAAAAAAGGGTTAGTTATATGCTTACACTTTAAAATGTGTATACGTATTGTATATGTGCTTAATTTGGGGTAAGATTCTTTAGAGCTATTTGTAGTAACATTAATTTTGGAAATTTTGGTACAACTTATATTTTATCATGTCATGTTGTAGTTGTACAAACAGCCACATATTTATTATTTGATTACACATTGCACATATATAACTAAATTTAATTGTTTTTTCTAAGTTTAGGCAATCCTTAATATTTTGTATTGAACAATTAAGTCATTTAAGTAGCTTAATTATTTGTCAAATTCAATTTGTACTTTCTTTCTTCAAATTTATATTACTCTTTCCACACATGTTTAATATTATCTTATAATTTTTTTTAAAAAAAACATGCTAGCAGAATTGGGACACATGTGCAATGCACGTGCCTTGAAACTAGTATAAATATGAGTAAATTTTAGGTTTAGCAAACATAAAAATCATATTTGTATGATATAACTATAGTTTGTATAATTGCGCTCCATAACAAACTTTTACTAATCTGTATATTTCGGTATACATATACATAAAAAATATGTATTTGGGTCTATTTGTATATTTCGGTATACAAATGGGTCCTGCATTTGTATATTTCGGTATACAAATGGGTCCTGCATTTGTATATTTCGGTATACAAATGGATCCTGCATTTGTATATTTCGGTCTAGCTATTTGTATATTTCGGTATACAAATGGGTCCGGCATTTGTATATTTCGGTATACAAATGGTTGCCTGCATTTGTATATTTTGGTATACCAATGGGTCCTGCATTTTTATATTTCAGTATACAAATGGGTCTTGCATTTGTATATTTCGGTCTATTTGTATATTTCGGTATACAATGGGATGACAAAAAACATGGAATGTTTGCTGCGAATTACAAATAAAAGAAACTATGGCTATAACATTTAATTTGAATTAATAATTTGCTATTTCATACAATTTTCCCTATATATATATATAATTTGAACATGTGATTTGCACCACGTGTATCCCATGCTAGTTAGTACAAATACTTTGAAAATATTTTAATAAGTGTGTGATAAGTTGTACAAAAATTGAAGAGAAAAACACAAGTTCAATTCGATGAAAAATAAATTTATTCAACCGATATCATTATCATTACAAGATACAACGACATATTGAAATCACTACTAAAAAAACAGTGAATACCGACCTAAAAATTTCCGACCCCAAATGGAGGTCGGTATTTACAAGTAGTCAGTTTTTATGCAAAATAAAGGGGGAAAACCAAATTCTGACCTCTGAAGATCGGAATTTTTCCCCAAAAAAATGAATTACTATAAAAACCGACCTCTTGATGTCGGTATTAAACAAATAAATAAATAACAATATTTTATTTTTTCTCAATAGGTTTTGTGTAAAATAAAAATAAAATAAAATTATATTACCAATTTCTGTATGTCGGTAAAATTAAATAGTAAAAATAAATTAATATAAAATACCGACCTCATGAGGTCGGCATTTTTGATATTTAATTGAGAAAATAATACCGACATCAAGAGGTCGGTTTTTATTGTAATTCATTAAAAATTCCAACCTCCTGAGGGCAGAATTTTTTCTCAATTAAATATTTTATAATACCGACTTCCAAATGTCGGTAAAATTAAATAGTATATAATTAAAATACCGACCTCATGAGGTCGGTATTTTTATTTCATCTAATTATTATTAATTAAAGCGACATCCGGAGGTCGGTATTTTTATTTCATCTAATTACTTTTAAAAGCGACATCCGGAGGTCGGTTTGCGAAAAGCGGGAAAATCAAATTCCGACCTCTGGAGGTCAGAATTTTTCCCGGAAAAAATGAATTACAAAAAAAACGACCTCTTGATGTCGGTATTAAACAAATAAATAAATAACAATATTTTATTTTTTCTCAATAGGTTTTGTGTAAAATAAAAAACAAAAAAAATTATAATACCAACTTCCGTATGTCAGTAAAATTAAATAGTAAAAATAAATTAATATAAAATACCGACCTCATGAGGTCGGTATTTTTTATATAGTGGTTTAGATATGAAATACATTATCAATTAAAGAAATACTGATGATCAATTCAAGGAGATTTATATATTAAATTTGATATTGATAAACTTTTGTTGAACAATAAAATTAAATTTATATAATTAGGAGCTATATAATTTAAATTTATAAAATTAACTTGATCGATAAATTAAATTTGTTAAATTATACTTCTGTTGATGTGTAGTTAAATTTTATATATATATATATATATATATATATATATATATATATATATATATGATATTGATAAACTTTGTTGATCAATAAAATTAATAAATTTATATAATTAGGAGTTATATAATTTAAATTTATAAAATTAACTTGATCGATAAATTAAATTTATTAAATTAAACTTCTGTTGATTATATATATATATATATATATGTGTGTGTGTGTGTGTGTGTGTGTGTGTGTGTGTGTGTGTGTGTGTGTGTTTAATTAATAAAATCAACCTCAAGAGCTGAGTTTATATTAAAATAAATTAATAAATACCGACCTAAAGAGGTCGGTATATTTAAATTATTATTTTATTTAAATAATATCGACTTCACGATGTCGGTATTTATTAAATATTTTTAAATATAGATAATTATTTTTAAAAATACCGACATTTCGTGGTCGATAAATTAAACAATTCTCTTAAAAAAGAAGGATAATATCAAGTCTAACTCCTAACTCCTAAGGTAAATTAAACTAGTCTCAAAACCTCACTCACTCCTCACCCCCGCCCCACCCCCGACCCACCCCCATCGGCGCCCATCCCCACCCTCCCCGACTGGCGCCACGCCACCATCCCCGACCAGCCCCACGCCACGCCACCATCGCAGAGGAAGAGGAAGGTCGCGCGCAGCTGCTAGTCGCGCCCAACAGCAGGAGGTCGCGCCGCCTCCATCCCGACCAGCGCCACCTCCATATCAGTTTTCTCAGTTCGCGCCACCATCCCCGACCTTCTTACTCAAGGTGAATTTTTAGAACCTCCATAAAAGATTACTTTTCTTTCTATTTAGTTGAAGTATCTCAAAATTAGAGTACTAATATACTTAGTTTTATTGATTGTTAGTTTGATTGATTGTTAGTTAGTAAGTGAATAATTTAGGGTTTTTGATTGTTAGTTTGAATTAGGGATTGTTTGATTGTTAGTTTGTGTTTGTTGCTTGTGAATTGAAAATTTTAATGTTAGGGTTAGCTAGTTTGAATTAGGGTATCTTAGGATTTGTTTGAAATTCGGTATTTCTTGAGTTAATTAGTTTGATTTTGGAATTGTAAGATTAGATTGAATTAGGGTATTTAAGGAGTTGTTTGAATTTGGGTATTATTTGAGTTAGTTTGAATTATTATTGAGATTTTAGGACTAATAGTTTGAATTTAGGATTTTAGCACTAGTTACATTTTGGGATTTTAGGACTAGTTTGAATTTGTGATCTTAAGACTAGTTTGAATTTTGAATTTAGGACTAGTTTGAATTATTATTGAGACTTTAGGACTTTTAATAGTTTGAATTTGGGATTTTAGCACTATAGTTTGATTTTTGAATTATAGGAGTACTTTCAATTTGTGATTTTAAGGCTAGTTTGAATTTGGAATTTAGAACTAATAGTTTGAATTATATTTGATATTTTAGAACTAATTAGCTTGAATATATAACTAATTAAGTTTAGAAATTAGCTATGAACTTGAATTGAAACTTGAACTTATTAAAACTTGAATATATATATATATATATATATATATATATATATATATATATATATATATATATATATATAAAACTAGTATTCTTGGATATGAAGTTTATATTTAACTTATTTAAGAACTTTTCGTGCTAGGCAACTGAGGAAGCTCAACATCTAAAAAAGTTGATACAAGACTATGTTGCTTCTTTCATCAAAGTTGGAGATAAGGTTGGTGCTTCTAAATTTCTTAAGTTCAAGTACAATTGTTTTCAATAATGTGTTTGTGTCCATCTAGTATTAATACTTAGCTTTAATTTTGTGATAATTTTTTTGTGTCTGTCGAGTGTTTGTTAAGCATAAGTACCAACACTAGTTGATCCTATTGATGGCAAAATTGATTTTCTTGCAAGATCGATTTGTGTCCATCTAGTGTTGTATTAAGCTTTAATTTAGGAATAATGTATTTGTTAAGCATAAGTACCAACACTAGCTTGAAAGGAGAACAAGAGATCACTTACCTTGACTCTGAACGACTCATATACGTAACTGGACTCAAAGTAAAGCAATAAGACACGAGCCACACATATAAAACTTGTAAAAGAATGTAAACAACTTAGATCGTTAAGGATAAAATGACAACAAACTCCACTTTTCTTTTATAAACATAAAACAGTTTTTGTGGGAGGTTCTTTAACCGACAACCACCACTACGAGCCTTAGTGATGATACAACGTTTTACCTCACGTTGCCAAAGGACCATCCTATACCTTGCCATCGATATAGGACCTTACTTTTGCTTAGTGGATCCACTAGCCTAATCTTGCGTGATCATCTAAAAAGAATGATACGACAAGTCCCATGTTGGCGCATGGTTCTTAGGGAGAGTTGAGTTAATATGAACTCGTGTCCCCCAATTCGGTGCTCAATACTACTCCCAAAATTACTTTGGCTCATGCTTTTAAAATAACTTCTTTCTTTGATTGAGATAATTACTCAAAACTTTAGCCCAAAGGCTCCTTTGGGGAAAGAAAACATGATTCCCTTCTTATTCAAATATAATAGCATTTACGACCTCCTTTGGGAATACTTAGTTCCCTAATAGCTTTCTTTTTTTGAAGAGAATTCAACTTTAAACTCATGACTTAGCTTGAAACTAAGACTCTTACTCGACTTGAAACTTCACTTGACTTGGAACTATCTTTCCTTGAATCGGAATTATGAATTCAAGGTGTTCGATCACATGTTATGGAAGGATTCTTGAACGCTTAGACGCACTTTGGAACGTCGAAAACAACTATAAAACATAGGTGAATTACTTTGGAACATGCATGAGAAAGTGAGAAAAGAAGAGGGGAAACTTGGCTGAGACTTCAGATTTCTGGTGACACAGATGGGACTTACGGTCGCCATCGACGGACCGTAGATGGACTTACGGTCCGTACTGCAGGTCCGTAGATTGCGTCAGAGATTTTCCCCAAAATTTCATTTAAGAAAAAGACTAAGTGTTGGCCTACGGTACGGACTTACGGTCCGTAGGTCAGGTCACGGACCGTAGGTCGCGACCGTAGATCGACGCCCCATAACCCCAACTTCTGTCCCAATCGACGGTTGACCAGTACGGACCGTTGATCTATCTACGGTCCGTAGGTCAGTCCCGTAGATGGGGATCGACAGCCCAAAAACTTCTGCAAATCGATGGTGGATCAACCTCTAAAGGGTCATAGCTCTTAGAATCATAATCCCCTCAACATACAATAGGTTTCAACTTAAATATACGACCCAATCATGTCTCACAACGTACAATAAATTCAACAACACCACCAACAACCTCAACAACAACTAACAACTAACAACTAACAACTTCAACACTTCAATAACAAACTCCCAATCTTTTCTCAAAGCAAGGAATAAACTTGGGGTGTGTGGGGGAAAGGATCAACCCACACGGAAAAACTCACATACCTTGATAGGGATCACCCCCGACGAAATTCCACAATGGTCTTGACAAATCTCCTCTTTCTTCTCTTCTTCTTCTTCTCCTTCTTCTCTTCTTCAATCACAAGAACCCTAACTCTTTCTCTTACCAAAAATGGGACAAAAATGATCCAAAGATCATCCTAATACAACAATATGAGCTCAAAAGAATTGGCTAGGGAAAAGACTAAAATGCCCTTAATGGTTCCCGGACGGATCTCCTTGTCAACTGCCCAACTTTCAAGGTCATAACTCCCTCATACGAACTCGGAATCGAGCAAACTCGGTGGCGTTGGAAAGGTCGTTCCACGAACTTTGCAACCATAACTGGAATTCCACCTAACTCATCCTGAGCTAGAATTTGTGGCTGTTCAAAGTTGGCCAAAATTTCACATTTTCCATACTAGCCAAAATTTCCAAAACTTTAAATTCTTTCCAAAAAATGAAAATTTCCAATTCTAAGCCTCTTCAATTATTTCGCATTGCCGGATGTTACAATATCTCCCCCTTGGGAACATTCGTCCTCGAATGAGGTTACTTTTACAAAACTAAGGGTGTAACATCAAACTCAAACACCCAACGAGCAATCATGCAAACAACAACAACATGCCCATTATATATTAAAGAGCACTAAGAAGGAAATTAATACCTTAATCCGCATTCCCTCCGGATTCAAAAAGATGAGGATATCTCTTCTTCATGTCTTCTTCGGCTTCCCAAGTGGCTTCCTCAACAAATTGGTTCCTCCAAAGGACCTTGACTGATGCCACATCTTTCGTTCTCAACCTACGAACTTGGCGATCTAAAATCTGAACCGGCACCTCCTCATAAGATAAGTTATCCTTGATCTTAACACTTTCAGTCGGTAGGATCAATGAAGGATCACCTATGCACTTTTTCAACATAGAGATGTGAAATACCGGATGGACCGCTGCTAGCTCTTGTGGTAGCTCTAACTCGTAAGCCACACTGCCGACCCTCTGGACTATGCGATAAGGTCCGATATACCGGGGACTAAGTTTCCCCTTCTTACCAAACCTCATAACCCCTTGATGGGTGAAACCTTCAAGTATACCCAATCATCTACTTCAAACTCTAACGCCCTTCTCCTAACATCAGTGTAGGATTTCTGGCGACTCTGTGCCGTTTTCAACCTCTCTTGAATCACTTTCACCTTTCCATAGCTTGGTGAACTAAATCTGGTCCTATCAACCGTGCTTCACCAACTTCGAACCATCCAATAGGAGATCTACATCTTCTCCCATATAGAGCTTCGTATGGAGCCATCTGGATGCTAGAATGATAACTGTTGTTGTAGGCAAACTCAATGAGAGGTAGGTGATCATCCCAGTTGCCTTTGAAATCGATCACACAAGCTCTCAACATATCTTCTAAGGTCTGAATAGTGCGCTCTGCTTGCCCATCAGTCTGAGGATGAAATGCAGTACTTAAGCTCACCTTGAACCCAAACCCTTCTGAAAAGATTTCCAGAACTGTGCAGTAAACTGTGCCCTCTATATGAAATAATGGAGATTGGCACTCCATGAAGTCTCACTATCTCTTGAATGTACAACTTGGCATAATCTTCTGCCGAAAGGGTAGTCTTTACCGGTAGAAAATGGGCTGACTTTGTCATTCTGTCGACAATCACCCAAATAGAATCATGCTGTCTGCGAGACCTTGGCAACCCTGTTATGAAATCCATATTGATCATCTCCCACTTCCATTCCGGAAGCTCTATATTCTGAGCCAAACCACCGGGCCTTTGGTGTTCAACTTTCACTTGTTGGCAATTTGGACACTTAGCAACGAACTCTGCAATGCCCTTCTTCATGCCATTCCACCAATAAAATTCTCTCAAGTCACGGTACATCTTCGTGGAACCCGGATGAACGGAATATCTGGAGCTATGAGCTTCCTCCATAACCCTTTCTTGGAGTCCATCTACCATAGGTACACACAATCTACTTTGATATCTCAAAACGCCATCTCCCCCTTGTTCAAATGCTAATACTCTTTGCTTTTGAACATTTGCCTTCAACTCAAGCAAAATGGGATCTTGATCTTGCTTCTCTTTCACTTCTGACATCAACGATGACTCGGCCTTGCTCGTCACCGCAATTCCTCCTTCTGTGGAATCTGTAAATCTGACTCCCAGACATGCCAGTCTGTGCACATCTTTTGCCAACTCTCTCCTTCCTTCTTCAATATGGGTGGTGCTACCCATAGACAACCTGCTCAAAGAATCAGCAACAACATTAGCCTTACCTGGGTGGTAAAGAATACTCAGGTCATAATCCTTGAGTAACTCTAACCACCTCCTCTGTCTGAGATTAAGCTCTTTCTGAGTAAGCACATATTGAAGGCTCTTGTGATCAGTGAATATGTCGACATGCACACCATACAAGTAGTGACGCCATAACTTCAAAGCAAATACTACAGCAGCTAGCTCTAAGTCATGGGTTGGGTAGTTCTTCTCATGAACCTTCAACTGTCTGGAGGCATAAGCGATAACTTTGCCATTCTGCATTAAGACACAACCCAAACCAATTCTAGATGCATCACAATACACCACAAGACCTTGAGTACCTTCTGGTAGCGTCAAAACTGGAGCTGTAATCAATCTCTTTTTCAATTCCTGAAAGCTTTTCTCACAAGCTTCGACCATTGAAATTTCACGTCTTCTGAGTCAACTTTGTCAAAGGAGATGCAATAGACGAGAACCCCTCAACAAACCTTCTATAATAACCAGCTAAACCCAAGAAACTCCTAATTTCAGTTGGAGATGTGGGTCTAGGCCAATTCTGCACTGCCTCAATTTTCCGAGTATCAACTTTAATTCCATCACCGGACACAATATGACCTAGGAACGCCACAGACTTAAGCCAAAACTCACACTTGAGAACTTGGCATACAACCCTTCTCTTCAAAGTCTGAAGAACTGTTCTGAGATGACTAGCATGATCTTCTTCATTCCTTGAATAGATTAGTATATCATCAATAAAGACAATAACAAACATATCTAAATAAGGTTTGAAGACTCTATTCATCAATCCATGAAAGCTGCCGGCGCATTGGTCAAACCAAAAGACATGACTAAAAACTCATAATGACCGTATCTGGTTCTGAAAGCTGTCTTTGGAATATCACGTTCCCTTACTCTTAACTGGTGATAACCTGATCTGAGGTCAATCTTCGAAAAACAGGTGGCACCCTGAAGCTGATCGAAAAGATCATCAATCCTCGGAAGAGGGTACTTATTCTTGATGGTAACCTTATTCAACTGGCGGTAATCTATACACATCCTAAGGGAACCATCTTTCTTTCTCACAAACAAAACCGGAGCACCCCAAGGTGAGACACTCGGTCTAATGAAACCCTTCTCTAGAAGATCTTTCAACTGCTCTTTCAACTCTTTCAACTCTGCTGGTGCCATTCTATAAGGCGGAATAGAGATAGGACGAGTATCTGGTATGAGATCTATGCCGAAATCTATTTCTCTCTCGGGAGGAATTCCGGGTAGATCATCAGGAAAAACTTCTGGAAACTCTCTTACTATAGGAACTGACTGGAAATGAGGTATCTCAACACTAGAGTCATGAACTCGGACTAAGTGATAGATACAACCCTTCGAAACTAACTTTCTTGCCTTAAGGTACGAAATAAAACGACCCTTGGGCACTGCTGAACTACTGCTCCACTCTAAGATTGGCTCACTCGGAAACTGAAACTTGACCACTCGAGTTCTACAATCTATCGATGCATAACAAGCATGAAGCCAATCCATACCTAAAATGACATCGAAATCTACCATGTCTAACTCAATCAAATCAACCATGGTGCTCTTGTGATTGATAGAAACAGGACAATCACGATAAACTCTTTCAGCTAGAATAGATTCCCCAACAGGTGTAGAGACACAAAAGGGTTCACAAAGTCTTTCAGGAAGAACATCAAACTTATTCGCAACATAAGGAGTTACAAAAGATAAACTTGCTCCTGGATCTAACAAAGCATATACATAAAAAGCAAAGACTTTGATCATACCAGTGACAACATTCGGAGAGTTCTCTTGCTCATGGCGACTGGTGATAGCATAAAGGCGATTTGCTCCTCCACCGGTACTAGAAGTAGCTCTCTAGGTGCCATCCTGTCTGGGGGAGCAACTGATGAAGATTGGGTCCTACTACCCAAACTTCCACTACCTTGATTATTCTTAGGGCACTCCTTCACGAAGTGACCCTCTTGCCCACACTTAAAACATCCTGTCTGGCCATCACGACATTTGCCTGGGTGGGTTCTACCACACCTAGCACATGCAGGAAACAAACTGCTTCTTTGTGCCACACTACCTGAGGACTGTACTGGTCTAGCCTTGAAGTCCTTCGAATTCTGGCCATTATGACCACCTCTATACCTTGGTGCGGGTGCGCTAACAGATGATGGAGCAGGTCCCTTTTGCCTTTCTTGGAAGGACGGACGATTCACATTACCTTTCTGCTGCCCAGGCTCATTACCGGTCTTGGCTCTCTTACTCCTGAACTCTTCCCTATCCCTCAGCTTCTCTTCCTCAACCTGCTGTACATAGACCATTAATCTGGATATGTCCATGTCCCCGATAAGCATTGCAGCCCTACCTTCCTTACTCGACAACCGAGACAGCCCAGCAACAAACAAGCTCATTCTATTCCTCATGTCCGCAACCATCTCCGGAGCATAGCGGGAAAGTTGGGTGAACTTTAGACTGTATTCGCGAACACTCAAGGGCTCCTGCTTAAGGGTAAGGAACTCACGTACCTTGGCCTCTCTCAATTCTCGAGGAAAGAAATG
The DNA here is from genome assembly GCF_900185275.1 of Solanum verrucosum. Taxonomy (NCBI): domain Eukaryota; kingdom Viridiplantae; phylum Streptophyta; class Magnoliopsida; order Solanales; family Solanaceae; genus Solanum; species Solanum verrucosum. The sequence continues at coordinate 699,577 of NW_026020574.1, forward strand.
CCCCAAGAAAGCTTCCTCAAAATCGGCCCAACTCGCCGATGGTGCATTCTCAACTCTACCCCCTTTCCACTGGTCAAACCATGTTCTAGCAACATCCTTCAGCTGATACGCGGCTAGTTCAACCCGCTCAGTGTCTGCTACATGCATTACATCAAAAATCCTCTTCAACTCCTCAATGAAGTTCTCTGGGTCCTCAGTAGTGCTTGATCCCATGAAACTCGGAGGATTCATCCCCAAGAACTCACGGATCCTTGAAGTGTCAGCTCCTTCATGTCGAACTCCCCTTTGCTGACCCACCTGATTGGCTACAGCTTGACTCAGCATCCTAATTGCCTCTCTGAACTCGGCATTAGAAACTTCCCCTTGATCTTGCACTCCCGGTGCATAGGGTAACTCTTCTCATCAACATAGCGTCTAGGAAGACGCCCTCTACCAACTCTTCGTGGAGGCATGACTATCTGAAAACACGCGCAAGCACGGATTAAAAGGAAACTCTTTAGAGATCAACTCTAGCGCACGAGATGAGTGTGAAGAAATGAGAAATCTTCCTAAATGTTGCAGCCTCCCAATTATAGATGTGGCGCGCTTCACACCGATAACTAGGACTCTACAGACACGGCTTCATAGACACCCTAGGACTCTTGAACTCTGTGCTCTGATACCAAGTTTGTCACGCCCCGAGCCTACACCCTGGGCGGGACCGGCACTCGGAGACCATTGCTGGCCCCAAGCGAACCCTTGGCCTGGCTTTCTTAACTCAGCGGAAACCTACTCAACAAATAACTCAAAGCAATGCAATATTCAAAAAACAACTTAACTTATAAATATGGCCAAAGGCAACCCGAATCTCAAAATAGGATATTTACATAAATACGTAGTAAGAGACTCAAAACTACTGACTGACTGTCTGTCTAACTGTCTATTGAAGCCTCTAATATACTGAGATGGATGTGGGGACAGACCCCGCAACATCCTAATAGAACAAAACTAAGTACACAAAATAATTGAGTCCTCCGGAATGCAAGGAGGCTCACCACAGACTCTGGAGTGCTCAGCTGGATCAACGACGTGCAGGATGCTGATCCGGGGTACCTGTATCTGCATCATAAGACGATGCAGGCCAACTGGCATCAGTACATGGAATGTACGAATATGTGAGCTGGAAAAGCTGAACCACAACTTAAGCTTGAAAGGATAACAAGAGATCACTTACCTTGACTCTGAACGACTCATATACGTAACTGGACTCAAAGTAAAGCAATAAGACACGAGCCACACATATAAAACTTGTAAAAGAATGTAAACAACTTAGATCGTTAAGGATAAAATGACAACAAACTCCACTTTTCTTTTATAAACATAAAACAGTTTTTGTGGGAGGTTCTTTAACCGACAACCACCACTACGAGCCTTAGTGATGATACAACGTTTTACCTCACGTTGCCAAAGGACCATCCTATACCTTGCCATCGATATAGGACCTTACTTTTGCTTAGTGGATCCACTAGCCTAATCTTGCGTGATCATCTAAAAAGAATGATACGACAAGTCCCATGTTGGCGCATGGTTCTTAGGGAGAGTTGAGTTAATATGAACTCGTGTCCCCCAATTCGGTGCTCAATACTACTCCCAAAATTACTTTGGCTCATGCTTTTAAAATAACTTCTTTCTTTGATTGAGATAATTACTCAAAACTTTAGCCCAAAGGCTCCTTTGGGAAAGAAACATGATTCCCTTCTTATTCAAATATAATAGCATTTACGACCTCCTTTGGGAATACTTAGTTCCCTAATAGCTTTTTTTGAAGAGAATTCACTTTAAACTCATGACTTAGCTTGAAACTAAGACTCTTACTCGACTTGAAACTTCACTTGACTTGGAACTATCTTTCCTTGAATCGGAATTATGAATTCAAGGTGTTCGATCACATGTTATGGAAGGATTCTTGAACGCTTAGACGCACTTTGGAACGTCGAAAACAACTATAAAACATAGGTGAATTACTTTGGAACATGCATGAGAAAGTGAGAAAAGAAGAGGGGAAACTTGGCTGAGACTTCAGATTTCTGGTGACACAGATGGGACTTACGGTCGCCATCGACGGACCGTAGATGGACTTACGGTCCGTACTGCAGGTCCGTAGATTGCGTCAGAGATTTTCCCCAAAATTTCATTTAAGAAAAAGACTAAGTGTTGGCCTACGGTACGGACTTACGGTCCGTAGGTCAGGTCACGGACCGTAGGTCGCGACCGTAGATCGACGCCCCATAACCCCAACTTCTGTCCCAATCGACGGTTGACCAGTACGGACCGTTGATCTATCTACGGTCCGTAGGTCAGTCCCGTAGATGGGGATCGACAGCCCAAAAACTTCTGCAAATCGATGGTGGATCAACCTCTAAAGGGTCATAGCTCTTAGAATCATAATCCCCTCAACATACAATAGGTTTCAACTTAAATATACGACCCAATCATGTCTCACAACGTACAATAAATTCAACAACACCACCAACAACCTCAACAACAACTAACAACTAACAACTAACAACTTCAACACTTCAATAACAAACTCCCAATCTTTTCTCAAAGCAAGGAATAAACTTGGGGTGTGTGGGGGAAAGGATCAACCCACACGGAAAACTCACATACCTTGATAGGGATCACCCCCGACGAAATTCCACAATGGTCTTGACAAATCTCCTCTTTCTTCTCTTCTTCTTCTTCTCCTTCTTCTCTTCTTCAATCACAAGAACCCTAACTCTTTCTCTTACCAAAAAATGGGACAAAAATGATCCAAAGATCATCCTAATACAACAATATGAGCTCAAAAGAATTGGCTAGGGAAAAGACTAAAATGCCCTTAATGGTTCCCGGACGGATCTCCTTGTCAACTGCCCAACTTTCAAAGGTCATAACTCCCTCATACGAACTCGGAATCGAGCAAACTCGGTGGCGTTGGAAAGGTCGTTCCACGAACTTTGCAACCATAACTGGAATTCCACCTAACTCATCCTGAGCTAGAATTTGTGGCTGTTCAAAGTTGGCCAAAATTTCACATTTTCCATACTTAGCCAAAATTTCCAAAACTTTAAATTCTTTCCAAAAAATGAAAATTTCCAATTCTAAGCCTCTTCAATTATTTCGCATTGCCGGATGTTACACTTAGATTCCGTGTTTAGGTCTCAGATTTTTCTAACTCAATTTCATCAATCACTTCCAATCTAATGGATCAGAACACAGATGCTCCTCATATCCAAACTCAGCAAGTCGTTGATTCCAGCCAACCACTGTACATGCATCCTTCAGAAAGAGCTGGATCTTCGATCAGTTCGGTGCTCTTTGATGGAACTGGTTATACATCCTGGTGACGCAGTGTCCTTCACGCCCTATATGTGAAAAACAAAGTAGGTTTCATCAATGGCGAATTTCAAAAACTGGCTGTAAATTCATCCACATTCGCTCAATGGGAACATTGCGATGACATGGTCACGTCGTGGATTCTCAATTATCTATTGAAGGACTTAGTTGACAGCTTGCAGTATGTCAACAACGCAAAGGAATTGTGGGAGGAACTGCAAGACAGGTATGACCAAACCAACGGTGCGAAACTCTATCAGCTGCAACGAGAGATCAATGATCTCGCCCAAGGAAATATGGACATTAAAGGGTACTATCCCATCTGGGAAGATTTAATACCCTGGATCCCA